>NC_143428.1:2072500-2427500 GCF_059467195.1 Physcomitrium patens
CTAAGATAATTTTTCACAGATATATATATATATATATATATATATTTGTGTAAATTAAAATAGATTAATAAATATAAATAGAAATAAATAAACTTGATAATATCTGATGGAAAAGCTTCTTAAAGACTTTACAAATGCAGATTTGACTTTATATGTGTTTATAGGTGATTGATAGGCTAAAAAATTGACAAACAAATTAGCCAAATATTACACACATAAGAAATTTATCTTGCAAGTTAGACATATGACTTGCAAGTTGAAAATATAACAAAGGTCTTATAATTGATCATCACATAACTTCTAATTAGATAATATAAATAAAAACAATAGTGAAGCCTTCTTCACTCTTATCAATATATTTCTTGTTTTTAGTCTTCTTTCAATTCTCTCTAGTCTTGTTGTCTTTGGTAATAACCATTCTAATCCCAATCTTATACCATCTTTGAGTGATTATCTATTCTTTTCTAATGACACAAGAATGTATTAACCTTTTGATTCTTTATGATTTATTTCTTTGCTATTTTTTTATTAAAGTGCTAATTCACTAGTTTTATTTTAGAAGTAAGTAGATTATTTTACTTCTTTTATTTTATTCTAAAGATTGTAGATTATTCACTTTTAAACTATTATTCTTTATTTTTAATATTGATTTTTTTAAAGAAAGTAAAATATTCTTCTTCTATAAATTCTCATTTGATATTAAAAATTTTAAA
Source organism: Physcomitrium patens (assembly GCF_059467195.1). Taxonomy (NCBI): domain Eukaryota; kingdom Viridiplantae; phylum Streptophyta; class Bryopsida; order Funariales; family Funariaceae; genus Physcomitrium; species Physcomitrium patens. Next base: position 2,073,214 of record NC_143428.1, read on the forward strand.
TTACTCTCTTCTAATATGACTTCTAGATTTTTTTAAAGTTATTTGATATAGAATTAGATTTTTTTATTTTTATAGATGCTACACTTGACAATAGTAAGAATAATTTGCAATCATTACAAATCTTCACAAGCTCATTAATACTCTTAAGGTGTAATTTTAAGTATTATCAATATCAACTATGGATGTACTATTTCTATAAAAAAAAATAATAAAGTTTAATGTTTGGACCAAAAAATTTTGTAATTTAAATAAATAAGTGGATCAACTTCATAATTCCATCTAAGTAGTCTTATTAGTACAAGTATAAGGGAGAAAATGATTAGTATGTTGAATAAATTTAATGGAATAAGATCAAACTTTCAAGGATTTTTACAACAAAAAAATCTATATTTAGTATTCTATGTTTTGTAATACTTTAATGAATTTACTCAAGTTTGATTTATAAAGAAATTTCTATATAGAAGTTCTCTCTCTTTGTTTGTATCTTTCATAAAAAAGATTTACAATTCTTATATAATCTAAATTTATTCTTGGAAGTTTTTACAACCATATTTAGAGATAATAATTGAAAAAAGGTGGGAGAGATGAAATTCTAATCTTTACCACAAGAATAATATTTAGCTACCATATATGCTACTATATTCTAAAAAACCTTGCTTGCAACGTGGATTGAAGTAACAAAGCTCTTATAAATTAATTTTGATATAGTTTAAAATAAAATATCAAATATTTATTATTGACAATGTCAAAAGTAAATTTGTTGTAACAATTTATTATTGAAGCTATTATATGTGACGATTAACTTTTTGGAAGATTCAAAGGATAAAGATTTAATTGAAGAAGAACATGTCAAGTCACATTGATTACTTTAAAGTTTTTAGAAACTTATTCATCAAGATATAAAGTTATGTAAATTGATTAAATATATTTTAAACTTCTTAATAAGCAAAAAAAGACTTAACATTATAAAATAAGATTATATTTATACTATGAAGAATTCAAGCACATTGCTCAACATTGTCTAAAGAAGCAATGCAATCACAAAATGAAGAGCTTGGTTGCATAAGAAGATAATATGTTAGAAAATAAGTTTGTCCAACTACAATAAGAACAATGAAGCTAGAATCTTGTACAACAATCAATAAAAGTTCTGTTTTTTCATTAGATCCTTCACCTTCTTTTCTAATAGATATTTTTTTAGGATCAAAAAATTAAAAAATATTTATCTTATTAAATTCAAGAGTCTAAAATTATTTTATAGACAAAGAATTTGTTAAAAAAATAATAAATATCTTTTGCAAAGAAAATTAAGAATTTGTATGTAGAAATCATAGATAGTTATTTATTGTCTTTTAGAGATGTTATCTATGAAATTATTTTATTAGATATAGAAATTAATAGAAATAATATCTTAGTAATATTTAATTTTATTAAATCTCCTTTTAACCTAGTTATTTTAGATTTATTGTAGCTAATAAAGATTTACAATTGAAATTGTTCTAAATTATTACTAAGCTTGTTTAAGTATATTTTTGTCAAGATTTGAATTCAAGATCACTTGTTGATTGTAAAACAAAATTAGATCTCTACTAGCTGGTAGATTATTTTAATTCACATAAATTTAATTATATTATTTATTTAATTATATATAGCTATTGTTTAATTTTTTATTGAATCATTCTTTAATCTCTCCAAATTAATTCTATTAATCACCAAAACCTTTCTTAAATATCCATACAAGCAATATTAATGAATGTAATAGCTTTCAAATCAAAAAGAAAATTTATTATATTTTTGATTATTTTTTATTTTTAATTAAAATTCATCCAAAAATAAAATTTCATTGTTGAATAAAAAATTATCCATGTATAAAATTTTATCCACATTCCTAGTTCATTAAAATTTCAAATTCATCCATAAGTAAAATTTCATCTATATCCTTAGTTCATTCAAATTCCAAATTCATCTATAAATAAAAAAATTATCTACATTCTAAACTTATCAAAATTCTAAATTTCTTCAAATCTTAATTTTATCCAACTTCTAATTTAATTCATCTAATATTATTTTTCATGTATTCTTAATTCAACATTTTGGCTCTAAGTTTATTTAACTCAATTGAAATTCAATAACAAGTGGAATCTGCTCAATTTTAAATATTATTGAAAATAGGCAACTTATAACTTGTGATATAAGTGAAATGTCTTCAGCAAGAATCACAAGCTCTTTCGTACAACCTCAATTGTCTGTTTGTATCTTTTCTAAGCATAAGTGATAAAACACTATTGAAATGTGCTCTAGAACTTACAATCATTAGAAGGTACTAGTGTTAGATGCATTTTTAGAAGGTTGACATGAATTGGAGTGTTGATATTCCACGATAACAAGAATCACTAATAGACAAGTCCTACATCAAAAGAATTCAAGAAATGATAGATTTTCTTTGTCAATTAATGAGAGTGAAAAGATGATCAATTAAATGATATGATCCACTTGAATTTTAGAGCTTTTTGCAAATCACTATCTCTTAGAGTCAACTACTAATTAAAAAAAAATTGGTTATAAGATTTTATTTTTATTTTTCTTGAGAACTAATTCATAAATTTTTAAAAATTTAAAATGACAACTTCTTTAAAGTTATGATTTCTTAACAATGAAATTCACTAAAAATACTTTTTTCTAAAACAATAAAGTAATTATTTATTTTTTATTAAGTTACAATACATTAATAGTGAAGGTTATTAATAAAATTACAAATAATTAAATACTCCTTTTAAACAACAAGACAACAATTCAAATATGTCATTAAAGATGTCATTAAAGATATCATAGATAGTAGCATCCAATCACAAAAAGAGACATAAGTTTGAATGAATTGCATAACTACCTTCAATCCATATAAAAATGAGAAAAAAATAAAATTAATATTGTCAATAAATTACAACTAAAAGAAATAAAAATAGGCACTAAACAACATTGTTATAGGCTATTGTTATATTATGTAAAATCTTACTTGAGAATGTACTAGGTACCATGCTATATAAGATAAAAGAAAATTATAACAATAAGTTTTAAAAACTCTAATAAAATCATATATAAAATATAATTAAATCTTAAAAAATATAATCAAAAATTGATAAAGTCTAATTAAATTATTATAAAAATTATAAAAAAATACAAAAAAATCTTAAATAAATTTTAAAGAAATCATAAAAAAATAATAAAAAAATCCTAAATCCTAAATCAACTCTAATTAGATCTTAAATCCTAAATCAATTCTAATCAAATTCTAAATCCTAAAGAAAATCTTAATCAAGTCCTTAATCCTAAATTAAATCTTAAATCCTAAACTAAATCCTAATCAATTCCTAAATAAATCCTAACCAAAATATAACTAATTAAAATCAATCTTAGAGTAATTTTAGAACCTCAATATCTATTAATTAAATTATTCATCTTACTAAAAATTTTACATACTTCTTAATCTCTTATTTAAAAACAAGTGTAATAAATTTAAAGAGAATCAAACTTATGAAATGAGAGAAAAACATCATAATCCACTTAGGTGTTGGGCGACCTCCATCTTTGATCTTAATGTTGATCTTCCAATAGCAATAAATCGTAATTGAATAATTAACTTATTCTCAAATTTTTCACAAGTATTAGAAGTGAAGTCAATTATTATTTTAAATAAAAATCACCTCAATTCAACTAGTAGATCATTATATATTTTAAATATTTTTAGTGGACTTAAAAATCTAATTTCTAAGATCCTAATCCACTTGAACTTCAATAACCTCCAATCAAATTGTTTAATTAAGCTCAAATTCATAATATATGTTTAACAAAATTATACTCACAACTTCACAAAATTTCACTTAAAGATCTACTTTAAAATTCATAAAATTGCTCAAATTATAATTCCTATTTTATTTCACAAAATCCATAGTCATCCAAAATAACTTAAATTTTGCAAAGTCCTTACAAAGTTATTACAAAATCAAAACCAATACTTCAAGAAATTCTATTTTTTAATTATAAAAGAATCTTAGAGTCACCATAGGTGTATAATTTTGTGCCTCGGGGTTTGATTTTGAGCCAAGTTAACAACCGATCCTCTCAAGATATCAATTTTTGTCTTCTTGAGATAATTTTAGCTAAAATCAACTCCTAATTATTTCTTATATATGTGTATATTATTTATTTTTCTAATCTATCTTATTTTGCTTTATTTATGATTCTATAAAATAAATAGAAGCTCATTTTGTAAAAAGACAACATTTATATTTTTAGTTTACTACCTTTTTACTATTATGTATATTTCTAAGATGATTTGCTACAATATATTAAAATAAGATCTTCTAAAATATAATATTTTCTTTACTCTTTCACTTATTATCTATATTACATTATAACACCACAAAATAATGAATAAAATAAAATAAAAATCTCTAGATTCTTACTTTTTATAGAACTACTTCAATAAACCTTCTTTGTAAGATCTAGATGGTTGGATCTCTAATCCACTTACAATCTTTTGTATCTACCATAGCCATCAATAAGAAAATAATTGCAAAGAAAGTATCTTAATGTTTTGATTGCAACCAATAATAATATAATTTTTAATTTAAACAATATGACAAAAAAAACTAAGAGGCAATGATGTTGCCATATACAAAAAAAAAAAACAATAAGAAAAAAAAAAAAAATCTCCTAGAGCTTAGTCTTTCAACTATAAAAAAAAATGGTATTAAAATAATTTAAAATATATCTAAAATCAATAATAACAAGACATTAAAAAATTTGATTCTAAGATTATATTAACAAATTAAAATATAATATTTTTATCATTAACCTTTATTTTTGATGTTTTATAAATTCCAATTGCTTGATGGAGGTCTACTTAGAAGAAAAAATGATGAAGAGCCATTTAACAAAAAAAACTCTAATAACAACTACTTAGTACTATGGATGATAACCACCAATCATAAATACTAACATAAATCTCACACTTGAGGCATTGATTATCACTTACACATCTAATAATAACATAAAGATGATGGAACTTAGGTTGAAAGAAGTAAAATTAGAAAGAATGTCAAAAAAATAGATAAAATAGATTTCAACTTTTGTCTCTTTTGTAGAAATAATTAGAAATGAGAAGAAGAAAAACTAATTGTGGTGGCTTTGAAGTCCATGCAATTCCAATTACAATATTGTCAACACCAAAAACAAAAAAGAGAAATAAATCCAATATTGTCAATGGATTGTAGCAAAGAAGGACCAAAAGACGACATTAGATACACCAAATATGATGCTAGAAAGTCCAAAACTATAAGAAAAAATATAAAGATGTCGATGAAAACTCTAGTTATGTAGATCACTATTAATAGTTGATGGTACAGAGATATGTTGTCAAGAAGTTTGTTGTTGGTTTGAAAAAATAAAAATCTTCTTATTGTAAAGATATTTATTATTTATGTATATTTTAATTAGTTTCTATCTTCACTTTTACACTATTTTATACTAAGTTATCATCCAAATCCTTTACTTGCACTTAATCTGATCTATATCTTTTTAAATTTGTATAATTCAATGTAATTTTTTTGAAATAATTTGAGACCTTTTATATTAGATTAAATAATTTATTTCTTTCTTATTTTATAATTTTTAATTTTTTTAATAATTTAAATGATTATAGTGAGTAATTCATTAAATTAAGTTTTTGATCAATATTCTTTTTTTACAATTCTATACTTGGTTATTTTTTTGTACATATCTCCTAAACAAAATATTATCATATTCAAAAATTATACGATTTTTTTTTAACTTGCCAATATAACTATATTTTAATTTTCATAATTATGATTTTCATAGCCATCAAGTTTTGATTCCTCAAAGTCATAGCCTCTTACTCTTTAACTTATTGGTCTCTCTTTTCTTTAGAATGTCATTTCTCCTTGAAATGGTAAGTTTTTATCTCCAAATTTTGTATGAAAATGGATTCATTTATTTTAAATATTATCTCAAAATCTTATTTTAATAAAAGATTCTAACCAAACACAATAGATTTTAATCCAAAATCTAAACCTTGCCTCTTTAATTAACCAAAATTAAAGATATAATAGCATTATCCTTTGTATATCTCCTCAATCCTTTAGGTTATTTCAATATCTAAAAATATCATCAAGATGTCTCTAAAATAACTACTAATTATTTCTAAGATAACTTCTAATTATTTCCAAAATAAGCAGCTATCACATACAATATACTCAATCCTTATCTTAATCTTCATTATTAAATCTTCTTGACTATCGATCTAATTACCAATCATCTAATAATGCAAATAAATATATAAAATAAAATAATTTTATACTAATATTTATCTAATTATATAATTAAAATAAAATAATATCACATTTATATCAATTTAATTTTATACTTAAGATAAATTATGTCTATTGCTTTTTTTAAATCAATAAGAAAAAAAAATAAAAAAAAAAACACCACTTCAATACAACTTCATGGATGTCTCTTTCTCAATTTATAAATTAGTCTCTATTGTCACTCATACAAAAGAAGAGGAATTTTATTTTTAGTCTTCTTTATTTATGATCTTTTGATAATTTAATCAATTCATTAGGAATTTTATTTTTATTCTTCTTTATTTATGATCTTTTGCTAATTTAATCAATTCATTGATAAGTTATAATCAATCATCATTTATTAACAAGATGATATGAAATCTAACCTAATAAATATTAAAATTATTTTAAGTTATTGAATTCCTACAAAGAGCAAATTTCTTCTTATAAGCTTAGTTTTTCATTAATCTACGATTTTTACATTGACTATCTTTAAATTATTATTTTAGACATTATATGTTTATTTTTTTGTTCTAATATTATAAATGAATCAATTTAATGATTTATATTGATCAAAAAAACAATAAGCTATATCAAATAGCTTTTGTACATGTTTTTATATTGTACCCAAGAAAGGAGATGTAGCTTGTGATTAACAATAAATAATTCTTTTGAAGCCAAATTTTTTTTATTTTCAAGCTATAAAATTAACATGGATTATTGATTCAATTTTTTTATATTAGTTTAATCAAGTATGTCCTCAAATCTTCTTATTTATAATATTAAGAAAAATTCTTCTAAATTTCATAAGACTTTGAAGTTTGAATTTAAGAACAATCTCCTCTATTTTGAAGGATACTTATATATTCTAAAAAATAAAGCATAATTTCATGCTCTTTAAGTTTGTCACGACTTTTTAATTATAAGACATTTATAAGATTTTGGAGCTAATATCAAGAGATTTTTGGTGGCTTTAAATATGAAAAGTAGTTAAAAAATTTACATGTGATATTTGGTTAAAATCATGTGATATTTGGTTAAAATCAAAAACTCCTTGTCATTGATTTTATATACTTCTTCAACTACTATCTATTCTAAAACAATCATATTTTTTTTTAATGGATTTTATTATTAATCTTTTAATTTTAATTTTTTATGATATTAGATTATTTCATCAAAATGGCATATTTTGCACCATAGAAAAAACCTATCTCATGTGAAGAAATAATAAAAAAAAATCTTTGATAGTATTTATTACTATCATAGATTACTAAAAAATATTTTTTTAGATAAAAGAGTTCAATTTATATCAAGGTTATGGAAAATCATTTTTAAGATATTAAAGGTGAATATAAAAATATCTTGACTTTCCATCCTAACATTGATAGACAAATAAAATAAGTGAATTAAATTTCAGAGTAGTATTTGATATATATCATTAACTACCATCAAGATGATTGGACAATTCTTTTATTATGAGTAGAATTTTCTTATAATAAGATGGTACATTATTTTATTTAATAAATATCTTTTTTAATTAATTATAGTTATTATCCATGACTTGATAATTTTAAGTTCTCAAAAATTGATAATCCTACTATAGAAGATTTGACAAATTATTTATCAAAGTTACATATAACTTTGAAGTTGCAATTGAAAAAAAGCTTGAGAATGAAAAAAAATCAAATTAAATACCTATTATAAAAAAAACCTCAATTTTATGTTGGAAATAAAATATGATTATTTTATTGTAGTATCAATATCAGTTGTTTTTGTAATAAGCTAGATTATAGTAGACTTGAACCATTTTTTATTTTTAAATAGATCAATCTAGTTTCATATCAATAACATTTAAAAGAATCTATAAAGATCCATCTCATATTTTATGTATCTCTTTTTGAGCCATACAAGATAATAGATATACTAAAAAGAAGACAAATGCTATTTTTTTCTTATAAAAGTGGATAAAAATTAAGAATTTGAAATAGAAGAAGTCTTTAATTTAAGGTGGTACAAAAATAGGTTGAAATATTTTGTACATTGGTATAGATAAAATATTAATGAATGCATATAAATGCCAAAAAATTATCTTGTAAATACAACAAGATTGATGCTTTTTATTGATAACATTTATGAAAACTAAAATCATGAATGAAAATGTGATTATCATTCTTTGTGAAATTTATTTTTAAAAAGAAGGATAATATTATAAACATATATAATAACTTAGATAAGAAGTATTAGATAAAAATTAAATATAAATAGATTTGACAATATCTTATGAACAAGCCTTTTAAAAGCTTTATAGATACAAATTTGACTTTATATATATTTGTAATTGATTCATAGGTCAAAAACTTGGTCAAAAAATTAGCCTTATGTAGCATATGTTGGCAACTTATGGTATAAGTTGGCTATATGGCATACGTATAAAAAAATTATTTTGTAAGTTAGACACATGTTTTACATATTAGATATGCATCGAAGATCCTATAAAACACCACTATATAGTTCATAGCTAAATAGTATATATGGAGGCAAAAGTAAAGCCGTCTTTATATATGACATTACCTTTCTTGTCTTTACTCTTATTTGAAGAGTCTCTAGTTTTTTTGTCATTGGCAATAGCTATTCTAAATTAATATTATACTATCTTTAAGTAATTATCTACTCTATTCTAGTGATACAAGAAAATATTGATCCTTTGTATCTTTGTGTTTGATGTCAAACTTGAGCATTTCAACAAAAAAAAGGTAATCAAAGTTATGAGATTTCCCAATTCATTTGAAAAAGATGTTAAGTTTGAACATCTACTTATATCAAAAGTAGTTAAAGATGTAATCTTGCCCAATTTATTTGGCAATAATGTCAAGCTTCAGCAACTTCTTATATAGAAGATTGTAAAAGATGTGAAGTTGCTCCATTCATTTAGTAACAATATCAAGCTTGAATATCCACTTATATCAAAGGTAGCCAAAGATGTAAAGTTATCCAATTCATTTGGCAATAATTTTAAGCTTAAGCAATATCTTATATTAAATTTTTTTAAAACAAGAAGACTTTCTATTGATATTAGTGAATATCTTAATCTATTACAATCTTATAAATTAAGCATCTTTCAAGAAGTCATATATTCTAATTTATTTGGAAGCATGGCTAAGTTTAACTATTCTTTTAAGTCAAGTTTTAATAATGTGATAATTCTAAAGAATAAATTTAGAATTTTTTTTGTAGAAGAATAATTTTTTAATTACAAGACATTTAAATTCTTAAATTTTTTTAAACATCTTTGTCATATAGCATTTGCAATGCTTTGACTATTGATTTTTTATTTTTTATTTTTAAATTTGTATTCTTGTGACATGTTTAATAAAAAATATTTTAAACTAAAAGCATGATTTACCAATAAAAAAAATATACTTAATATCATTACTACATCTTTAGAAGCAAAAACATCAATACCACAAATTAATCATTGAAGTAATTCAAAAGAAATATACTTTATTTCATTATTATTTTTATTGTACACACTATTGCAAAACAATCCCTTCAATTATAAATCAACACAACTAAATTAAGATCTCCACATTAATAAAATTTTTAATATAAAAAAAATCTAAATATAATATAAGATTAATTTTCCTTATACAATAATTTTTTATCAATATGCATGTCAAAAATATAATAAATATTATATTATATACACAACTAAATAAAAAATTCAACCTTTAATTACTAATTTTTATTATTATTAATATTCTATATTTTATTTACATAATATTAAAGTAAAATTTTCTCACTTAATAATCCATGAAATAGATCTAAATTCAAGTTCTACATTCTTGTATATTTATATTCTATCTCTTTTTCAACAATGTTTCTATCCATGTTTTGTAGTTGATCATGTATTCTTATAATTCTATCTTTCTCTACTTTGACTAATAGTTGGTAAATCAATTTGTCTAATATAAATTCTACATCTTATTCAAATATGTTTTTTTAATTATCAATCCATATTTGCAATATTCTTTCTTTTTACATTCTTTTTGAATACATCACTATAAAAAAAATAACATATATTCAAAAATATTTTCTTCTCTTTAATTTTTAAATTATCAAAGCTTACTCTTAATATATTCTAAAACTTGTAGTTTTTACTTTTTTCATCTCTATCCGACTCTCTTTATGTTTTCAAATTTTGCAAAGTTTATTCTCAACATTTCAATCTCTTATTTTCTTTCAAAAATCCTCCCATAACTTTTAAACTCAATGATAGCCTATTGCAAGCTCGTACAATTTTTTTGCCAACCTCAATAAATTTAGTAGAAATTTTTTCTTGGCTACAAGAATAAGTAATAAATAAGTTCAATCTTGTTTCTTCATTAAGTTCTTCAATATCTATTTTAAAAACTTTTTCACTTCTATACTCTATTATTTTTGAATTTTAAGTTGTTGCAATGAACGTGCTACCATTGCTAGGAAATATGCCATCTACAAGTAAAACATCTTCAATTTGACTTTGATTCTTTGTATTGTCAAAGATGAATGTGTTTTTTTTTTTTTTTTTTTTTTTCCATCAAGAATGATTTTAATATTACTTGAGCTTCTTTTACATCCTTTGATTTTGAATTGACTTAAAATTATTATATAATTTTGTAAGAAATTTTATAGTAATCACGACTACTTTTAATATACTCTATAAAGCATGAGGCAATATATATGTCTTTTATACTAGTTAATATAGTCTTTGCTATTGTGGTCTTTCCTATTCCACCTACTCCAAAAAGATACAATACCTTCATAATGTTTGCACATTATTTTCTTATTTTTAATAAATATTATATTCTATCAAATATATCTTCTTTAGATGAATCAATCTATAATTAGAAAATTTACCTATAAATCAATAAAATAGCTAATATATTGCATATTATATATTTTAACCTAATCTTATTAACTTGACCTCATAGGAAGGCATCTAAACATCATTATGGCATAAAAAAGTATATACAAGTTTAAAATACAATCAATACAATTAATTCAATATATAACTTCTATAATTTTTGTATAAGTCTTACCAATGGAACTATTTTATGTAGTAGCTGAAATTATATATTTTAATGACAATTATTTTTTGATGCTCCAAAATATAGAGCATTTTCTATATCAATTCCAAATAAATACCTTTTTCCACCAATTCCAATCTTTTAGAAATATTTATAAACTTTGGTCAATTCAATGGATTCAACCTCCAATATTCTAGGATATGTTCAATGAAGTCATCATAATTTGAAGGTGACTTTGGTCTTTCATCTTTTTTAATTCTTTCTATTATCTCTTTTATATTACAAACATCATAAAATAATTTTTTTTTTCAAAAAATCTTACAACATATTGCAAATGAATTAACATCAGCTTTAAAAAGACACATTATCATTGTTTAAAATTTATTTTTTAATGCTTGTGGAGCCATATATCTAAGACTACTATAAATGTAATTATTCTTTATGGTTTTTGGATTTCTTCCAACTTCAATCTTCGACATTCCAAAGTCAATTTCTTTCACAATAGCACGCCAAACAATCTTATTTATAATCTTTGACTCTATAATATTAATCAAAATATTTTCAAGGTTTGGATCTTGAAGTATAATATGCAAGTCATATAAGTAATACATCCTTATTGTAATTTGATGCATAATATTGATAAGAAAAATATATGATACCTCTTTTTTTTTTCTTCCAACATACTTCTCAAATTATTTTATATCAATTCTATTCCAATATATAAGTATTTTTTTTCATTTCTTACAAAAGATTTTGTACTTCTATTAGCACTTCTTTTCATAACAAAATAATAAGTTTTTAAATTAGAATGGCTCAAACTTGCTAGGATACTTACTTTTTTGATAAATATTTTATCAAATTTAATATCTATCTTTTTAGTTGTACACATAAGTCCCGACCACTTTGATTTATAAACTTCACCATAATTTCCTTCATTTATGCATTTTATGATTTTAAGTCTCTTTATATCTAATAATAATTTTAAATCATTCAACTTTCTATCTTCAATGTACAATAAGTCTTTTAATCTTTGTAATAAATGATTTAGTATTCAAAAGTCTTCAAAGTCTTCTTCATTTACAAGGATCAACTTCTCATGTACTAAAAATATAACATCTTCTTTTACTTCACCATATGTTGGAATATTAAAAGTTACAAAAATAATGTCTTCAATTTTATTAAAATAATACTTCAAAATCACATTACTTTCTATATCATAATAACATTTTAAATCCAAAAGTAGTTTATCTAAAAATCTCTTTGTTATTCAATTAAAAGATATTTTCTTTATGCTAATTTGCTTTTCTATAATTTTCTACTAGAAAATAAGTTTTATTTATTATAAAAAATAATTCACTCAATAATGGTCCAAATTTCAATCCATCATTGAATTATAACTATATTAATCAATTTTAAATTAAATCCAAAAGAAATCTCAAGAATTTACAAAAAAGTATAAAAAAATAATAAATTAATTTTAATGATATATATATGTAGAAATATTTTTTAAAATTTAAAAATAGACATTCTAATTGAATCATAATAAAATCCTATTATAACTTTCAACAAATCCTAATAAAATCTTAAATCAATCCTAACAAAATCTTAAATGAAATCCTAATAAAATCTTATCAAAATCCTAATCAAGTCTTAATTAAATCTTGAACAATCTCTAGACAAATCTTAATCAAATCCTAAACAAACTCTAGATAAATTCTAATCAAACTCCAATCAAATCTTAAACCATAATCAAATTCAAAAAAAATCCAAATCAAATCCTAGATTCCAAATCAATTTTAATCAATTCTTAATCAAATTTTAAATCTTAAATAAACTTTTAATAAATCCTATAATAGATTAAAAATTCAATAACTAATGTTTGTATTGTTGATTTCAACTCAAAATTTGCAAACTTTGCAATAACTAAGTTAGCAATAAGCACAAAATATTTGAGGAAGATCACACATACTTATTGCAAGAAAAACTTCCAAAACCTCTCTGTTGCTAGTTGCTTTATTTTTCTATCTTGAATGTTGATTTTTCAACAAAGATTTATCTTTTTTGAACTTTTCAATTGATCTAGAATATGAGTTGTATATAGATATTTAAGTTTCAATTGCTTCCATCTATTTTTGCTTCTATCAAATAAAAAAATATTGCCAAATTACAAAATTCTTTATTAACCTTAAATCTCAATTATTTTAGACTATAATCCACAAAAACTCTTATATTCTTCAATCTAACTATTTAATTGATCTTGAATTCTTTATACAAATTCATAATAAGCTTAGCCGTTTTTTCACTTATGATAGATTTTGTACATAATACAAAATGTGTCATCTTGATAAAATATTCTACTATCACAAATATTAAATTATACAAACTTGAGATAGAAAGATCTATGATAAAATCCATAGAAATAAAAGACCATGGTTGTTTTGAAATAAGTAATAGCTAAAAAAGTCCATTAAGTTAATGGCAATGAGTTTTTGATCTTCAACAAATATCACATGATTATACAAAGTTTTTAATTTCCTTTTACATTTGAAGCCACCAAAATCTTTTGATATTAGCTCTAAAGTCTTTTTGTATTCAAAATATCCAGTTATTGAAAAGTCATGATGAGCTTGAAGAACATGAAATTATACTTGGTCTTCTAAAATATATAATCATCCCTCAAATAGAATAGACTATTTTTAAATTCAAATTTATGAGTATCATGAGACTTTGAAGCATTATACTTGATATCATAAACAAGAAGATCACAAGACATACTTAATTGAATTTGCTTGACAATGGTTGAATCAATAATATATATTGATTTTATTACTTGATGATAAAAATGCTTTGGCTTCAAGAACGTTATTTTTTGTTCACCAAAAGATGCATCTCTTTCTTTTGGTACAAGATAAAAATATTTTGAAAGGACATCTTAGAAACTTTATTGTTTTTGGATTCAATAAATAATCTTGAAATCAAATCTTAAAAAAAACATGCTTCAACGGGCTTAGCAATGATTCAAAACATGTGCCAATATAAAGTACTTGAGGTTCTTATAATCTATATATACTATGATTAGACTTAAGGTGCTTTCTAGATAATGACACTATTCTTGAAATGAATTCACAAATGCAAAAAATTCTTTGTCAATGATCTTTTATTTAATCTTGATTTCAAAATATTAGAAGGAATGTAGCCTTAGATAAAGCTTAATATATTGCAAAAATCCTTGAAATTTTGATCTTGTTCCATCAAACTTTTCAAGCATACAAATCTTTATCTCTATCATACATATAGAAGAAAACTTTCTTAAATTTGGTTTTGAAGTTAATTTTTCTTAAAAATTTATATACCTATCAACCTCTTTGTTAAAACTAAATAGAATAAATTTGAAGATAATTGCACTTACCAAATGGAAGAAAAATCCTAAAATCCGCTTTAGTATTGGCCAACTTCTTACTCCAATCTAAATATTGAACTTTGAGTGCCAATATCTTCTTTATAAATCATTAAATCTCTTCTAAAATTTACTTGAACTATTGAAAATCAAGTCTAGTTTGTACACAAAAAAATATACTACAATCCAATCAATAAATTGCAAAAGATCTTAAATATACTCACTAATCTTTAAACTCCAATTTTTGAGATCTCAAGCCACAAAAACTTTCACACACTTTGATTTAATTATTTAATTGACCTCTAAATTTGTACATACATTCATAAATAGTAACAATATTCTATTCAAAAAAATATTTGTACATATATTATAGAATTCAAGAAACCTTCAAATATATAAACATAATTTTATTTTTCAAAATCTAAACTAATTAAGAATATTATTAACTTTGAAAATCCCTCTAAAATTGAATATTAACTCGATTGATATAAAACCAATGCTCAAAAATTTCTTTGTAAGTTTGTTCTCAAAATTTATTTTTAAATCTACCAAAAAATTCAAAAATCATTGTAGGTGCATGGTTTTATATCTTGAGGACTGATTTCAATCCAAGTTAACAACTAGTGCTCTTTGGATATCAATTCTTGACTTCTTGAATTAAATTTTGCTAAAATCTACTTTTAACTCTCTCTTATATATGTCTATATCATTTAATTTCTAAATTTACTTTGTTTTACTTTATTGATGGCCCTGCAAAATAAATTGAAGCCTATTTTATAAAAAAAGTAGTATTAGTAGCTTTTAATTTTACTATCTTTTTGATTATTATCTATTTTTTAAAATGATTTATTATAATATTTTAAAATGTGATCTTCTATATATATATATATATATATATATATTTTCTCTCTCTTTCATTTATTAGCTGTATTACATGATGCCAACGTAAACTCTGAACTTCTTCTATAAGCATGGAATTAGTATTTCCATGGTTGGTGTTGGTGATGTGTAAAATTTCCATTTTAAAAGTGTTGATAATTTCGTAAAGATCTACAATAGTTCCAAATTTATTCTAACTTTTGCGAAGTGTAACATCTAAGATTTTTCCTTCTATTTCAAACAATTTAATAAATCTACAAGTCAAATTAGAAAAAGATAATCTGCAACCTCTAATATCAAATGAAAATTTCTACAAAGACAGATAATCCTCACTCTTTAAGAAGAAGAAAAAAAAAAAAAAAAAAAAAAAAAAAATCAATGTTAAAAAATTTTAAAAAATAATTTAAAGGTGGATAATCTACAACCTCCAAAACACAACAATAAAAGTAGGATAATCCACTCATTTTTAAAACACAACAAGAACAATAAGTTAATACTCCTATCAAATTGTCAAGGATATGATAGACATTTATAAAAGACAATACTAATACTATAAGATTTTATTACCTTCTTATCTTTTATCTAAGTTTTTTATTATATCTTTTAATTGGGCTCTTCTATAATAAATTATTTTTTTCATCTTTCATCTTTCCACTAATGGCATTGTTGCTACATGACAATATAAATTCAATTGACTTGATTAAGAAGAACAATATAAATAGTTGTCTTAGCTATAAACACTCTAAACCTAGGCTTGCAAAAACTTACACGATCAAACTCATCAGAGAAGTAGTTGATAAATCAGATACTTGCCATGACATTTTCTTTTTTTCACAAAACCTTCAATCTTGATTCAATTCTTCATTCCCTTGATGTCACTAACAGACAAGAACTCTAATGTTGTCAACAAAAACACCGACCAAAAATAAATTGAAGGTCCCTCGTGATCTTCGACAAGAGCTCTAATGTTGTCAACTAAAACACCAACCAAAAATAAATTGAAGGTCCCTGGTGATCTTCTCTCAAAGCTTTTGATCACTCAACAGAGCTGCTGGCATTGTGATATTCCTCATACGATCTGAAGGCCAGAATCTGTCTCGACACTCTACATGTCCGCCTCTCTGTAGACCCAATTGCTTCCACGCCTTCATCTCCTTCCCACACCACTATTTCACCTTCGCCACAAAATCTGGCCAAAAAACCTAACCCCTCAAGAGAATGCAATCCACAAGAACATGCTCTCTCACACTCGCTCTCACATTCCAATAATAGCCACGATCCTGGATTTGTCCATGTTTTCGCTGCCGCCCACGCCAAAACACAGCTCACTGTCTGTCCCGTTCATGTCAACCACGAAATTAGTGTTCAGCAGCAAACCCTAATGCTCCACTGCTAGGTAGAACTGGTAGCATTACCCTCAAAAGGAATCACTCAAACTACACCAGAAATAAGAACTAGCTCTCCGAGATCATGTTGTGATAACAATGGCAAAGGCAATGAACGCAACGAGCACGATGACGATTCACTTCGCAACGAATCTGTAGGGGAGATGGCAGTAGATGTCTCCGAGGAAGCTGTAGGCGTTGCTCGACATCGAGTCAAATAAGTGCTCAATCCACACCAGACACTCAATTTTTTATTATAGAAAATTAGATAAATCAGTGTTCAGAAGTAAAAACATGATGTCGGGTAGCAAAGTCTCGACTTCACCGTGTAGAGGTAGTAAAAGATTTGTACAAACCTCTATGCTAATCGAGCCAACCGTAGAATATCGCAACAGGAAATGGTCCACAGGTTTTTGTAATCTATCGAGAAACGATTGATTATTCTAATTCCGATTCAAAGCACAAGCCAGAATACCTCCATTCATCATACAGTCAACTTCCCTTGATCTAATTACAGCAATTGCCTCAAGTTACAAGAGTGTACTTTCATTCATTCATTTATTTTAATTGCTTAAAATTTACGAACAAAATTGTGTTTGTTATTCAATAACGATTCAAACTTAGAATTTGAAGAGGTTCAGAATATGGCGTCCACTTACATTGTTTAATTCCACTTTTTTTTCTGAGTACTGTTTTGCGCATTTTTATTTTATTTGATTGTATTGCTCTGTCCTAAGACCTAAGATTTAGTTTATATCAAAGCTTAAGTTTTGGATTAAGGTATGCATTTTTGTGTAATTCTTTAATTGGTTGATCTTCATATGTGGAATTTATTGAGTATGTTTGTGGAACATAAATTTTAAGTTTGTTATATAGAATAGCTTTTAATTTTAAAAATTTATAACAAATCAAAAAAATTCTTACAAAAATAAATTTTCTTAAAATAATACCTCAATAATACCATTGTGTACTATAGATTGATTTTAATATCTAAATGATTTCTTAAAAACTATTGAATTTATAAAATATTATCAAAGACATGAATCATAACAAGATTCTAATGAAATTAAACACTTTTATTATACTTAAAGAAATAAAGTAGATAAACCAAAGATAAATATAAGATAGAAATTAGAATAGCTATTGTAAAATATAAAGAGATTAGAAACCATGTAAGAAATGATATTTAGTATGGTTTCTAAATTTATATTTTTTTATTAAAACTAGTGATGAATGAAAGGATAAATTGCTTAGCTTCATGTTTGATGATAGATTTGTTGTAAGAATAATAGGAATGTAATTTAGAAGATCTATGTAAGAATTTAATTTATAAAGTATTTTTTCATACAATGTATTAGCTACAAGATCCATATTAGCAAATACTTCAAATCTTCTTGGCAATGGATGGATCATTGTATGAAAAAACACAAAATAAAAGTACACAAATATATAAAATAATGTATATGTATATAGTCTAATTTGAACATGTATTAATTGATATTAGAAAAAAAATATAGCATAAAAATAATAATTCTTATATCTTTTGGAAAGTTAATATTACTTAATGATTTAATATATTTTAATTTTTATATTTATAATTCATATATATGACATATATTTATTAGAATTTTAAATTAATTGAATATTTAAAACATAAAAAGGTCAAATATTGGATCTTGTATATAATCTAGATATTATGGTGGTATATAACTTGATATACTTTAGTATGGAAAGTTGTCAGTTATAAAGTAGCATGCAAAGCTTGTCCATATTTAAGTAGATATTGAAAATCTCTTTAGCCATATTCTTTTACTAGCTATTTTGTGAGCAATGAAGAATCTCTCTAGGAAGACTTTAAAACCCTAGTTTGTACATGTAAATGGTGTTGAGATAATCAATTGTGATTTGAGGTAATCAAAGAAGTAAGAATTGCAATTTCTTGACATTATAGTTGTTCTTGTAAATCTTAAGTAGGCGATGTTTTTTTGAAAATTCTCAAGCTAAGGCTGGTCATTGAATTCATTAGATATTATACGAAAAGGATGTTTGGATGAACTAAAGGTGAACTATTGGTTTGCCAATGAGATTGATATCACTCTTATTATTCTATTTGTAATGTGGATCAAGTATATTACTATCATACATCAAAGTAGTAATAGAATTAAATTTTTGATTATCCTTATTAGCATGGAAGACATCATGTTTATTTTGATGCAAGGCTCAACTAATTTCTTTGAGAGTTGTATCTTCTAACGCTACAAAAACCTTCTTGTTTAGTTGTTATTGTAATAGTAATCACTCAAATTTGGCCATCTTGAGCATTATTTTTTATCCATTTTAGGCTATCTTTTTTTCTATTTTGTATACTATTTCATGCTTATCATTAATTCCTTTGAGAGTTGAGAAATATGTATCAAATTCAAATCCCTAAATTGAGAACTTGTTGTTGCTACTAGGATTTGTTTATATATTTCTTTACAAATTTTGGTAATTCGTGCCTTGACTTCTTATTCTAATATATCAACTAATTAACTTTTGATTTTTTATTGATTCAATTCATGGCAAAGAAACTAACTTTTATTTAATCTAGATTTAAATTAGGATTTTTTTTTTCTTCTAGAATAAGGATTATTAAAGCAAAAATCAATCTAAGGTATTTTGTTTTTGTTTTTTTATATATGTCTTAAATAATTCTTATGATTAAATTTTTCTTATATTAAAGTCAAAAAATAAAAATACTAAATTAGAATCTTAGCTTATTATTGTTTAGATCATACTATTAGAAGTACTCTTCAATCATTATGATATAAGAGAAAGAACTTCAATAATTTTTAAAATTGTTATTATCATCATTTTGTAAGATGTAGAAAAATATCAAATCAACAAAGCATTAATACCAACTTAAAACAATAAGAAGCCCAAAGAAACTCTAATTGAAACTAGATTTTGTATCCAATGCTTATATGAACAATTCATAGAAATAAAATTAATTTAACTATTTTTCTAATAAATAATTTTTTTTTTCAAGGACTACTAATTTTCTACCAAAAAAAATATTTCTTTTCACAAGTGTCTTATTTTACTATAAAAGGTCGGAAAGAAAAAAATTCTTTTAGATTTATTGGAGATCTTCATATTTAAAAATAATTCAATACTAAACATCACAAAAAATATTTTTAATGTTAATTCAGAAAATTATTTTAAAATGAAGTTTCATGTATTTTCATAACAATAGAAGGTTGAATAATCCAACATAAGTTATTCAACAGTGTAACCACATTATTTTTCCAAATCCTTTATACTAAATTACTTCTTTAAAAATTTAAGCTCAATGATATTAATTCAATGTATCTATAACATATATTCTAAAAGAAGGCATATTGATATGAATTGGCTATATATTAATATGACTTAGATAAATATTCGTAAGATATAGTCAAAAAAGAAAAAAATGTGTATTTTAATTAGTTATATATATACTTATATAAAATTTATTAATGATAAATTGGCAACTTTAGGTAGAACATTATATTATTTCTTTGCAATACAAAACTTATACAATACAAATGAATTTTAAAAAACATATCAACTTAGAAATATAATCTATGATACTTTATTAGCAACCTTATTAGCCAATTAATGATAGATTTTAGATTGTGATTAAAACAGAATCAAATAAGTTAAATAAAATTTATTTTTTAAAAATAATTCAATACAAATTTAAAATTTGAATGAATGAAAAATCATATATAAAGAATTAAAATGACATTTAGATTTTATTGATTACATTTCATTCAAATACTAAATCATCTTATCTAAAATAATTTAGAAAGTACAACCAAACTACAAACTATTAAAGTAAAAACTACATCATAATATCTCAAAAGCATATACAATAAAATAGAGATTCAATAGAAGATGCAGACTACTAGTAGTAAGAAGACTTAGTAGTAAAATACTAAATAAAGAAAATTTAAGAATAATAATTATATACAAGTATATTAGAAGTGAGAAGGAATTAAAAAAATATTATTGTTGTTTGGATTAGAATTGAGTAGAAAGTTGAAGGTATAAGTTGTATTATTTTGACAAAAAAAATTTATAAAACTTTTAGAAATTCTATATTTAAAAATAAATAACAATAGATTTTTAAAGAATAATTTGTAGTTATTATTCAAAGTATCTTAAGTAGATTTTTTTGATTATGAAATGTAGATATATAATAATAAATTGATAGAGAGGATCAAAGATAGAAATGGTTTTTATAGTAATTTTCTTATTTTAGTTGGTTTTACTAAGTTATGTTTAATAATAATTTTAACTAAATTATATCCAAGGTTATCAGAATTTGTTTTAAAATAAGTTATGCAAAGAGTAAAAAAAAAGAAAAACAGCTTAATACAGCTCAAATATTTTTGTGAAACTCTTTGATTGAATCTTAATTTATTTCCTATTATACACACTTCTTTCCTAAGAAAGTAAATAATCATAAATAAAAAGTTCACCTAAACCCTTTGCAAGTTTTAATTCTTTTCAAAAATGAGATCTCATTTCTAGCTAAATTATTTTATATTTATAAAACAATTCCCACAATGTTTAATATCATAAAAAGATTTTATTTTATTTTATTTTATTTTATTAAATATCTGAAATCTTTAAAGAAAAAACGAGGTATTCTTAAAAATTTAGATGAACATTCGTTTTCATGCTAATGTATTCAAAAGTATTAACTAAATCTTTAAAATTAATTTTGTACTCATTTAAACTTTTGTATTTTTTTCTTAAAGAAAACTGTATTATTTTAATAGTTAAAAAGTTTTTTATTTTTTATTTTTTTCTTCCTTTATTTTTTATTTTTTTCTTCACATAGACTGTGAAGAATTGAATAATTTGAAAGGATTTATATTTTAAAATAAATCATGCTACATTTATTTTCTATTTTCCATCACTTGTATTAACCCATGATTTCTAAGAAAAACTTCAGAATTAAATAAATTTTAACATTCTAAACTAGTGTATATATAATATGCATATGTAAAAATAAGTATTATATATATATATATATATATATATCTTTTTAAATTAAATTAGTCAGAGATGTCTTTTTGAAGTCTTATTTGATTTTTTTTGTGTAACAGATATTCTTTGGGAATAGGTGCAAAAACATATATCAGTCAAATAGATTGATGTATTTAGAAACTACTATTTTTGTCAATACACCAGTTTGAGGTTTAAATCTCATTAGCAGAGGCTTTCATATACTTGTAAGTAGATAGAATAAATCTTCTGTATTAAAAATATTTTAAGCCTTCATTAGCATTTAGAAATGATAATAAGAAGATGCTTCTATTTTATTGTCTCTAAAACATGAATGGCCATGACACAATTAAAACAACCCTAACATACCATAAAATGTAAATGGTTGTAAGATGACACCACCAAGTTTATGTGTATGTCTTTATATATCAGTATATCTTCATATATTCTCAATTTGATTCATTAAATTTTAATTTTTCTTTATGATTCTATATATATATATATATATATATATATATAAGTTTATCTTCAAATGTCTGGTTATTATTTTTTGAAAGTGAATTATCAAAGTTATTTTAAATTTGGTGGATAAGGAAAACAAAACTAGTTAAAATTTTTGACAAGTCTTGATTTTCAGATATTCATTTTGATAAAAGTCCCAAAACAAATAAATTATATATACACACACACACATATATATATATATATATATCGAGAGAGAGAGAGAGAGAGAGATACATTTTGTGGAGTTGTAACTGTACGAAGTTAATATATGTATTATAAACTAAGAGCCCTCCTTCGTAATAGTTAAAAAAGCAATAAGATTTACTTTTATTGTTGCCATTGATATTTTACATGAGTATTTATTCATTCCAACTTAACTACTTGTAAGTTTTTATCACCATGGTATGGATATTTAAAAATTAAAATTTTAAACTTAATATACTTACTTAAGTACTGTAACTGCGACTATATGTGACAGTTTGTGGAGCATATATCGTTTTTCCAGTTTCTGCATATATATATATATATATATATATATATATAGTTTCAAACAAATTGTAAAAAATGAACACGAAAAATTATGAACTGTAATGCTCTAAGATTTAAATTTTATCCAAATATGACTGAGCCTGGATATTTGAGTCGTGTACAAAGTTTCTACTGTTCAAATTTAAAAAACAAGCATTGTAGTCCCTTGCTTTGATTTTAGAATGTTATGTTCTGGCATATTATTTATGTATATTAATTTGTAATATATTAACAAGTCAACCGTTAAAATATAACCAAAAATCACAGACATATGATATCTCTAAAGGATATTTTTAGTTGCAAAACAAATTAATGTTTAAAACACGAAATCAAGAACAAAAACATACCTTGTTGGTTTTGATCCCTGTACTTAAAATTTCTGAAATTTGTTTATTGGTACAATTTTTGTTTTGAAATACTAATTATTAGATTCAATATTAAATTTTTCTTTGAAATAAACTTCTTATATCAATTGGAAAATATTTAAGAAGAGATTTCTTGCATAAATTTTAGTTATTTTTTCAACCTATTATCTTCAGACATATTATGATTGTTATCAATTTATCTAAAAAATTAATTTCAACTGAACTAAAAGCAGTATCGTAAAATATCTACATTACTAAGAAATTAAAAATAATATAAGGTTTATAAATTTTCTTTTTTAGATTAGAAAGTAAACTAGGTAGTAAGAATTTATCTAAAATTACTGAAGTAAATGAATAATATTCAAGCCCCATAGAATGTGTTAATTTTTTTTTGAGGTATTTACAGATCTATTGAAAGTAATAAAATACGTAAGAGATTCTCAATGGTTCTTGTAATGATATTTCTTTTTAATATCCATAACACTATATTTTTCTTTAGCAACAAGTTTACAAAGTAATTTCAATTTTCCATCTCTTTATCTCTTTATACATAAAACAATTCAAGAACTTCTTATAAGGTAAGTTTTTCTTTGGATTATACTCAATATATGCATTTGCCCTTTTAACCAAAAATTATATTCATAACTATTTGGTTTTACTAAATTTATTATTATAAATTGGTATAATCTAAGATCTTTTAAATATATTCTAGAAAATAATCTCTTGACAAATAGATTGAATCTTATCAACTTGTACTTGTATAATTAAGATTCATGCATTAATATTAAAAAATTATGTAAAATTTATTTATATCAAGTTCATATCTAATATATTCAAAATTCTAAACTTAAAAATATTTAAATGATATTAAATATTGAAACAACATTTATAATTGATTTAATAGGTACAAAAATAAAAAAAACAGATTTAGGATCTTATCACTCTAATAAAAGATTATAATCTACATTCAATTTATATATATATATCTTTTAATTATTTTTTATTTTTTAATTTAATTTTATGCATGTCTACCAAGATTGCTTCTATTTTAAATTATTTAATTGATATCATCTACATTATGTAATATTTTATTATACATCAATGCAATGATTTTGAATTATAAAGATATTATCGATTTAAAAAAATATATCTTTTTATTGCATCAATTAGATTAGATATTTGGTGATATTATTAGAGGTAGGAACCACTTGTAATACTGTTTGAAATATTTTATTTGAAAGAAGCTAAAAAAGCCTCAATAATGATCAAATATCAATGTAGATGTTTGGCCTTGGTATAAGACACCATTGATAGCTAAGAGGACCTATCAACTTCCTTCAAAAGAAATAAAGATTATAGTATGTAATAAATATAATTTATTACATCTTAAACTTTTTCAACATGTAATTACTATTCTTTGTAGAATTTATTTTTAGAAAAGGAGAAAAATAATGTCACAAACATACATATTTATTTAAATTAAATAAATTATAGAAAAATAAATAGAAGTAATTTTAAGTAAATAAATTTGATATTATCTTTTAAAGAAGCTTCTTAGAATCTTTATAGATATGGATTTGACTTTATATCTGGTTGTAGATAATTGATAAGTTGAAAACTAGTCCAACAAGTTAGCTACATGTTGCACATGTTGGTAACTTATGGTACAAGTTGGCTATGTAGCGCATAAATAGGAGACTTGCTTTACAAGTTGTACATATGTCTTGCAAGTTGAACATGTATTGGAAGTCTTATAAAACATCACCACATAACTTATAGTTAGATAATATATATAGAAACAAGAGTGAAGTCTACTTCACTTTTGTCAAGATCTTTTTTGTTCTTAGTCTTATTTCAAGAGTCTCCAATTTTCTTATTTTGGACACTTATTATTCTAATTTTTAATACTATTCTAACTTTGAGTAAATATCTATTTTTTCAAGTGTCATAAGAATGCATTAAATTTTTTATTGTTTATGATTCATGTCCTTGATACCATTTTCATTAAAGATAAATACTAAGAAAATTGACTTCTAGATAAAAAAAAAAATGCTTATAAATCCAACTTGAATAATTTGTTTAAATATTGAAATTAATATAATCTTAAATAGATATTTTATAGAATTCTTTAAGATTTGATCTTATTCCATCAAACTTCTCTAACATATTAATCTTTGTTTCTTTTATATTTATAATAGCAAGGCTATTTGAATTCACTTGTGAGATTAATCTTTTTCCTTCTTTTTATTGTAGAACTTCTTGTTATAGATATTAAACCACATTGTTGATTTCTTTTGAAAGCATAGGAATAATACTTCTATGGTTGACATTGGTAATACATGAAATTTTTTGTCCTAGGAGTGTTGACAAGCTCATGAAGATCCATAATAGTTACAAATCTATTTTCACTTCTATCAAGTGTATCAACAAAAATTTGTTCACCTTATATTTTGTAATGATTTTTTAAAATAAATTTATTAGTTAAATTAAAAGAAGGTAATCTATAATTTGTAATATCAAATAAAAAAATATATGAAGAGGTTTTTAATTTTTTTTTAAATATTCAATGTTAACAAATAAAAAATGTTAATTTAAAGCGAGATAATTTACAACCTTTACAACATAACAATAAAAAATAGGATAATCCACTTACTTCTAAAATAAAACAAGTATAATTAACTAATACTTTTTGAAACATGTCAAAGACATAAATCTCAAAACAACTAGAGAGTTATTACTTTCTTAAGTTATTATATATATATATATATATATATATATATTCAAAGATAGTTATAATATTAAAACTAGAATGACTCTTGCCAAAGATAAGTAGATTAGAAATTCTTGAAATAAGTCTAAAAATAAAAAAAGATGTTATTAAGAGTGAAAAAGGCCTCACATTTATCTCTATATAAATTATCTAATTAAAAAACTTTGTGGCTATGTAGGTCATCCAACACTTATTCAATATGCAGGACACATATCTAACTTGCAAGGAAAATTTCCAATACGTATGCTACATGGCCAACTTGTACCACAACTTACCAACATGTGTGATATATGGCCAAATTGTTGGCCAACTATTCAACTTAACAATCACCTAAAAATACTTATAAATCAAATTCATATCTATGAAGCTTATAAAAAGCTAATCCAAAAGATATTATCAAGTATACACATTTTTATTTACTTCTACACAACTCTTCTTATTTAGTAGTTATTAATGTTGATATGTATGTCCAAGAAACATTAATAATGTGGTTTGCTGCATTTGACTAAAACTTCACAATATGAGTTTTTTTAATAGCCTTTTCTAAAGCTATGTAGGATTGCTCTTACATTGTCATATTATTTGAAATCAACATGGAATTGCATTGGGCATGTGGATAAAGAAGGATTTGCTTCTATCTTGAAGTTGGATTTATAACCTAAATTAATTCACAAGATATTTAGAAGTGACTTTTGGCAATCTTAAACAACTTTAGCAAGCTTCTAATCTTCCTAAATACACCCTATCAATCTTAGAAAAGTCTTGGATATATTTTATTATATTCTAATTAATTCCAAATAAATTTCAAATAATTATTAATAAACTTAATTAAATACTAAAGAAATCATGATCAATCCAATCAAATCATATTGAAATTCTAAAGAAATTGTAGTAAATCTAAAGAAACTTAAAAGGGATCCTAATCAATCTTAAAGAAAGCTTAAAGAAATCCTAAAGAATTTATAAACAAATCCTAGATAATTCCTAAAGAAATATAAGTTATATATATATATATATTGGACATGGCTAAGAAGTGTTTGAAAATACTTAGGAATTTTATAAATTTTACAAATAAACCTAATGGCATTTATAGAACTAATAAGAATTAATATACATTAAGATTTAATATTTTGTTTATAAATTCTAAAACACAAAAGTACATTGAAACCAATATTAACAAATTTATCAGTTATTATCACAAATTTTAAAATAAAACTTCAATTTTAATAATATTTTTTGGTATAAATATATGCATAAATAAATCATTAGAATTATATGTATATGGATTTATTTTAATTAATTAAAATATTTCAAGTTTAATAGAAGTTCTTAAGATTTTAAAATATATCATTAAGTTTAAAAAATTGCTGCAAAAATGAATTTTAAATGAATAAAATTAACCATACATCATAATGAGGTATGATACTAATTAGTACAGTGTGTATGTTAAATTTAGCATTATGAATGTTAATAAGGATATTATTAATGATAATATATTAATTTTTTTTATCAAAATTTTAAATCATTTAGCAATCTTATGATAGACATTTTAACCTCATGAATCAAATTCATATATGCATGTGTCTAAATTTTTATCAATTTTTTTCCTTTTTTGGAAAAAACTTATCATAGAGCAGATTGTACTAAACATCCTGTAGTTAGACCAAAATTTATTTGTCTCCAGATGCATTTAATCAGAATTTCGATCCCAATCTGTTCCCAGTGATGTTCTCCTAGCGTTCTAGTGAATCAGCTGCGACATGTGGAAGCGAGAGCGCAAGCGCGGGGAACGGGATCAACAAGGCGGGGCGACGAGGAGACTGGAGACGACGGCGAGAGAGTGTAATGCCGCGTCGCCAAATCCCCACACTCTCACTCATACATTCTTTGTCTCTCACACATTCACACACACGCACGCATACATTCACACACACACACACACACGCACACACTCAGACAGACAGACAGAGTGGTGCTGCTGGCGAGGGAGGGATCCCCGAAAGCGCCATCCCTCACTGGCAGCGGAGGAAAGACTCCGTCACCGTCACCGTCACCGCCCCCCACCCCCATCCCCGCGTCCTCTTCCAATTCCTCCCCTCACCAGGCCTGGTCGCTCCGCGCATATTTCCTCGCCCCGTTTCCTTGCTGTTGCCGTTGCATCGCCCTTCGTGGGCTTGCCTCGCTTGCGGGGAGGAATTGCTTGCTGCTTGCGGTCAGCAGTGTCGTTTAATTGCCTGTCTGTCGGCCTAGTCGTCGCAAAGGGGAGGCACCAGTTTTCGACGACTACCGCTTTTTGTTGGCGACCAACCTCCACCTGTCTGTCAGGGTCGCTGCCGTCCTGGTTTTATTCTTTCATGCACCGGCCTTCGGTTTCAGGGGAGTGTCTGCGCTGTTTCGGAAGTTTTTCCTGGGCGATGACAGTCGTTCGATTGTTCATCGGAATAGCCGAGGTGTGGTGAGGTGCGTTGCGACGGGTGCTGGAGTGGTGGTTCCGTTAATTCCATGATCCTTATCTTGGGGCAGCGAGGGGCCAGGTTTTCTGAGAGTTGCCTTATTTTTCAGGGCGGGTAATTCGTGGTTTCTTGGTGGGAAAAGAAAGGCGGGGAGGAGTGGCGCGGGAGGAGCGAAGTCGTGGTGAAGAGTGAGGGCTCGTAATTGAAAGGATTTGTTTTGATTACGGGTAGGGGTTTGGCTGAGTCAGGGAGCTAGTAATCATGGGAGACAGTAGAGCTGCCATGGAACGTATTTCAGTGGCAATCGATAGTTTGGTTCTGCTTGCAGAATCAATGCGACAGGCGTCTGCTCTTTTGGCGGATGAGGATGGCGATGCGCCCGAAATGTCTACCTCGTTCCTTAGCGTTGTTACTCTTGGAAATATGGTACGATTTCCATGAACCCGTCCGTCACGCCTCCTGATATGAAAATTCGTTCAGCAAGTATGGAAATGAGTTTCACTTGAGTTAGGTTAAGTTAAGCTATTTGGTACAATTGCATGAGTAGAAGATCATTAGTCCTTTGGGATTTTTAATTTTAATTTTAATTTTAATTTTTTTTGATGAAATATCCGATGAGAGCTTCATTGATATCATGCAGTCTTTTCGGCTAGTTGTAGAATCCTGCAAGCTTCTTGCAATTGTAGTTGTGGCTCGTCAGGGAGTTCTTTTAGTTTCGTTATCTCTGCACACCTTGTAAGCCTACGAATTGGTCAAGAAAATGGTTCCTCCGGTGCATTTACTCATTTGTTCGTTTTATTATTATTATTATTATTATTATCATCATCATCATTATTTTATTTATTTATTTATTTATTTCTTTTGTTGTCGTAGTCGTGGTTGCACTCAAATCTGTTTGTAGATGTCTTGGTCCGGAAGGATCGCTGTGATTATGATGAAATTCACAATGCTCGGCTTCATGGCTCTTAATTGTGTTTTTATTTTAATTTATTTTATTTTAGATTCGATTTTGAGGATAAATGCCCCTTGTGTGAAACATGCAGAGAGCTTAGGAGTAGGATTATCTACATTGAGGTTTTGTTAATCATTCTCGTCAGGTTTAATTGGCAAACTAATGACACTAGTAGCTGTTGTGTGCCTAGTAGCTGTTGTATACCTAGCAGTTGTAGCAGTGATCAGATTTTGAATTGCATATGATGAAGGTTTGTGATATGGTTCTTTTATGTATGACCACACTTTAAGTAGTGTCAGCCATGGTTCGATGAATTATTCGGATCGTAAGAGTTGGTGAAATTCTAATGTGATTAAGCGTCTTTTATCGGATCATATTTAATCATCGGGAGATTACATCTATATATATATATATATATATATATATGTGTGTGTGTGTGTGTGTAGACTTTTTTTGCTAGGCTAGTGTTATGGTACAACAATGCAGGAGATTACCGTAAAATGTGGTGTATGATAATGATTAATTGGCCTTGTAGTTTGTCACTGCTTCCCATGTTATGCATACTGTAAAGAAACCTATTTAGATCTGCATGTATGAATTTCTGTATATGTTCTCTTATTCCTCGTGTTGTTGGTTATCAAATTCCAGAGTTCAGGGAAGTCTGCAGTGTTGAACAGCCTCGTTGGTCACCCAGTCTTGGTAAGAGGATTAATTTCTAGTTTGTTGTGTTTTGTGTCTGTCTTCTGTCTTCCGGGCGATTATAACTCATGCATGTATATCTGGTTCTGACTATGTTATTATAGTTTAGGAAGACATATAAGCAGCTAGGCCACCATGTATGAACAATTTTTTTTTTATCTTAATTATTGCTTCGATGTATCTCACAGTATTATTCCTGCATTTAACACTAACCTGCCAAGGTGAAGTGTAGTTTTTGAATCGCAATCTCGTGCCGTTGTGTTCTACAGCCAACAGGAGAAAATGGAGCTACACGAGCCCCCATTATCCTTGATATGGAACGCGACAAATCTGGTAGCAGCGGAGGTTTGGCGGTTATATTGGATGGAAGAACCCAAAACGTCTCAGCAAGTGGGTAGTTTATTTGGAGAGCCTTGCTATTCCTTTCGTGACATCATGGGTATGCCTCGGTGAATACCACAACGTAGCTGGACTTGGTGTTCATCTGCCTGACCTTTTTTTCTATAT
The DNA here is from genome assembly GCF_059467195.1 of Physcomitrium patens. NCBI lineage: Eukaryota > Viridiplantae > Streptophyta > Bryopsida > Funariales > Funariaceae > Physcomitrium > Physcomitrium patens. Next base: position 2,104,121 of record NC_143428.1, read on the forward strand.
TCGATGATTTTATACAGGCGATGTACGTCATTCCTTGCAAGGTAGGTTGAAAAATGCAAGTGCCTTGAAGGGGAGGACTGAAGGAATTCGTTTGACTCTTCGCTCTGCCTCAAGTAAGTATTCATACCACTTTTTTTGCTTACCAACTCGTTTCTATCTGTGATCTAATATAACCACTTAGGTTGTATTAACAATTTCATTTTAGTCTATAAACAGCTATTTACTGACTTTGAAATGCTACGAATGTTGTAATTTCGATAAACTAGGTCAGAGTTTTGTGGAAGCATGTTGTGTTAGGTGTTAGGTCTCTAAGTTTGTTATCCTTGTTAGGAACTTGTGATTTTATTTTTATTTTTTGTAATGATGTTACCTGTATTGTTTTGTGTAGCTTTACCACTGAAGCTAATTGACCTTCCTGGGCTTGATTCACGGTCATCAACTGACGATTCTCCGGTAAGTGATGTCGCCGTCATTGCCTGTAAGTTAATGGGTTATTATTCGCATTTTTGTAGATATGGAACTGTACAGCTGAACTTATTTCTGGCAAGTTGTAATTTTTATGTAGCCACGTTTGTAGTTGCCTGAGAACAATATTTTCTTGCAGGATTCTGGTGATACCTTGCTCTGGATGTGGATTGTGTAATGCGTATCTTGTTTGAATTGCATTCACAATCCATTTTCTCATTATTGATAACCTAATTTGAAATGTTTCCTCCTGTGCAGGCTCATGACCTTGCTGCAAATAATGAAACCATATTACTTGTTGTGATACCAGCCACGTCATGTCGCGAAGTCGCTACTTCCAAAGCTTTGAAGTTGGCTCATGAACTAGACTCAGATGGTCGGTGGCTATTACTCTTCAATTTTGTGAATGCAAAACAACTCTAATTGGATTATTTATTTATGTAGTCATTCCTCTCCGCCTAGTTGTGAGTTATTTGTTATGATCAAGAAAATCCTTCCCTCTTTATTATGGGTTCTAGAATAATTCTCAGCAAATCCCTTTGGCATTTTTCAGGAACTAGAACTGTAGGCGTGATAAGCAAAATTGACCAAGCAGCTTCAGATCCGAGAAGTTTAGCCGCTGTAAATGCACTTATTTCTGGTCAAGGTCCTCCATCTACTGCGGACATACCTTGGGTTGCCCTGATTGGTCAGTCTGTGTCAATAGCAGCTGCACATTCCAATGGTGAACACAGTCTAGATACAGCTTGGAAGGCTGAAATGGAATCTTTGAAGTCGATCTTAAATGGAGCACCATCCACAAAGCTAGGACGGATAGCCTTGGTTGAAACTTTGTCTCATCAAATCCGAAAGCGACTCAAGCAACGACTGCCTACTTTATTATCAGGGTACAATGATCCATTCAAATACATTTTTGGTAGCTGTAGGCGTTCTTAATCATCAGCCTTTCTCCAGTAACTCTTTTCCTTAGCTCATGTGAGGAATGCTTGTAACATTTCTAATGAATCTTCCCGTAGATGTTACTGTCACAACAGTAACACATTGTTGCTAGTATGGTACTCTGGTTCTACCATCTTGAACCAAACCTGGGATGAATTTAGCAAGGTGGTGATGTAGATGCGTGCCAGAATAGCTCATAATGATGTGTTCAATGATTATAGGTTTGATCAACCTCCATGCATAAAGAAGGCACGTATGAGTTAGTTATTTTGATGATCTTAACTAATAGCCCGTGGATTGGGCGTTGTAAACACCGCATAGAGGGGCAGCAAATGTAAGTAAATATTTAGGAATTTCTGGAGGATATGTGCACGTTTTTGATGTTGTAGGTTATATTACTTTATCAAATCAAGGGATTTATGTAATGAAATTCGCTCAAGTTTACTGATGTGGAATTTTTAACCAATTTCTCGTTCCATAGTGTTCTGACCGGAAGCCAAGGGTTCTAGTGCTTTACCTGAATTTTACCGTTTGGAATACTTTGAGCAGGCTTGAGGGAAAGTCGCAACAAGTTGAACAAGAGTTAGTCAGATTAGGAGAGCAAAGGGTACAGACTTCAGAAGGGACGCGTGCAATTGCTTTAGAGCTATGTCGAGAGTTTGAGGACATGTTTTTGCAACATATAAATACCGGGGAGGTATGATACTGTTCTGAATAGTTTTTTGTTTTGTTTTGTTTTGTTTTGTTTTTTTGTTTTTTTTGTTTTTTTTTTTTTGCTTCAGTTGCCTTGAAACAGTCATTCTATTTTCGCTTCAAAAGAAAGTTTAGGTCGCGTTGGACCTGACACTTCTTCGGGAAGAATTGTATTGCTTCTTCCGAATTGATCATGCTTAAGTGAGGGGAAGTCACATTACTTTTGGGCATCTTTGATCAAGTTGTCAGCTCTTTTGATGAGTCGATTGTATGTCAGGCGTGAAGTCTTTAACTGCCGTTGTACATGTCTGTTATCAAGTTCCGACTTGTTATATTTGGTGTCTCTATAGGGTCAAGGCTGGAAAGTCGTATCTAGTTTTGAAGGTGCTCTACCTAAAAGAATCAAGAATCTACCGATCGACCAGATGTTTGAAATCAGCAGCGTCAAAAAGGTATCTATTTATCAAATTTCAGATGGATTCTATCCTTGTTTTCAATATAATCAAGCTGGTTTATATTGCTGGTGATTCTAAGATGTACCAATATTTTGTTTTATTTTGTTTTGTTTACTTTCTTTTTTCTTTTTTCTTTTCACTCCAAGGCTGCCAGATCTAAACTTTTCGTCTCTGTTATTTGATACAGCTGGTTCTCGAAGCAGATGGGTATCAACCGTACCTTTTATCACCAGAAAAGGGTTTGAGAGCACTTGTAAGGAAAGCGTTAGAGTTAGCGAAGGATCCAGCAAAGGCTTGCGTGGACGAGGTATCTCCTCGGCTATTACCTTTTATTTTGGGGTTGATGACTTTTTTCTTGTATGCAGCTGTTGCTCCATTGTCGGTTGCACTAATGTGTCCTCTATGATATGATAGAGGTTTGAACTGCACAGATCAATTCTAATTAAATGGTTGACAAAGGATGACTCTACAAGGAACGTCATTTATAGACCCCTCACTAACTCGGAAAGTCATACTTTCAGGTTCACCGTGTTCTTGTCGATATTGTTTCTGGTGCCGCAAACGGGACTGCAGGGTTGGGACGATACTCCCCTCTGAAGAGAGAGGTGCTTATAGATTTATCTCTTTCTACTATCAAATGTTCACTAAATTCTGTGACTGCAAAAATTATAGTTACCCATCTTTTTCATTGAATTTCACACAATGTGCTTGGGCTTACAGTATTCAATGGTTACTCGGTGTTATAATCCTGCAGATTGTTGCCATTGCTACTGCTGCGCTGGATGAGTATAGAGCAGAAGCAAAGAAAATGGTTGTTGCGCTTGTTGATATGGAGCGTGCATTTATTCCCCCTCAACACTTTATCAGACTTGTTCAGCGCAGGTAGAGCTTGGCTTGATATTTTGTCTTGTAGTTGGGGATCAGTGCAGAGGAAACCTCCTCTGATCTATTTGCGGCTACTGGTTTATGTTTAGCGAGGTCGTTCGGGTGTTTATTTTTCTGATAAAGTGTTACACTTAAACAGGATGGACAGATTACGAAGAGAAGATGATGGAAAGGGGCTGCAGATAAAGAAGGCTCAGGACGCTGAACAGTCACTGTTGAGTAAGGTGCGCTTGGAATGTTATTATTTGGGATTTTCGTTATTTATCTCTACTCCCTTTTTGTGGTGATTAATATTTGGTTTCTTCAATGTCTATGTCTTTGTTAGGCGGATTAATATTATTGGACAGAACTGTCGATCACCTCCAACAATCGTCTTCTTCAATTCTTCTTCATTTCATGACATTAGCTTATATTCACATCTGCCGAGATATTAATTTCCAGCAAGCCAAAAGCTCGTTTCTAGCTAGTCAACTTCGCTGATTTTATTATAACACGTATTATTTGACTGAAATCTGCTGTCGAGCACACAGTACTGTCATTACGCGAAGGATGACTATGTTGTGTGTTGATAATTTTTGTAATTATTAATGAATTCTTTCAACTGATTGCCACTCATGCTAAATTTTGTATTCAATTGGTATATTGGCTTTGCAGGCAACAGCCCCAACAAATATTGGAGGAAATTTGAAAGCTATGAAATCTGAGGATGCTAAGAAAGAGGTATCGGATGCCCCATCAACATTACAGATAGTGGGTGATAATGTTGCAGGTATTTTTCGTTATATTAATTTTCAATTTGCCTGTGTGCATTGATTTTCTATCTCATGTGAGTAAGAATAACCATTATGTACCGTTGTAGATGTATATATATCACTAATTATTTCAAAGTTTATCAGTTGAGATAGATTTTTACGTGTGCTTGGTTTTTCTGGCAGGTTATCTGTTGAAACAAAGTGATAATAATGAGTGGAATAAGCGCTGGTTTGTTCTCAATGAAAAGACATGCAAGGTGCTATATGACTACATTTCAGGATTTTATACTGAATTCACTCTAATTGTGTCTTATTAGGTCTGCAGCTGTGTGATGTGATGGCCATGTATTCTTGAACTCCTTTGGTTTATTCAATTAAATTGCTAAATTATGGCATCCTATTTGCAGCTCGCATATACCAAAAAGTCTGAAGACAGGACTTTTCGAGGCGTGATAAATTTGGAAGAATGTGTCCTTGAGGATGGTCCTGGGAACAAGGAAAATGGACCAGAGGACTCGAACCCTAAATCGTCTAAGAGTAAAAAGTCTGATGGGGCAGCAGAGAAAGAAGATTCTACAGCTAAACTGATCTTCTCAGTCAGTCATAAAGAAGCTTACAAGGCAATTTTAAAAGGTATTGCTTTACGTTAGGAGTATTGAGTTTCTGAAGGATGACATGGTGTGATCAAAAGTTAGTATGCACTAACTCATTTGTGGTTGACATTAAGGAACTGTATACACGAGTAGAGGCAAATTGACTCATGTTGACTGGTTGGACCTGACTCATTGAAGTACTGAAAATGTGTTAACATACTCCGTGCTTTAGACACAGTTATAATGCATGTTTTTAATGTAGGTCTTGATCCTTTTTATCATATTTAACTTGATAGGAGATGCCGAAGAGAAATTGTAGTTAATTCAGCTGTATTTCGTTTTTTTCTTTTTTTTTTTTAAATTCACTTTGCTTCTACGAATCTGGTTTACGCTTGCCTCACTATTTATATTCTATTTCACGTTTGTTGTCACCGCAACTAGTTCATCAGATTTTGTCTTCGAAGATTTATAAACTATTAATTCATGAGATCTAACATCTATTTGTCGCATTTACAGCAAGCCATCCACTCGTAGTGAGAGCTGACAACATGGCTGAGAAGTTAGACTGGATGTCAAGAATAAGAGCTTGTATTGAAGGCAAGGGAGGGTCCTCCCAAGATCGTGTCAGATCCTCGAAAGATTCTGACAACAGCGTTACGACACGGTCTACATACGACGCGCCTACAGTAAGTATAGTAAGCCGATTTTTCTTCTAAGTGGTCGTGCTTTTGGAAAATTTCGTTGATGTTGATACTAAAATCATATCTTTTTATATGTCGATTTCAGGATTTGTCGTCAAATTTGAGGAAACCGATTGATCCAGAAGAGGATTTGCGGCTTATGGCTCAAGAGGTTCGAGATTATGTGGAGGCTGTGTTAAACAGTTTGTCTGCAAATGTTCCTAAGGTAAGTTCAAGTTTTTAAAGTATGTTCAAGCCCTCTAAATTCAAGTTTTCTGTTTTGGCATTATTTTTGCAGATGCTGATAAAAGTTTGGTTAGCATAGATGTGTGCTCTAGCAGCTGTTGATGATATTGATGTAGTTTATAGTTCTATGCTCAGTACCCAGGCTAAGCTTTACAAGTTGTATGTAGGGTTGTTGGTGATCAAGTGTTTTTCTTTGATGTTATACTCTCTAACAGGTTCAATTCTTTCATGTTCCAGGCAGTTGTCCTTTGTCAAGTAGAGAGAGCAAAGGATGCCATGCTTAACCAACTTTATAGCTCTATCAGGTACAAATTAGATGAATTTGGAAAGCAGTGTTTAACTTGTTTCGATGTGCTGGATTGTTATCTTCTAAGCGCTAGGTATTGCAGACAGTTTGTATTCATTAGTATTTGTGTGATAGTTCGCATGGAACGGGGAGAATCGAAGAGCTATTGCAAGAGGACCAAGAGGTGAAGGCTCGACGTGAAAGATGCGTTAGGCAAGCGGAAGCATTATCCAAATTGACCAGACAGCTAAGTATGCAGGAAGCGCGTACAGCTGCTGCTGCTGCTGCAGTGTCAAGTTTTGACGATTCTTGTAAGTTCTAATTTCGTATCTCTTGTTTTCCGAGGTTATGATGTTGGATGTCGATACATGCCTTTCGTTGCTTGAATTTGCAGTTGACACGTTGTTTCAATGTTCTCTTATTTGCAGCGAATCCGAAAGCAGGAGGTGGTATGCTTGAAGCAGAGGACTGGCGTGTAGCCTTTGAACAGGCAGCTATTCCAGATTCTGTTTCCCGGTCCAGCTACTCTAGTTCCTCGTCGCGATCATCTAGAGCTCCGTCTCCTTCTACTAACGGGCGAGCCTTGTCTCGCAATGCTAATTACAACGATTACGATGAGAATGTTGATGTCGGCAGCAGCCGTCGCGCACCTGGACGGCTGCCACCGCCACCTCCACCTCCTCCAAGTGGCTCATCGATGTACAAATAATAGAGGATACTGTGAGTCTTATAATTGTGCAGATTGTTAGGTTCATTTGGTTTAAGTGGATATTTCACTATTTCTCACATGGAATTGAAAGCATCCTATTTTTAAGTGCGTACACGCATGCACTTATCATGTGTTTGAAAGGTTATTATCAGTTTTATGAACTTGGCTGGGACCTTTACTTACTGAAAGACAGTGACCTAGTTCGGTGGTGGTGAGTGACATTGTACAGTTCTTTCACCATAATGTAATATGAAGTTGCTGAAGTTGCGTACGTGTATATTTCCTGGTTTTCGAACACTAACGACGACCTTTGAGTTTCGGACCAGGAACAGCGTGTCAATTGGTCCTTTGATTTTGATACTTTCGTGTTGGTTACAAGTACAAATGTTAAATGGGGAGTCGTGTATAATTCCACGATTGCTTACAAGGTCAATACACACCTCACCAACTGGCAGAGTCGGAAGCGAACGTAAAACTCAGAGGATGACGTCGTCAACATTGAGAATGTCTTCGACACGTCTTGAACAGAATCACAATGCAAGAGACGATCGACGATGAACTAAGAGAAGAAAGCGAGACATATCTTAGCTTCGCACAAGAGCACGCAGCGTTGAGCTTCCGATGCAGAATATCAATCACCTACCGATATAATTGCATCATTTCGAATTGGTGTAAGTAAGCAGATTGACGCCTAAGCCACCGGATATTCGTACCTGAGCAACACCAGGAGAGAAGTCCCCGGAATTGGCAGGGGATGGTAAAGCAACATTCTAGAGTTTAGGGTGGTACGTGTGTGAAGGCCAGCGACCCAAACACAACTACGGTGAAGGGTTAGCCGCAGCATTTCGTCCATAGGACTACTGCTGCAACTTCGCAGTAGTAACACGCTGTACTGAGTCAGATGCACAGGAGAGTGGGGTTTTGAAACACCATAGTCAAGGGCATTGTAAACTGGAACCACCCAGAGAGTACAGCAACATCATTAAATGCGAGGACATGTGGACGCCTTTCGAAGCTGTGGTGCTTCCAACGTGACGTTTTTGTGCGGTCTCTGCAAAGATACGAAGCGCGAACAAATTGGATTTCAAAATCGACCTCCAGTATCGGCGAAGTGAATAAATTTGAAACATCTGAACAGCATATATTTAGAAACTCAAGCGAAATATGCTCCCACTTTTCTCCCACCATTTTTCCGTGTGGGAATTTGCACCGCGTAGGGTAAAACTGGATGTTCCATGAAGACCAATCTCGTAAGAAAAGTAGCTCTCAAGTAGGCAATGCAGAACACGGGAGTGAGCGAGGAGAACCAGTTGAAATAGGAAAATTCCCATTACCCACTTAAAAACTTGACCATAAACTTTTACGTTAGTCTAAAGTAGTAATACCTGAACGCAATTCGAAGCATTTGGGTAACTACGGAAAGCAGTGGGACTTGGCTGGTTATACATAATTTCCTGTCAACACCTGGAATTAGGAAATAATGAACAAACCCAGGTAGGTTGGTGAATTACGCAAAACCGACCTGTACAGTGGCATGTCAACGCCGCTCCTCCTGAGCAGTGATTGCTGAGACTGTTATCTTGAACCACACCCTGGCAACAGTAATTTCCTGACACGCCGGGAGTCTTCTGATGGGATTGGACCCTTCCGCCAAACAACTCCGCACAATGGGGATCTTTCCTTGTGGTGTTCATGTGGCCGCCAAGCTGTAAGACTCAAATATCGCCTACATACATGCGCGTCTGACAGTCTGGGCACTTCCTCGGCAGCCTTCGCTGCTCTACATACACCCAGTGGTGCCCTTGAGACCGCTGTGGCGGCATTGGTGCTGCACCGTTACTCCCGAACGAAGGTCTCAGAATCACCACACTTGCATTTGGAGATTTGCTTAGGGTTGCTTTCGCAGGAGTACAGGTCTTTGAATCGACGCAGTAGCGACGGTAGATTTGTCTACCGCTGTTTTGGGTTTGCATTCTCATTGGAACAGGAGGAGCGTAGTTGTACAGGATGGCGTTCACATCGTCATCAACCCGGTTGGTTCTTTCTGTATTTGCAGTTGTGGTTCTCCTCTCTGGATCCGCTATAGCTTTCGACAATTTCGATGGTCGTCCGCGTCCTTCAGGCATGAAGGACAAGCCCAGCTCTACCTACGGCCGCAAACCTGAGGCCACGTATGAGAACAAAGTAGCAGACTGCACTTGGTATGGTTGGGAAAACGCGAATTATTTTCCCAACGTGACGAGTCTATGTAGCAGGCAACTATGGGCTGCTCTGAGCTTAGCTGCGGATCTTCCTGCATTCACGTATTTCGTTCCCGAAAGCGGTGATTACTACGACCCGACCTATAATGAGTACTTTTGCACAATTGGTTGTTTCGATCTCAGTCGGGCTGGCAACCCCGCATCATCACCAGTGCAGGAGCCAACTCCATCTCCTCCAACCGATAGTGGACCTCCGCCTGCAGCGTCACCTCCTCCCAGTCCCGTCGTTACTCCTCCTCCTGTCTCTAGCTCTCCACCTACTTCGTCTCCGCCGACTTCATCTCCAACCGCTCCATCCACGCCAGGCACTCCACCCCCAGGGATTGCACCTCCTCCTCCTGCGACGCTCTTCAGGCCGCCACCACCTCCGAACGCATTGGCCCCACCCGTACCTTCTACGGCCCCCGGTGTTCCAAATCCTTCCAACCCAGTAGCGACAGGACCTGCAGCCCAAACCGCCTCAGGAAGCATGCTAGCACCTGGCTATGGAAGTATGCTCCTGTTTGTAGCACTACATTTCGTCTACACTCTGCTCCAAAAACATTGATTTCGCCCTATCAGCATCTTAATAGTTACTGTAGGGTTTGAGACTGCTGCTTTGTGGAGATTGCCTTAATGGGTCCGGTTATTTCGCTGCATCCTTGAACTCTGTAATCTATGCACACGATTCTTAGACTGGTGCTATAAGCACCGTCGTTTCTTCGTGATTGTTAGCACGAAAATAATTCCGTAGGATTTGAGAACTAACACATTTTCCAGCTTTTGACAATGGTAACGGGAACGCCTCTGGACATCCTCGGCGGGAGTCAACCTACTGACCAACCGTTTGTTGCTCTCACTAGATTGGTCTGTTCGTCAGTTTGTGTTGTAATAAACCCCTATTCTTTGTAGATGTGCGACGATGCTGCCCTTCGCTCCTAAGGCTTTCTTAAACTACGCAGTCACTTTGTCGATTGCTACCTCGGTATAGAGTTCATGCTCGAAATGTGATAGTTTAACGAGTGTTCCTCAATGTAGTGAGAAACATCCTTTCAAGCGGACAATGATCCGGTATTGGACGACAAGCTTCTCTAATTCAAGGGCTGTTTCCAGATCGCAGGATTTTTTTTGATGGGATGACCGTTGTGTGGCCATTGATTTCATTTCGTTGCATTGATCTAGGGACCTGCAGTTGCTTTCTTTCTTTTACAGATCGTGAAACTTGCATCCACACACTTCACTTTGGAGTTGAATGAAATAACACTACCAGTTCTGAAAGGTAGTGCCACACTGTACCAGTCTTTGCTGTCCGTCTTTTTCCATTCTCGAGATTATTGACCAACGAATCCATTCCTGGAGCTGTTTATACTGAAGTGGGAGATGGAGGAGCAGGAAACCATGAGCTTTGCCTTTGTTTAGTAGGGAATACCTTCGGGTAGTTGCATGATTGGACCGAAATTACTCTATTTACTTAGAGATTTACTTCGTGAAAAACGCACGATAAACAGTATCGTTCTATGAAAAAATTACACGTTAATTGCATCGTGAAGTACAATTTTCAGTAGGTGTGCAAGAGTGGACGATGTTGAATATGAAAGTCTTTGAAGAGTTAAGATGTTGAAATCCGTTTGAGAGTACGTTTGTACAAACTACGAGGTGACTGACTTCTAATGTGGTAGTTGTGTGATATCTTTTTTTTATTAGCGAAGAAACAACCACAAACCAACGCTGCCTTTTACAATTTGTTTAGTTTGTTCATTTATGTGTCCATTTGGTGAATCTCTGGGTCACTAATTCTGGTTGACTTTGCAGTGTTGATTCCATTGCCAACTGCGGTGTAAACCAAAGAGTCTTTAGCTTCACAGAGACAAAAACCGGCTTCAGTTCTTTGGCGCATCCAAAACCCTTACCTTGCATTACTATCCCACCTGAATAAACGTTTGTTGCTGCTATTTGGGTTGATTTTCGGAACCCCACAAATGCAATCTGGCAAACCGCACGCAACCTGCTCACACGCGGAGTCAGCCAGCGCATGGCGTGCCGCCAAAGCTACACGACCGGTAATGAAGCCGCCGGAGCGGGGCCATGGACATGCTGCGCTGTGATTATGGTTGACTGGATTAGCATCCTGGCCCAGCTACAAACCGTCCAAAAATAAAAGCTTACAACTTGAGCTAGAGTTGTGCTCCAGCGCTGCGGCGTCCTGCAACGACGACTGGAGCTTGCAAAGCTTGTCTTCTTCTTCGAAACAGCGTCGAAACTGTGACTTTTCACTAAGATAGAAACACCAGCGACGCAAATGGATGTGTTTATTTGTTTATGTGTTTATTTTTTTATATTTTTATTTGATTATATTTGTATTTGTTGACAAGATCAGAGAAAATCCCCTGCATTGGCAATGATTACGGGGGAATTGAAGACAACACTTTCATAGTCTGAATACCGTATTATTGGGCAGACCATGGAGTAAGGTAGAGTATGTTGTAGCCATGTTGTAAATGCACTTAAACTTATCTATATCCCAAAAAATTATAAAATATAATTACATTAATTTTTTAAAAACATGATTAGCACTATAGAAAATTTTCTTATTGAATACGGGCCTTTTACAAATTAACAAAAATTATGTGTCAAATCATTTATAATACCCATTATTGAAATGGAATCCAATCAAGCTAGTTAAGTTTTTATTCTATTATTAAAAATCTTTAATAAATTACTTTATTTACCATTAATAAAAAAAAAAATTCTAATAAAAATAAACTTTAAAAAAATCTATACACTATTTATCTTTTTTTATTAAACTATAGATAAGTTTAATTTTATTTGTTTTAGAATATATATATATATATATATATATATATAAAAAGAAATAATAAAGTGACTTAGACTTTTACTAACATGACCTATCCTATTTTAACCATCACTAAAAAAAAATAACTGTTCCGAGGCTTTGCTCATTCTTAGCCCCTGCTCTTTCTGTTTTTAGCAAGAAATCAATTCAAGGCAACATGAAGTGGTGTCTAGGTCACATTTTGCATAGTTCTAATTCTATGAACGCTGTCATGTGGTATGATTTTCTATCTGGGAATACATCAGGTACCTAGTTGTAGAAAGTTAAGCTTTAACTTATTGGACAAGTTCTAATAAGTGATATTTTCTTATTATAAAGGCCAAAGAAATATAATAGTATTTAAAGATATTCTATTGATAAAATCCTTCTATACCTAAGAAGCTTCATACTTAAGGCTTTCTAAAGGATTTAAAAATATCCTAACATCTTTTATTATGCCAAATGATAACTAATTATTTGCTATTAAATTTGATTTCTCATAAGCTTAAAAAAAATCCATAATCCTCTTACAAATATCCATCTTTATATCATAATTTTTTCATAGCTCCATATCTCCATCTTTAATATATATAAAGTCTTGGCTCTTAAAAATCCCTTTACTTTGTATAAAATGCCCAAATTGTAGCAAAAATCCATCAAAATATTTTTCTTCTACAAAGGATTTTTTATCCTTGAACTTTAGAAATTCATAACTCTTGATTTAACAATTCAATTTTTTTCAAATTTCGAGAAAATGTAGGTTATATCCTTAAGCTTTATCACAAAAAAAAATAAAATATAAATCTACTATAGATTGTCTCACATCTTAGAAATCCTAGCAAGTGCTTTAAACCTTAATTTATAAGCATCTGAACACTATTTTTTCCATATCTCAAAAATCCAAACTCCAAATGCCACAAAACTTATGTATAAAATTTATTAACATGATAACACACATTTTTAGAAATTTTTGGCTAAAATCTTGTCAAATTTCTTAAGATATGGCTTGAAATACAACCACTAATAAATCAGGTCACTTATTGCCCTTAGATTGCAAGTACCAACTTCAACTTTATATAATTCGTTTATCCCAATATATAATTCATCAAGCAATATACAAAAAGTGTAGTCAAAATACTTTTTTCTTCAATCCTAGTCTCCAATCCTTCATTGCTTTCTGAACGCACTTATTATGTCCAAAAAAGTGATAGTAGGTACAAAACCCACATCTTAACTTTGAGCACCTATATCTTTTTCATAAAAATTCCAAATCATTCAAAATTCGTATCAAAACCATAGCCAAAACCCCAAACTCTTTGACCTTAGCCTTCTAAGTTTGAATGACCTCGAAAGAACAATCCTAATCTCTAATAAGGCCTCAGATAGCCTCCTTGAAGTCTATTGGGTATGCCTTTTGGCCAATAGTAATAGAGATTTTCATCATCCATCTCCATTCATCCATATGGATATTCTAACTACTCTTTTTGCTACCAAAACTCCTTTTAATCCTTTTTCTTATAAGATTTACATAATATATGCTTTAAATACCAAATAAAAGAAAGAAAATAAGATTTCAAGACTCATCAATGTCTAATAAAAGTGGCTTTAAATATATAAAACTATTATCAATATAAAATCAACTTTAATAATAATCTTTTTAAACTAAATATTTCAAAGTAGTAATCTAATCATATTTTGTCACCAACTAAAATCTAATAATATGGCTCTTATCATATTATATAATAAATTATATATTAAATATTTATATGTATTATTTTTACATAGTAGCCAAATGACAATATAACAACATAGATCTATATATGAAGTGAATATGTTTTGAATATAAAGGTGGCAATGAGATGAGTAGAAAGGCAATATAAGTAGTTTGGATGAGGTTTCAAACTTTCAAGTTGAAATCATGAGTATAAGTTCCATCCCTATGAGCTTTGTATATTATTGGTACAACTTACAAATTTGTTTATAGTGCTAAATTTTAAAGGTTAAATAGTAGGCTCTTTATATGTTGTATTTCCATAGAAGTTTGATCCATAGAGACTACAAGAGAGCACATTGGCAAGAACATGAATCTTGAATAAAGAAATCTTTAGTACACTCTTGTATCACTCAAAAAGAAAAAGAAATTACTGAAAAATGGTAATATATTGCACTAAAATGATTATTATTAAAGATACGAAGACTAAAAAGTCTTGAAATAAGACTAAAGACTAGAAAGGCATTGACAAGAGTGAAGAAGGCTTCATTCTTGCTTCCATATATATATTCTCTAACTAGGAGCTACATGACAATATTCTATAAGACCTTCAACACATGTTGGCTTTGCAAGACACATGTTTTAACGTGCAAGGCAAGTTATGTATATGTGAGCCACATAGTTAGCTTGTTCCTGTATTAGCCACTGAATTGACTCACTTAAGTATTTAGTTTAAAAAATACACTTATTGTGCCTAAAATCACAGAATTGGTGTGTTAATAGTAGAATTTTTTGAAAAAATAGGAAATAGATTACTAATAGCCGATATGCAATCTAGGGTAGAATTTATTAGGACAAAATTCTATAATAAATAGGTTTTTGTAGCTAACATTAGATGACAGCCAATAAGAATATTTTTTGTTGTCAAAAGAAAAAAGAAAAAAATTAATAATTCTTAAGATAAATAAATAAGTATATATATCTTTATATATATAAAATATAAACAAATAAAAAGATCAAAAGAAGTAGAAGGGGAAGAAAGAAAGAAAGAAAGAAAGAAGAAAGAAGATAGAGAGGAGAAGAAGGAAGAAAGACAAAAGAAAAAGAAAAGAAAAGAAAAGAAATAGGAATGAAAAGAAAAAGAAAAAGAAAAGATGATCAAGGTGGCGAGAGGCTGCCCCTGAATGGCGGCAGCCTCCTCGTTGATAAGGGTCCGGCCGCCAGGATCCCGAACTCCCTGATTTTTTTCTTCCTCACGCTTCACAGCTCCGAGAGCCAACAAGTCTCATTTTCTTCCTTTTTGAGTGTTGCCTTCGATGGGGTTGCTTGTATCGTCTTATGATCGTGTCTACAGTGGTGCCTGCTCGATCAGGGTGGCTTGGGAACAAAATCACTTTTGGTTATGGTAGTTGGTGTTTTGCGGCTAACCTCTAGTATTCCATCTTGGCCGACGTCCTTTTCGAGTTGGTGATCTTGGTGAGCAGAGGCAACATCAACGGCAACATTTATTTACGGATCGATTCATCCATCAGTTTCGAGCTGGCTGCGACAGAGTTGGTGTTAACAACCAGCATCAATCCTTCAGAGTACTCTTCTCGATTGTGACATGAAAGGTAATTGCTTTTAAGATAATTGTAGTACAAGAAACCCAACTCATTGCAAGCATGACTGCGAGGGAAGTGGCCGATCCAGCGTTGGACGGCCAAGGAGTCCATTGCAGGAAGGGTGCTATGCATCAAGATAAAGCCTTTGACATTCGCCTTCTTGCTGTTTGAGCCACAAGGTGATGATCAAGTTCAAAATCCTTCGTCCCTCTCATCCGGAATTTGGTAGTCCTAGTTGAATTATTATATACATTACATTCAGCGATCGGCATTCACGCTCGCCAACTCAATTAGAGAGGCAAAAGGTGGCTTCATTGCGAAAGAGGCAAGAACCATTCGGTGGTGACATTCTGGTTCAACATTCAAATAGCGGCGGTTTTGGTAGCAGATCCAAGTTGATACGATGGTAGAAATTTGAATTGAGTTGCATAGCTAGTTCTGATCCTTTAGACACTTCAAGTAGGTGGAGACCTTGCTATAGAAGAAGAAGAGGAGGAAAACTTCCGCAATTGGTAGGGATTGTTGTGTTGGTTCGACCTTTGCTGGCTTCCATTGTTCTTCTTTAGGGCTTCAAAATCTACCATCAACTAGTGATCAGCCAACGGACCTTTCAACCGCCTTGTACGACTTTGGCATTCTGACCTAAAGCTAGTCATTAGATCTGTGGTGGACCAACTTCAGACTGCCATCAACTTAGTGGTTGAGCTACAATATTCAACTCGATCTCGGAAAGTAGGTAAGACATTGACTTACATCCTTGAGTTTGAGTTAAAATAAATTATTTTGTGAGTTTAAGTTAATCGGGTTAAATTAGATTTTAAATGGATGAATTAAGATTATGAATGGATGACAACTTATTTATGGATGAGAAATCATTCACGGACGATAAATTATATTTAGATGAATTTTTGTGCTGATAGATAAAAATTAATGAAATAAATAAAATAAAATAAAGAAATTTAAGTATTAATTCAATTAAGTTAGGTTATATAATCAAAAATTAAGAAACAAAATTTTTTAGGAATGCATGAAGTGGATATATTATAATTGTAAGTGAGAGTGAATGGTAGAGGTTTGTTTAACAATGTGGTGTTTAAAGAAGATATATAGATTATTTAATTGTAGAATAAATAAGAGTCATAATGTTTGTAGTTTATACAATTAATTCACTTTTTGTGAATTAGAATAAACTTCCAACTAATGGAGGTTTATTTTAGTTTACATCCACAAGTTATAAACATATGTGATATATGATTAATTTATTGATTAAGTTTTTAATCTACCAATAAATTATAAATACATGTGAAATTAAAGTAATGTTTATGAAGTTATTAAAAAGTTTTTGTAGATGATATTATAAAATTAATCTATTTTTATTAATTACATATGTGATCATTAGAATAAATATAAATATTTGTAATATTATTCTTCTTTTTTAGTAATAAGTTTAATGAAAAGCAAACATCATCTTTCATAGATCTTGTGATTCTTTATTTTGGTTTTGATGGTTGTCATTGATGGAAAATATTAATCTTTTTTGTTGTATTTGTAAGATTTTTTTATTAGTTTTCATATACATTCATTAATATCATATTTATGCCAATAAATAAGATATTTTAATTTATTTAAGTATTGCATTAAATTTAAAAACTTTTTCACATCAAATTTTTGATTATTATCTATTTCTATGAAAGAAGATGATATCTATCTTTTTCTTGAAATATTCATTGTCTTATATGGTTTAAAAAAGGACATGTAAAATATAAGATGGATCTTCATTGACTTTGGTAGATGTAATTGATAAGCAACAAAATTTATTTGTTTATAAATAAGAAAAAGTTTAAGTCTACAATAGTCTAATTTGTTACAAGAATGAGTAGTATTGATATTGCAACAAAATAACCATATCTTATCATTTATATTGAATCGTAGTTGTTTTTTACAAGAAGTATTTACATTGATTTTTTTTTTTTTTTTTTTTTTTTTTTTCGAACTTCTTTCAACCATGCCTTTATTATTATGTGTAGCTCTGAAAATTGATTTGTCAAATCTTTTGTCATAAAATTATTAATTTCTAAAAAATCAAAAATATCTAATTATGGATAATAATCATAATTAATAAAAAAATATGTTTGTTGAGTAAAAGAATGTATCAAATTATTATAAAAAAACTTTGCCAATGGCAAAAGAATTATTGAATAATTTTAATAATAGTTGATGGTACATCTTAAGTATTACTTTGAAACTTGATTTATTCATTTGCCCATTAATTTGAGGATGAAAAGTTGTAGAACGCTTCATATGCACTTTCAAAATTTTGAAAAGAATTTTTTAAAATCTTGATACAAATTGAATCCTCTTATACAATATAATATCCTTGGGCAATCCATGATAGCGATAGAAGTTGTTAAAAAAAAACTTAGATATTTTTTCATTTGTAATAGATTTTATATATGGTACATAAATGCTATCTTGATAAAATGATCTACTATCATAAATATAAAATCATACAGAGCTGAGACTAGAAAATCTATAACAAATCTATACAAACAAAAGATTATCGTTGTTTCAGAATAGATAATGGCTGAAAAAGTCAATAAGATCAATAATGAGGAGTTTTCAATCTTGAACAAATATCACATAATTAAACAAATTCTTTGATTACCTTTTATATTTGAGGCCACAAAAAATCTCTAGATATTAGTTCCAAAATCTTATTATATCCAAAATTTTTGGTTGCTAGAAAGTCATGACAAGTTTAAAGTATACGTAAATATCCTTTGCTTTTTAGAATATATCATTGTTCTTCAAAATAGAGTAGATTATTCTTAAATTCAAACTTAGAAGTATTATGAGACTTAAAAGGATTATTCTTAATATCATAAACAAGAAGATTAAAAGACATACTTCATTGAATTTGCTTGAAAAAAGTTGAATTAACAATCAATATTCATTTTATTGCTCAAAAGTGAAAATTGCTTAAGTTTTGAGTAAATTTTTCTTTATTAATCTAAAGATGCATTTTTTTTCTTTTTGTATAAGATAAGAATGTCTAAAATGGGCATCTAACAAATCTTATTATTTTTTAAATTAATAAATAATCTTGAAATCAAATCTTTATAAAGACATGTACTAATGGGCTTGACAATGTTTCAAAATATGCATTGATATGAAGTATTTAAGATTCTTAAGATTTATATATATAGTGACTGGATTAGAAGTGCCTTCTAAGTTATCGTGCTAATCTTGAAATGAATCTATGATTGCAAGAAGCTTTTTTTATTATCAATCTTATATTTAATTTTGATTGCTAAAAATTTCTTAGAATAAAAAGCTACAAACTGGAACTTCTTATTTGCTTCCATTTCTAACAAATAAGTTTGATATATTTGTTTCTATAACAAAGTTTGATATATTTTTTTCGATAAAAAATACTTTGGAGAAGTCTTTGCAATACAAGATTGATACAAAAATAAATGCTATCTTTAAGGCTTCAAAAGATATTTCAGTTTCTTTGATTTATTCAAGTTTTTTTTTACATGTCAAATATGTAAGAAGAGGTGCAACTTAAGAAATATTCTTGATGAAGATCATGTAATAATTGGCAAATCTCAAAAAATATTACACATCTTTAATTTTTTTTGAGATGTTTTAATCTATAATAGTGTAGATCTTGTTAAGATCCATTATAAGATAATAATTTGAAATGATGTATTTTAGTAAATCAACTTGAATAATATAAAATTTATATTTTTTCATCCTCACATATAATCTTGCATTTCCTAGTTTTTGTAACATATGATGAACATGAATTTCATGCTCTTTTTTATTTTTTGAGTAGATTAGAATGTCATTTAAATAATAGATGACAAAATCATTAAGAAACTCATAAAAGACATCATTCATTAGATTTTGAAAAGTAGTTGGTGCATTCATGAGTCCAAAAGGCATAACATTATATTTGAAATGTCCATACTTAATTCAAATTACAGTTTTCTATTTATCTCCTTCTTTAATATGTACCAAATTATATATTCTTCATAGATCTATTTTTGTATAGATCTTTGTTTGATTGAATTGACCAAAAAATCATGAAATTAAAGATAGAAGATACTTCTTGTTGATAGTGATTTTCTTCAATCCTTAATAGTCTACACACATTTACAGAGATTCATCTTTTTTCTTCATAAATAAAATAAGAGCCTTGACTAGAGATTTAGAATGCCATATGAAGTTTTTAGTTAAATTCTTATCAATGTATTCCTTGAATGCTGCCAAGTTGTTCTATAATAGCTTATAGATTGATTCAAATGGTAGTTGAGCTCTTTTTTGAAGATCAATGGATCATAGAAACAATGCTCTAAAAGAATATTTATATTTTTTTTTCAAACATGTCTTGATAAACTTAGTAGTAGCTTGATGAAACATGACTAGATTTTCTAAGATCTAAAATCTTTCTAATTTCATAACAATAAGAATCTCTATATAAAATAAGACCAAATATATCAAAATAAAATTGAAAGTAACTAAACAGAATAGAGTATGAAAGACAAGAATGAATAAAATAAAATAGAACCAAACAGAACCAAATAGAATAGAATAAGAAAAAATAACCAAACTTTATTGAAAGAAAGAATCTAAAACCATATCTGGCCAAATGTCCAAATGACCTGAGTTAGTTTTATTTATACTTTATTCAACTATCCCTAGAGCTTTCTAGAATGTCTTTAATGGTAGGCCCTACTATAATAATTGCTTTAAGCCTTTCTAAAAGGTTTTATGGTAGGTCCCATATGAACCACTATTTTAACTTGAATTCTAAAAACTTCCTAAAAACAACTTCAATTATATATTTCTATGTGCAAATAATATAAATATCTTATATATGCTCTATTATAGCTAATCTATCTCTAGTAATATGAAACATCATTATTTTCTCTCGATGGTATTTTTGAATGGTTTCTTCATAATGAATGAGGTTTTGTGCAGGTTTTCACATTGCATCCTTGATGGGATAAACTTTCTAGAGAATTTTGTACTGAAGTTACAGATGTCCACTACCACGAAGAAAGTCATGATGCTCCAAAATCCTCTAGAGTCTAATTTGCATGCTTTATTTTTCTATCTATTTGAGGATGAAAGGCCATAGACATAGCCGACAAGGCTATAAATAGCTTTAACAAGGCTTGCCAGAAACTCCTTTTGAAGCATAAATCTTGATTTGAAATGATGATACAAGGTAATCTATGGTGACAAAAGTTAGTATCAAAGACGATTCATGTAAGTACTAGGACATTAATATTAGAGCATACTATTACCAAGTGAAGTTGCTTCAAGAATTGATCTACAAAGATAACATCCACAATATAATTGTGAGGCGTTTACGACAAACACATAATGAGATCTATAGTCACATGTTGCTAATATATTATAGGTAGTAGAGTTTGCTACAATAGCTTAAAAGATGCTACATTATATATTTTGTTAAATTGACATGATTCATAAGAATACATAAAAGCTTGAACATTACAATCCAAACTTATTCAAAATCATATCCTTAAGATCCATTATAATGTCTTTTCATGCCCTGAGTGTCAAAATATTGGAATGTCATATTCTCCTTGAAGTATGTACGTCCAAAGTATAGCATTATCAAGTATATAATTTTTTTTCTTGAAATAGAACAAGCCATCATTGATATAATAACCTTAATATTGCACATCATCTAATTTCAATCGATTGATAACCAATTTAAAATAAGCATTACAACGTATAACTTTCTTCCATTTTGCTCTTCTTGTTTAGTCTAAAATGGCACTATTAATGGTAGAAACTTCTATCTTATCATTTGATTTAGGTTTTAAATCAGATTTATATAATAAGATATCTAGCATAGTGTGTTGCCGCCATTGCTTGTAATCAAGCTGAATGTCAAAGAGCTGCAACTGCTCTTATTAATGATGATGTTGTGATTTCATATTTTTAAAATAAAAATCATATAGTAGAGGTTAATAGTTAGTCCGAACAATCATTGGATTCTCCAATAAATAGTATTGCCACACCTTTATAGTATGTATAATTTTTAGTTGCTCTCAATTACATGTAGAATAATTGTTCTTTGTCCTTCTAAGTTTACATGATTCCTATGTCAGAAGTTGAAGGCCTCTACTAAAGTCTTGTTGAAGAATTATACTAATAAAAAAGTCAAAAGCATTAATGTCAAGTATACATAGAAGGTTGACATCATATGATTGTAATATTGGAGTAGTAATCAGTGTCTCTTTCAACTCATCTAAGGTCCTTTGTTGTTCCAATTTCCATTTAAATAAGGCACCTTTTTCTAATAAGCTTGTTAATGAGGCAACAATGCATGTAAATTGCCAAACAAAATGACAATAATATCTAGCAAGGCCTAAGAATGAGTAGACTTCAAAATCATCCTTGGAAGTTGACCAATCTTCCATTGCTTTTACCTTGTCTTACTCAATGTTCATGCCTCCAAAGAATACTACATGCTCCAAAAAAGTGACCTTTGACTTTCAAAGTTCATATTTTGATTACTTATAATAGAAGTGACTATCACATAGTCGGCACATCACTTTCCATAGATGTTGTTCATACTCCTTAGGTATTTTACTATACATGAAGATATCATCAATGAAGACAATGACATACTTATCCAAAAAGTCTCAAAATAATTTATTCATGTGATCCATAAAAGAGACAAGAACATTAGTAAGGCTAAAAGTTAATAGAAGCCACCCAAATGTCTAAAGTAGATGCAAAATGCCATCTTTTCTATATCCTCTTTGATAATAGGAATTTGTAAATAACCACTCCAAAGATCTAATTTTCTAAAGATGATTGCACCTTAAAGTTGATTAAGACGATCATCTATATGTGGAAGTGGATATGCATTCTTTATAATAAACTTATTGAAGCTTTGATGTAATAAGGTATAGATAAGATATTTGTATTGTTGATACATAAGAATAGATAGTTGGAACCATACTTGAGAAGTTATGGAGATTTTTGGAATTAGGGCTAAGTTAGTGGATCATGTAGGATCCATCCTAAAGCATTTTAGAAATAGCTTATGGTGGTTATGTAGATGGGATCTACCATAGAACCTTTTAGAAAAGATTTAGGATAGTTATCTAAGTAAGATCCATTAAAGAACCTTTTAGAAGGAGTTTAAGGTGGTTACCTAAAAAAGATATATCATTTAGGAATATTTTAAAAAATCTAAGGTGGTAGAACAAAGTATAAATAGGATTAGTTTGGGCCTTCTAAGCATCTGGTCAGATATGGCTTTGGACCTTCTCTCTTAATAAAGTTTTGTTTTATATCTTCTTATTCAGTTCTATTTTGTTCTATTTTTATTTGCTTAGTTTTTTCTTTTGTGTCCTATTTTATTTAATTCTATTCAATTTTATTCTGGTTGATTTTTCCCTATTTTGTGATGAAGTTTTATGTTGATGTGGATTAGAAGAGTCTTAGACTCTCAAGATAGACTAATCTTGTTTCATCCAATAATTGATGCAAAGTCAAAGTCGACCATCTTTTTTAGGTACAAAGAATATAGGTGCCTCTCATGGCGATGTGTTTTCTTAAATGAAGCCTTTTTCTATGAATTCGTCCAATGACTTTTGAAACTCTTTAAGTTCATTTGGTACTAGATAATAAATTGGTCGACTTGCTAGTTTGACCTCAAGCACTAGTTCTATTTGAAAGGAAGTACCTCGATCAGATAGCACACCATTAATTAAGTCAGTTGGAAAGACATTTTAATATTCATATATGAGTTGCTCTACTCCTTTTGATTCTTTAGTTGTTTTTTCTACCATTGAGGCAAGATTCAAAACGATTATATATATCAATTGCTTATGCCATATTTTTTTTCTTCATAAAGATTATTCTTATAAGTAAGTTTTTAGCCGTAGATTATTTTTCTATTCTACTCAATACATGGACATAAAGAGTCACCATGTCTCCTATCTTTAAAAAAATTGTCCTTACTAGTCAATCAACTTGTTTATTTCTTACCTCTGGGCATGACATACTAAAAATAATATCATATCTAAGTTTTGTTACTCTAAACTTCTTCTTTAAAGCATAAGTATTAGTCAATCTTAGGATTTCTTCTTCACTTGTTTCATTCAACACATTCTTTTGGTCATTTGCTAGGTATAAATTCAATACTTTAATCAACTTTGTTTTAATTTTAAGTCAATTGGCAATTATCATTGAGATATAAATTTTTGTAGAGCTGCAATCCACAAGCATTCAATATAACTATCTTTTTATTTGGCCCATTAGACATACCCGTCAATCTTTTTGATAGTTGTTTGAAGTCATGCTATTTGTCTCTGAAAAACAACAACTATCTTAAGTACTAATTTTTGGTGCCTTTACTAGAGAGCCCTATTTTTCTACTCTACTTCTTTATTAATTTACAAGCCCTTGAGATTGTAAATCCTCCATGATTTGTTGGTACTAAAACTTTGACATTTTAGATAATCTCTGATCTGAAGATTTGACTCTTGATAATAAAAATTTAATTTCTTTTATTCTAATATTTGTCATTTTTATGGTATCAATGGTCTTTGCAGATTATCAATCTCCATTAGCATTAGTTGTTGTGCCATAGTATTAGCTAGTAGCATAGAACTTCCCGTTATAGGTTGTATTCTATGATTTCTAAAATCTATAGCATCAACCTTCTCTGCAATCCTAATTACATCTTCAAATGTTTGTAGATCCTTTAATTCTATATCTTATTGGATCTTAGGTTCCAATCTTCAAATGTTTGTAGATCCTTTAATTCTATATCTTGTTGGATCATAGGTTTCAATCTTCAAATGTTTGTAGATCCTTTAATTCTATATCTTGTTGGATCATAGGTTTCAATCTTCAAATGTTTGTAGATTCTTTAATTCTATATCTTGTTGGATTATAGGTTTCAATCTTCATATAAACTAATCCATCATCTCCGCCTTTGAAACATTGCCAATTAGAAATATATGGACTTGAACTGAGAGACATAATCTTGTACTGATCTGGATTATGTAAAGTTAGCCAACTAATTTCATGCTAACTTTTTTGCATTGATAGGTCAAAATTGATTCTTAAGCTTGATCTTAAATTCCTCATAGTCACAAAATCTGCCTTGAGCTCCATAGCTTTGAGCTTGATGTCACCACCAAATGGTTGTTGCACCTCTAAAATAATTAAAAGCATATATAATTTTTTCATTAGCATTTGTTCCAAATAATTGGAGGTGTTGTTGCATGCTGAAGAATCATTGGCATTGTCACGACCATAATCATGTAAGCTAATAATTACATATAGAAATAGGTAGAAGTAAGTAAAAATAGATAAAAGTAAGTTAATTCTATAATATTTAATATAGAAGCTTCCTAGAAACTTCTTAGATGCTGCTTTGACTTCATAGGTGTCTTTAATTGACTTTTTGGATTAGAAACGTGATCAACAAGTTGGCCATGTGCCACACATGTTGTTAGCTTGAAGATCAAGCTAACTATGTGGCCCACACGTAGAAAAACTTGCCTTGTACGTCAAGGCATGTGTCCTACAAAGTCAACACATATTGGAGGTCCTATAGAACGTCGCCACGTAGCCCCTAGTTAGATAGTATATATAAAAACAAGAGTGAAGGCTTCTTCACTCTTGTCAACTCTTTTCTTGCTTCTAGTCCAGGTTCAAGAGTCTTTAGTTTCTTGTCTTGTGGTAATAGCCATTCCAGTTTCCTTTTAATATACCTACTTGTTTATATTTTGACTTATTATATCGAGATAGCCTTTTTGTGTATATTTTCTCTCATCGAATCTTTGTCCTTGACAGATTGACAAGAGTACACTTATAATATCAGAGCTTTGTTTTTCTTGAGTGAGAGTAGATTACCCCTTTCTCTTGACAAAACATAAGCATATTAGAAGTTTGCGGATTATCCACTTCTAAACTGATATTGTTCTTAGTATCTTCTTTGTTATTAAGTCTTTCTTTTCTTTTGTCTTGAGCAGTATCAAACAAATTTTTCTTCTTAGTGTCATTATGGCAGAGCTTGTTGAAATGAAGAGTGCAATGGCACAAATGCAAGAGCAAATGAGGGAGTTAATGCTTGCGATGCATCAACTCAATTCACCAATACATGAAAGAACAAGAATAGTAGAAAGTGGGGATATAGAGATGATCGGAGCTGCTTCAACATCTACAACAAATCACGTTCCTTCTCCAATTGTACAACACCCTGTAAGCACTAAAGAACCAAGAATTGCCTTACCCGAGAAATTTGATGGTACGAGATCTAAGTTTCGAGGATTCATCAATCAAGTACAATTGGCAATTGAACTTCAACCGCAAAACTATCCAACTCCAGGATCACAAGTCAGGTTTATTGGCACTCTACTTTCTGGTTCTGCATTATCGTGGTTTTCGTCTTTTCTTGAACAATGAAATCCAATATTGGACAATTTGGAAGCTTTTTTGGCGGAGTTTTGATCTATGTATGGTGAACACGATGCAATTCGTGTTGCAACAAATAAGATCCGAATTCTGCGACAAGGAAATCGCTCAGTAACAGTGTATGCTTCACAATTTTGACAACTTGCAATTGACATCAAGTAGGATGATGCTGCACTCATCAGTCAATTTTTTTATGGATTGCAATACGAAGTAAAGAAATTGATGCTCAACTTACCTGATTCTCAAACTTTGAGTCAAGCAATCGATTTTGCGGTAAAATGTGATAATCGACTTTTCGAATTTCGATCCGAGAATCATTCACGAGAACCTCAACGTTATTACTCAATGGCAACATCAACATCTTTGCCAAACGTACATTCGGAAGTAGAAGACATGCAAATTGACGCGGTACGTTTTAAACCCCTAACTGAGCAAGAAAAGATTCGTCGTCGTTAAGAAGGATTATGTTTATATTACAGAGAACCTAAGCACACTGCTCAACATTGTCCAAAGAAACGATGCAACTATAAAATGAGGGGTACAATGGTCAAAGAAAACAACATGTCGGAAAACGGATTCGTCCAGCTACAATAGAGACCATGCAGCTGGAACCTTGTACAATTCCTAATGAAGGTCCTATCCTCTCTTCAGAACCCTCTCCTTGTTTTATAATAGACTTATATTTAGGACCTAAGAATTACAAAGCCTCTGCTTTATTAGATTCGGGAGCCTCAGCATATTTTTTAGATGAACAATTTGTTAAAAGTCGTAAAATACCTTTTGTACAGTAACCTAAACCAGTACATGTAGAAGTCATAGATGGTCGTCTTTTGTCTTCTGGAGATGTCACTCATGAAACTCATCCTATAAAATTAACAATAGATGGTCATGATAGCTACATAGCTTTTAACATAATTAAATCCCTGTCCAATCCAGTTATTTTAGGTTTATCCTGGCTAGAAAAATATAACCCTCAAATAGATTGGAATTCACGTAAACTTGACTTTTTCCAGAGCGTTATTAATAGTTCTACTAACCAAGTAAAAAATTATAAGTCTAGTATAGTAAAATCCGTACTGATAGGTGCAAAAGCATTTATACACGCAGCAAAAGAAGGAGCAACTTTTGCTATTTATGCTGCACCTATTTCTAAAAACGTAAAGACTTCAAGTGGCATTCCAAGTCAATATCAGGAGTATCAAGACGTTTTTGAGAAAAAGAATGCAGATATTCTTCCTGAGCATCGTCCATATGATTGTTCAATCGACCTCAAGGAAGGAACTCAGCCACCATTTGGACCAATTTACAGTTTATCGCAAGATGAGATGGCTGAACTCAAGACATATATTGACGAGAATTTAGCGAAGAATTTCATACGCCATTCAAAATCTCCAGCAGGAGCTCCAATTCTATTTGTAAAGAAAAAAGATGGATCTTTACGAATGTGTGTTGATTATCGAGGACTCAACAAGATCACAATCAAGAACAGGTATCCATTACCTTTGATATCAGGATTCCTTGACCAGTTGAATCAAGCTAAGATCTATACAAAAATAGATCTAAGAGGAGCATATAATCTAGTACGGATCAAAGAAAGAGATGAATGGAAGACTGCGTTTCGAACCAAGTATGGACATTTTGAATATAATGTCATGCCCTTTGGACTCACGAATGCACCAACTGCTTTTCAACATCTCATGAATGATGTATTTCGTGAATTCTTAGACAATTTTGTCGTCTGTTATCTAAACGATATCCTGATCTATTCTAAGAACGTCGAAGAACATGAAATACATGTTCGTCAAGTATTACAAAAACTTAGAGATGTAGGATTGTACGCCAAGATGGAAAAGTGTGTATTTCATACTACTCAAGTTGACTTTTTAGGATACATCATTTCAAATGATGGTCTCATGATGGATTCTAAGAAAGTCCAAACAATCATAGATTGGAAGATTCCAAGGACAGTAAGAGATGTCCAATGTTTCTTGGAATTTGTCAATTACTATCGGATCTTCATCAAAGATTTCTCACGAGTTGCAGTTCCACTTACACGCTTGACTAGTACAGATAAATTCCAATGGAATCAAGAAGCGGAAGCAGCATTTGAAGCCTTAAAGACATCGTTTGTCTCTGCACCAGTCTTATATCGTGTTGACTTTTCCAAGGCATTTTTTATGGAAATAGATGCATCAAATTTTGCCTTGGGTGCAGTTTTATCACAAATGGGATCAGATGACAAACTTCATCCGATAGCTTTTCATTCAAGAAAATTCTCAGCAGCCGAGATCAATTATGAGATCGACGATAAAGAACTTCTTGCGATCATGGATTCCTTTCAAGAATGGCGTCATTATCTAGAAGGCGCTTCTAGTCCAGTCACTGTATATACAGATCACAAGAACCTCGAGTATTTCATGTCAGCACACGTATTGAATCATCGTCAAGCTCGTTGGAGTATGTTTTTGTCAAGATTCGAGTTCATTATCACTTATCGGCCAGGAAAACAACAAGGTTTGTCCGATGCCCTATCTAGACGTTCTTATTTTGCACCAAAAGAAGGAGATGCAGCTTTTGAGCAACAAAGAACGGTCCTCTTGAAACCGGAGCAATTTCATCTCCGAGCAATGAAATCAACATTGACTATTGATTCAACTTTTCTCAAGCAAATCCAGTCCAATATGTCCTCAGACCCTCTTGTTCATGATATCGAGAATAATTCTTCGAAGTCTCATGATCCTTCTAAGTTCGAGTTCAAGAATAATCTATTATATTTTGAAGGACGCCTATATGTTCCAGAAGGAGAAGCACGTTTACGTGTTCTTCAAGCACGTCATGACTTTCGAGCAGCAGGGCACTTTGGATATAATAAGACTTTAGAACTCATATCATGAGATTTTTGGTGGCCACAAATGTGGAAGTCAGTCAAAGACTTTGTACAATCATGTGATATTTGTTCAAGATCAAAAATTCCTCGTCATCGACCTTACGGACTTCTTCAGCCATTACCTATACTAGAGCAACCATGGTCTTCTGTTTCTATGGATTTCATCACAGATCTTCCAAGCTCAAGATCTTATGATTCTATATTTGTGATAGTAGATCGTTTCACCAAGATGGCACATTTTGTGCCATGTACAAAATCTATCAAAGGTGAAGAAACAGCTAAGCTTTTCATTGATAATATCTATCTCTATCATGGATTACCTAAAGATATCATATCGGATAGGGGAACTCAATTTGTGTCAAGATTTTGGAAGACCCTTTTAAAGATTTTAAAAGTGGACATAAAGCTATCTTTGGCTTTCCATCCTCAAACTGATGGACAAACAGAGCGAATAAACCAAGTCTTGGAGCAATATTTAAGGTGTACTATCAACTACCAACAAGATGATTGGACAACCCTTCTGCCATTGGCAGAGTTTGCTTATAATAATACGGTACATTCTTCCATGCAACAAACACCTTTCTTTGCCAATTATGGCTATCATCCACGACTTGATACTTTTGATTTTTCAAAAGTTGATAATCCTGCAACAGAAGATATCGCAAATCGGTTGTCAGAGTTACATGCAATAATGAAGACGCAATTGAAGGAAGCTCAAGAACGATAAAAGATAAACGCAGATCTATATCGTAAGGAGCAACCACAACTCAACGTGGGTGATAAGGTATGGCTACTTTGTCGCAATATCAAGACTATTCGACCTTGTGACAAGTTGGACTATCGTAGGCTTGGCCCCTTTTCTGTTTCTGAACAGATCAACCCAGTTGCATATCGGTTACATCTACCGGAGTCAATGAAGATCCATCCTGTATTCCACGTGTCTCTTCTTAAACCATATAAAACAGTGGATATACAAGGAAGAAGACAAATGCCATCGCCTCCTATAGAAGTAGATAATAATGAAGAATTTGAGGTGAAAGAGATATTAGACTCAAGGCGGCATCGAAATAAGCTGGAATATCTTGTTCATTGGCACGGATATGATATTAGTGAATGCACATGGGAGCCATCCAGGAATCTAGCAAATGCATCAGCTAAAGTCAAAGATTTTCATCAACGACATCCATCAAAATCAAGATGAAAATCTCTCTTATAAAAGAGACAAGATTGAAGCAAGATAACATTCAATTTCCTATCCTTGTTTGTAACTTCTTTGCATTTGTCATCCTAATTAGATGGAGAGCCAACAACCAACGGATTCAACTCAAGAACCTTCGTTTGCTGACCTGTCGGACGAGACATTACGATTGTCACAACCTTTAAGACGACGCAATCGAGATGAAGATCTTCAAGAACGACATGTTCTTCCTCGAATAGATGGTGAGATACAATGCGTTTGGTATCACGATTTGGAAAAGGACTCTCGATGTTTGGTGATTTTGCTAGAGGTAGGAACAACTCCTGATGGTGTTCCAAATATTCTATTCGAAGGAAGTTACGAAGGCCTCAACAATGATCAAATAACTGGGTGGTCTTCCCGCCCTGGTATGGGACACTACCGATGGTTGAGAGGCCCTATCAATCATCTTTGAAGAGAACAGAGATCAGAGTATGTGGCGAATATAATTCGTCGCATCATAGATTTCCTCAACATATGATGACCGCTCCTCGTGGAACTCGTCTCTAGAAGGGGGGATAATGTCACGACCATAATCATGTAAGCTAATAATTATATATAGAAATAGGTAGAAGTAAGTAAAAGTAGATAAAAGTAAGTTAATTCTATAATATTTAATATAAAAGCTTCTTAGAAACTTCCTAGATGCTACTTTGACTTCATAGGTGTCTTTAATTGACTTTTTGGATTAGAAACGTGGTCAACAAGTTGGCCATGTGCCACACATGTTGTTAGCTTGAAGATCAAGCTAACTATGTGGCCCACACGTAGAAAAACTTGCCTTGTAAGTCAAGGCATGTGTCCTACAAAGTCAACACATATTGGAGGTCCTATAGAACGTCGCCACGTAGCCCCTAATTAGATAGTATATATAGAGACAAGAGTGAAGGCTTCTTCACTCTTGTCAACTCCTTTCTTGCTTCTAGTCCAGGTTCAAGAGTCTTTAGTTTCTTGTCTTGTGGCAATAGCCATTTCAGTTTCCTTTTAATATACCTACTTGTTTATATTTTGACTTATTATATCGAGATAGCCTTTTTGTGTATATTTTCCCTCATCGAGTCTTTGTCCTTGACAGGCATACATCTTCTTGCTTTTAGGTCCCTAAGTATGCATTGGGCTTGCTCAATTTCAGCCTAAAAAATGTTAATTTTCTTGTCTTAGAAGCTTTTATTTGCTCTTATAGAGTAGCTATTTGGCCTAAGAGATGTTGTATCTGAGTTTCTATTTGAGATTGTTACACTATATCTTCCATGCTGCAATTTTTTTGTTGAACTTTATTATTATAATACCTTCTTTCCTACCAATTGTCTTCTTAAAATAGCTTATTATAACTCCAAAATAGTATTTGGACATTAACCCTCAACTATTATTATTTATCTTTTGTTCATCTATCCTTGGAACTTTCTAAAATATCTCTAATAATGGATCCTATTAAGATAATAATCCTTTTAGAAGACTCTAGAAATAGGTCTTATTATGATAATTTTCCTAAATCTTTCTAGAAGGTTGTATGGTAGATCTCACATGAACCACCATTCTAATCTCAATTTTAGAAACTTTCCAAAAATGACTCCAACTACATATTTCTATGTTCAAATAATAAAAATATCCTATCCATATCCTATTATACTTGCAATATCTTTTAAGATTTTTTTTCCATCTACAATAAGTGTAGCATATATAGCAAAAGTTAGCCATTCTTTTGCAGCATGCATAAAAATTTTTGTACCTATCAATAATAGTTTAGATATATTAATTAGGTGGATGTTTACTTTTCTAGTAAAATCTTAGACTAAATTATGAAAAAATTTAAGGTTATAAGAAAGCCAGTCTATTTGAGAGTTATATTTCTTTAGTCATGATAAATCTAAAATAATTAGATTACAAAGAAATCTAATCATATTAAATATTACTAAATTATTATAAATACTAATTATTATATCTAAAAGAATATTTTTATGTGTAATATGTCTAAAAGATAATAAATAACCATCTATTATTTCTACGTGTACAAGTTTGGTTTTCTTAATAAAAGATTTATCTTGTTTTTTTTACAAAATATTTATCTATTAAAGAAACTGAGGCTCTTGAATCTAATAAAGTTAAGAATTTTTGATTTTTTGGTCCTAAATAAACTTCTATTATTAAATAAGGTGAAGGATTTAAGCAAAGAATATAATTTTATTAGGTATTATATAAGATTCTAGCCACATGGTTCCTATGATAGCTATAAAAAATTATTTTTTAATACCTTTTTGTCTTTAATAATCATATTTTTTATTTTATAATTATGTTGTTTCTTTATGCAATATTGAGCAATATGCTTGGATTTTCTACAATATAGGCACAATTTTTTTTGACAAAGATAAGTCTTTTTTTGCTAAATTAGAAGTTTAAAATATGTCATGTCAATTTGCCTAAATAAATGAAGCCTAAAAAATTAAGCTTCCAAAAACTTTGAAGATGTTATTATGGCTTGATTTGTATTTCTCAAATCAAATCTTTGTTCTTGACAACTTTCAAAGAATGAATTGTTGCATGCAATTGTTTAAAGAATAAATTGCTCCAATGAATGTACTTTTGAAATTCTCAAAAATAAATCTTTAATATTATCCTTTATCTCATATTAAAATTGATTGATAAGGGCTTTTTATTCCAATCCACATTACAAGTCAGATTTTGGAATTCAACAGTATATTTGGTAGCTAAATTTGATCTTTATTATAGTGATATGAGTTTGGTCACTACTATTTTTTTTCTATTATTTTTTTAAATGTAGTTGCTATCATTTTTAAAAATGAATTCAAATCATAAATTAGTCTTTTTTCATCAAAGGTCCATATAAAAAAAAATACTTCTAAACAGAAGTTCTCTAATGAATCCAACTTAGATAAATCTATCAAGGTATTGAAAAAGATGCAATTTTAGATAGAGCTTTACTTATTATAAAAATCCTTAAAATTTTGATCTTGTTCTATTAAAATTTTCTAGCATACTTATTTTTTTTCTTCTTATACTTATAGTAGCAAGATTCTTTGGATTCAATTATAAATTTGATTTGCTTGCTTTTCTTAATTGTACAATTACTTGGTATAAACGTTGAATTTCATTGTTGTTTTCTTTGATGGATATAGGAATAGTGCTTCCATAATTCATATTAAATATATAGAAGATTTCTACTCTTAGAATATTGAGAAGCTTATAAAGATTTGCAATAGTTACAAATCTATTCTTACTTCTGCTCAAAGTAGCATCTATAATCTTTCCTTCTATAGAAAACTCAAAAAAATTCAAAAAATTAAATTAAAAGAAAGTAATCTACAATCTCTAATAGTAAATAAAAATTTCTATAAAGAGGGATAATCTACTCTTCTAACAAGAAAATTTAATATTAAAAATTAGACTATTTATTTAAAAATAGATAGTTTGTAATCTTCAAAATATAACAATAGAAGTGAAGTGATCTACTCACTTTTAAAAAAAGATAAGAGTAATAAGCTAGCTTTCTTGTCTAACTTTCAAAGACATAAATTTTGAAGAAAGAAATCCTCAATACACTCTTGTGTCGCTCAAAAAGACTAAGAAATCATTCAAAGATGATAATATATTGAATTAGAATGGCTATTGCCAAAGATAAGAATATTAGAAAGTCTTGAAATAAGACTAAAGACTAAAATGGAATTGACAAGTGTGAAAAAGGCTCTATTCTTGCTTCTACATATATTCTCTAACTAGAAGCTACATTGCAAAATTCTATAGGATCTTCAATATGTATTAACTTTGTAACATACATGTCTTAACTCACAAAGCATGTTATTATCAAAGACATGAATTGAAAGAAGATGCATAAATCTTTGAAATCCATGTTAAAAAAAAAAAGAATAAAATAAAAAAAATATGTTTATTAAAAAGAAATTAGAATGGCTATTGCTAAAAGACAAGAAAATTAGAGACTCTTGAATCTAGACTAAAAACAAGAAAAGAATTGAAAAGAGTGAAGAAGGCTTTATTATTTTCTCTATATATACTATCTATCTAGAACCTATATAAGAATGCTCTATATGACCTCTAAAAATATGTTGACTTTGTATGACATGTATCTTGACTTGTAAGATAAGTTTTTTATATAGAAGCTATAAAATTAGCTTCTTTTACAAGCTACTAACACATATGGCACGTGGTTAATTTATTGATCAAGTTTCTAACCTATCAATCAACTACAAATACATGTAAAGTCTAAAAAATATCTAAGAAGCTTTTCTAAAAGGTATTATAAAGTTAATCTATTTTTATCTACTTCTATCTATTCATATTACTTAGGTAAAAATTATAATAGATATATATCCATGACATTATTATGCCTTCTAGAGACAAGTTCTACAAAGAGCGGTAATCATATATTGAGGAAGTCTAAGATACACTGAATTATATTTGTCAGGTACTCTTATTTTTATTTTCTTTGAAAGTAATTGATATGTCTTCTCACCCATCAGTAATATCTCATTTCAAAGAAAAAAAGATCATCTTGTTATTTGATCATTATTGAAACTTTCATAACTTCCTTCAAACAAAATATTTATCGACAAATAGCAAAAGGTCTAATCCTGTGGTAGTCCAACTTATCACCAGGACGAGTAGTTTTGATATTATGATGAAGTAATCATACCTTATCACCTACATTGAATTATACTTATTTCATTTAATAGGCATCCATATTGATCTTTTGTTATTTTTGAGCTTCATTTAATTCCACCTTCATTCTTATATGTAGCTCTAACAAATGATTTGTCAAATCTTTTGTTTCAAGATTATCAATTTTTAAAAAGTCAAAAATATCAAGTTATCAATGATAACTATAATTAGCAAAAAAATGCTTATTGTATAAAAAAATACATCATATTATTATAAGCAAATTCTACCAATAGCAAGAAGGTTGTCCAATTGTCTTATTGATAATTGATGGTATACCTTAAGTATTATTTAAAACTTGATTTATGCACTTTGTCTAAGCATTAGTTTAAGCATAAAAGGTCAAAGAAAGATTTAAATTCTAAAGATACTTTAGCTTCTTTGTTCTAATTAAATTTATCTTTGCATGTAAGATATGTAAAAAGAGTCGCAACTTCAAAAAAAATCCTTGATAAAGATCCAATAATAATTAGTAAAGTTAAAAAAGTATTATTCATCTTTTATTGTTCTTGAAATCTTATAATCTAAAATAGTTTGAACCTTCTTTGGATCTATCATAAGTCCTTTTGTAGAAATGATATATCCTAGGAAGTCAACTTGAATAGTGTAGAATACACCCTTTGTCAACTTGGCATACCATCCATCATCTATAAGTTTTTGTAATACATGACAAACATAAATTTCATGCTCTTTTATATTCTTAAAATAGATTAAAATATCATCTAAGTAATAGATAATAAAATCATTTAGAAATTCTCAAAAAATATCATTTATAAGATGTTGAAAAGTAGTTGATCCATTTATGAGTCCAAAAGGTATGATATTATATTCAAAGTGCTCATACCTTATTCAAAATGCAATCTTCCATTCATCTCCTTTTTTAATGTGGACTAAGTTATATGCTCATTATAGATCTATTTTTGTATAGATTTTAGCTTGATTTAGTTGATCAAGAAGTCCAGCTATCAAAGATAAAGAATACCTATTCTTAATGGTAATCTTCTTGAGACCTTAATAATCTACACACATTTGCAATGATCTATCTTTTTTCTTTATTAATAAGATAGGAGCTCCTGTAAGAGATTTCAAATGGCATAAGAAATTCTTGGCCAAGTTCTTGTTAATAAACTTCTTGAGCTCAACCAAGTCATTTTGTAATAAACTATAGATTGGACCAAATGGTGGCTGACTTCCCTCTTTAGAATCAATGAAGTAATCATATGGACGATGCTTTGGAGAATATCTGCATTCTTCTTCTCAAAAATATCTTGAAAATCTTGATATTGACTTTGAATGCTACTTAAAGTCTTTTCATTATTAAAAATAGATATGATGTAAATAATAAAAGATAATTCTTTTTTTTGTAGCATGTAAGAAAGTTTTTATGCCTATGAGTAGAGATTTGGCTATACTAGACTCATGGCTTTCTACAAAATTCTTAATAATGCTTTGAAAAAAGTCAAATTTATAAAAAATTCAATCTATTAGAGGATTATATTTTTTTAGCTATAATAAACTCAAAATAATTGGATTAGAGAGAGACCTAATTATATTAAAAATTATACAACTATTATGACTATTTATTATTATATCTTTAGAAAGTATTTCATGAGTAATATCCCCTGAAGTTAATAGATGGCCATCTATGACTTCTATATGTATGGGTTTAGTTTTTTGTACTAATGGTATTCTATGGTATTTAACAAACTCTTCATTTAAGAAACAAGCTTAGGCTCTTGAATCTATTAAGGTAGAGGTTTTATAATTATTAAGTCCTAAATGTACATCTATTGTAAAACAAGGAGGAGGTTCTAAGGAGAAGATAAGACCTTCATTTTTACAAGATTTCAGTCGCACAATACTTATTATAGCTAGATAAATTTATTTTCTAACATTTTTTCACCTTTGATAGTTATACTCCTCATTTTATAATTTTGTTACTTCTTTGGACAATATTGAGTAGTGTGCTTAGCTTCTCTACAATATAAACATAGTCCTTCTTGATGACAATGAGTCTTTTTTTGTTCAGTAAGAGATTTAAAATGTATTATATGAATTTGCATATTTTTTATTTCTAAATATTTAGATTGAAATTTAGTCGATGTTATCATTGAATAATAATAACATAAAAAAATTTAGATTGAAATTCAAAAATTGGATTATTATACTTTATAGAAAAATCAATTGCTTAACTTAATGTTTAAGGATCAGATAAGTTGAACATCAATTTATTAACTTCATATTGTAATCCATAGAAAATTTGGCTAATAAAGGCAATATCATCCCACTTGACATCAATCGCTAGATGTCAAAATTGTGAAGCATATGATATCACTAATCAATTGTTTTGTTGTATGATACAAATCTTATTAGTTGCAATACAAATTGCATCATATAATCCATATATAGATCAAAAATTTGCCAAAAATGCCTCTAAATTATCCAATATTGAATCTTGTCATTAAAAAAAAATAAAAACTATGATAATGCCGAATCTAAAAGAAATATATCAATGAATCCAACTTGTGATACTAGCATTGGATAGCTTTAGAACTGAAGTTCAATCATAAATTGTACTTGATTAATAAATCCTCAAAACTTAGATCTTGTGCCATTAAAATTCTTGAATAAAGCAACTCTAAGTTTTTTAACACTAGAAGAGTATTTTATTATAGGAGAAGGGATGTGATTTAGTATAGATGTTGAAGTAGGTCCAATCATGATTGTATCTTCACTTCCTGCCATTTTTATTGCTCTTGGTGGCAATAAATTGAATTGATGCATTGCAAGCATCAACTCTCTTAATTGTTCTTGCATTTGTGCCATTGCACTTTTCGTTTCAAAAAGCTTTGCTATAATAATACTTAAAAGAAAATCTAATATCGCTTAAGATAAGCTGAAGAGAGGACTTCATAACAAAGAAAATACTAAGAACAATATTAGTTTAAAAGAGGGTAATTTGTAACTTCTAATATCCTTATGTCTTATCATGAAAAACTAAAGACTCTTGAATATAAACTAGAATCAAGAAAAGAATTGACAAGAGTGAAGAAGGCTTTATTTATTTATTTATTTATTTTTTCTATATATACTATCTACCTAAGGTCTATATAGCGAGATTCTATAAGACCTCAAAAAACGTGTTGATTTTGTATGACACATATCTTGACTTATAAGACAAGTTTTTTATATGGACACCACATAATTAGCTTCTTCCACAAGCTACCAATACTTATGGCACATGGTTAGCTTATTGACCAAGTTTCTAACCTATCAATCAACTACAAATACATGTAAAGTCAAAACAGTATCTAAGGAGCTTCTAAAAGATATTATGAAATTAATCTACTTTTATTTATTTCTACATGTTCATATTACCTAGATAACAATTATAATAGATATATATTTGTGATAATTATGTATATGTTGGCCTTATAATTAACTTATTTCACAAGCTATTAACACATATGATATATAGCTTGTGTATCACATATGTGAAGATGCGTATAATTTGCTTACAAAAAAGAAATGGATTGACCTTGTTGTAGAAAATGATATTAGATTATAATACTCATAATTGACGATGATTCTCAGTAGTAGTTTTTACAGATAATACAAAATATTAAAAAATCTCAATGTTATACTAATGATCATATTATATTTATCTTAACTTAATGGTACATCAATCCTAATCAATTTATATTAGTGACAAGTTAATTCTAACACCCCTCTTTAATCTTGTCACTAAGTATACTTTGAAAAATATATAGCTAATATTCAAGACAAAGATGTGCTTTCTAGATAAAGGCTTGTCATTGTGAGGTTGTACTCCATTCCAATTCATCATATAAATTCTATGTAAGTAAAAGTAGTAGAATGAGAAATTGGTTGTAATTTGAGTCGGATTTTGCATGCTTCATAATTTGTTCATTTGATAGCTTTTGTTAAGATATCAATATGCTGTTTTGTTGTGGATATGTATATTATTTTATTTTATTTTATTTTTCCATTTTTTCCTAAAAAAATAGTAGTGCATATCAAAATGTTTGATTTGATCATGGAATACATGATTTTAAAGTAGTTGAATGTTGCTTTGATTGTCAACATGGAGTGGAGTAGGAAGATTTTGAATTACCTTTAGTTGTGTGAGTAATTGACTTCACCACATTCCTTCTTTTGTACATTCTACTATGAATCTATACTTAGATTTTTTTGAAGATGTGGATATTAAATTTTGTTCTTTATATTTCCATATAATTGATCCTCCTCTTAATTTAAAGATGTAGCTTCTTATAAATCTTCTATTGTCAATATTATTCCTCCCAGTTTGCATTGGAATAGTTATGGAGGTCTTGTGAATTGATTAAAGGATAGAATAGTCCATAGTTGGTTGTTTTTCTAATATATCTTATATGTATTTTATTGCTTGTAAATAAATATGTTGGGATGTTTGTATGAATTTTTCTATAGAATGTATTGCAAAGGCAATACCAGGTCTAATGTTCTTTAGGAATATTAGCTTGCCAATTGCTTCTATATTGTATTGCATCCATATCTTCTATATTGTATTGCATCCATATCTTCTATATTGTATTGCATCCATATCTTCTATACTTATATCTTTTTTTGAATTTGAGTCCCTCATTTAGTTGAGTGAGATGGATTATAAGTTGCAATGTCAAATTCTTGTAGAATTTATTTAGTATAAGTATTGTGGTGTAGATAGACTCCTTTTGATGTATATAGAAATTCAATTCTCAAATATCTATATAGCCAAGATTTGTCATTTCAATTTTTTTTTGGAGTTGAGTGATAAGTTTTTGGATGTGTTGAGTGTCATTTCCTGTAATAAGTAGATCGTCTACATACAAAATGAGGATGGTCTATTTACCATCTTGGTTACAGTTGTATAGATTTCCATCTGCTTTTCTTTAGCTTATGCAGTTGAATGTCAATTGCCTCGAACCATGCTCTTGGTGCTTGACGAAGTCCGTAGAAAGCTTTGTAAAGTATGCATACGTGATTTTCTCTCCCTGGAGCTAAAAAACCTGGTGGCTGCTCCATATAAGCTTCGTCAAGTAGCACGGCGTGGAGAAAGGCTGTTTTGACATCAAGATGTTGAATTTGCCAATTTCGAGATGCGGCTAGGCAGCTTATTGTATTGTGTTCCATTTGACAACCGGCACAAAGGTGGCTTCATAGTCGATGCCGGCCCGTTGTTCGAAGCCCCTTGCAACGAGGCGTGCTTTGTAACATACCAAACATTGTCAATGAATTTATTTGGGTCGTGTGTAGAGATGGAGGCACGGCCCGAACCGTGTACACGATGGTGCCGTCCTCCGGCGGATCTCACTGTGCGACTGAGTGGCTCCGGTGCTAGGGAATCTAGATGATGAGAAGAGCTTGTAACGTGAGAAGTTGCACCAGAGTCTAAGCCACCAGCTTGGATCATGCGCGGAAGTGTGGACTGAGATGGCTTAACTGAAAATATCAGAACTTTTTAAGGAAGATAGTGAATCAACGTCAAGCACGGAGTCAGAATTGTCCGTTTCAAAGTTTGTGTGGATACTGTGTGCTTGGTTGGATGATGCTCGTGACCTGAGGTCCTGAAGGCGGACAGTAAGCCGCTTGATTCTTTCTTCAGTCTTGTAGATCGGGCACTCCCAAGTCCAATGGTTGGGTGCTCCACAATGTCGTCAGTGGTCTCCAGATCGATGTCAATCAAAATCTGCTTTCCGTGAATGTCGTCGCCATGGGCAGTTTGGGTTGCGATCTAGGCCCTGTGGAGCTGATGGAGATGTAGATCGCGGTTGAGGTGTTCGATAGAGTGGTAGTGGCCGTCGGTGATGTTTGTGAGAGGAGGTTTTGCAGACCGTGAGGGCAATTTCAGCCTGTCGATTTGTGTTTTCGATACGATGGTGGGACTCTTCTCCGAGTAAGAAGCGTTCGAGTTCTCGTAGAGTAAATGGCTTTTGCTGGGTCATGAGGGATTAAACATAACTTGCATACTGATGTGGTAGCGCATTGAGTGCAAGAGTGGTCATGCAGCTTGTCTAGGCGACCTCCGCTTGCGTGAGTTTATCCACTAGATCTTTGATAGTTTAGAGGAACTCCTTCATGCTACCATTGGGTGATAGCTGAGTGTTAAACAGTCGATTGAGCAAGTTGTTCTTACGGGATTGATTGGTGGAGACCATCATGGTTTTAAGTACCTTCCAGAGGGAGTGAGGATCCTTTTCCGTCTTGATTTCGGTGAAGAGGTTGACGTGGGCGAAAAATGTAAGAATCACAAGGGTTTTCTGCCAGTTGTTCTTGGCTTTTGAGGATTGTCGTTCGATAGAGAGAGGTGCTTCCTCGACATAGTGCCATAAGCCTTCCCTCCTTAGTACCTGTTCTACAATGAAACTCCAGATACTGTAATTCTCTTCTCTTATGAGCCTACATTCGGCATGGATTAGGTTGGCATTGTTGGCCATGGTACGAGAATTCGAGGAGTGAGGGAAGGTGGTTAACTGAGATGGTTCTCCAGCGGTTGACTCAAGTTGCAAGGGGATCGGAGTGGTAGTGGGCGAGGTTGGCTTTGAAATCTTCAAGTCTGAGCTCATACCAAGGCTTGTGCGAGATGGAAATCCAGAGGAGATTGCTCTGATGCCATGTTGAAAATGGTATTCGATTACAGCACCAGTAACTCACGGTGATCATGAGTAGTAGCTCTTACAGATAATACGAGATATTGGAAAGTCTCGATGTTACACTAGTGGTCACACTATATTTATCTTAACCTAATGGCACATCAGTCCTAGTCGATCTATATCGGTGGCAGGTTAATTCTAATACCAGTGCCTTTGATAAATGTCATTGGGATATCTTTTGTCTTCTACTATGGGCATTTTTAGCTCTTCTACCTCTAGTACAACTGAAGTTTAAAGAGTATGATCGTTGCATACAGATGTTGCAATACATGGAGAAGTGCTTACTTTATGGTCATCCAGATATGCTTGCTCTTCATCAATCTCTCAAAGTATGTCAAGGCGGAGATACGAATGGGCAAAAGTTCTCGCTTATTGATTGGCGCTATAACACAATCCGGACAGTATCATTGGAAATGAGAAACAAATGGTTTGCTATTTAGGGGATTCAAGCACTCCCAGGAGCTATGCCTACAAAAGCCTTCCTCTCATCTTGTCTTAGTTGCCAACATTATGTTTACGGGAATCTCAGCTAGGGCATACAGTGAGAATTAAAGAAGTGGGATCACATGGGCTGAGGCCATCTACCTGATGGAAAAGTTGCAGTAATGAAAATTCAGGATGCTTTGCTGCAGGGAGACAAGGTTAGTGAAGAAGCGCTTTGGAAGGAGACGATGAAACGTGGTAGACCTAAGTTTAAGAGTATGGACGAGACAATTGAATTCATCTTTTGGAAAAATATCCGACATCAACAATGTGCTTAGGACCATTTGGCGTTGGTAGCTGCTGAAATGAGGAAACTTCTTGGGAAAGCAAGCTTGAAGGAAAACGAGGAACGAAACTTTCTTTATGAAAAGAAGAAGCTCATTGAAAACCACGACTACCCAGTGCACAAGCCTTTACAATGGTTATGTCCAAGTTATGGTAAGCGACAGTGGGCAATCTAGGGTCAACAGAGGAGGTCAAGCGCATCAACTCTTGGACCATTTTCTCTGTGCTTCGTTGTATCGGTTTCTAGTAAAACTTGCTGAAAAATTCTCAACAAGTTTTACGAGCAACCGATACAACGAAGCAACCGACTGTATTGTAGGACTGTATTGTAGGACTTGAAATTTGTTAACTTGTTGATATAATAAGTGTTATTGTGAATTTTTTTACTTTTCACAATGCTATTTGTTTTAAATCCTTTTCTATTAGGATTGAATAATTTATAACTATTTAAAAAAAAAAATCGTTTAGATCATATCTATAAGTACTATTTTTGTACATAAAAAAATATTATATTATTTTAAAATAATCAATCTTCAAAGTTCTTAAAGACGATAAATCTTTCATTGGTTATTAATGCATTACAACGAAAGCAATCTTTAAGAGCCAATATGGAACATATATATGACACATCCATAATACAATCTTCTACATAATAAGGTCAATTTATTTTGCAAATTGAAAGTTTAAAGAAATAACACAAAAACTTAGATAAATTTATAATAATTAAGTGCTTTTGATGTTTTGAAGCAACTCCAATTACAATCTAGTAATAATAGATAAACAAGACTAGCAAAAATGTAAGTAGAATCACTTCTCATTATGGCCAATGGTTGATTGGACAAAGGATTCTATCAAGATGATTGGTATTATTGACCAAAATATTTCTTTGCAATACTATATGACAATTTTGGCATCAAAGAGTTGTTTGCTAAAGAAAAAATTGGGCTAGACAAAAATAGACACTTAATCCTCAATGAAATGGATAAGCCAAAGGTCTTAATTATAATATTTTAATAAATTTAATATCGATATTTTGCCCAATTTTAAGTAGAATTGTCTAAGATCTACTTAAACAAATGGTCATAGTATGAAGTAGCCTTTAGAATAGTTGATAAGTTTATAAGACATTAAGCTAGTAGGCAATAGAATACAATGAGAATGTCAATAATATTTACAAAGTTACTTTGGTTGTTAACATTTACTTGGTGCCAAGTTGGTCAGTATCATAGAAATTGTTTTTTTTTTTTTTTTTCATTAACAGATAAAATAGTAAAAGAAATACTTTTCCTATCTAACAAAGGACAACTAAGGCTTTTTCATAAAAAAATTGGTTGAAAAAAAATATATAATAAAACAAAATAAAGATAATAAAAAAATCACTTCATTTAGTCTAGATTTAAATAATCCAATAATTTCAAATGAGACAGAAGAACACATTTAGAATTCAAAGCAGTACAAGAGTTTTGGTTGTTAAT
The DNA here is from genome assembly GCF_059467195.1 of Physcomitrium patens. Lineage (NCBI taxonomy): Eukaryota > Viridiplantae > Streptophyta > Bryopsida > Funariales > Funariaceae > Physcomitrium > Physcomitrium patens. The sequence goes on from NC_143428.1 coordinate 2,147,445, forward strand.
AAGAAGAATATTCAATCAATCACGTGAATCTTAGGAACTTGACTTAATTGAGTTGAAATAAGCAAATGAGGTAACTTAATTAATAAAGTCAATCTGATTAATAAAATCAACGTAATTCATTAAATCAAGGGTGATATCTGATATAACCAAATATCAAAAGATAAGTAAGTGTTGAGAGAAAATATATATATGTTAGAAAAAAAATTTAAAAATGAAATATAAAACTTATAGAAGCAAGGGAACAGAGAGGAGAAAAAAGTAATTTTTTTACAAGACTAGCACATAGGAGATGTTGAGACACCACAATCCAGTAGGAAACTTTCGGTGAAGGATTTGTAAGTTTCTCTCGTTTCATTTTCACATTCATCTTTGTGAAAATTTGAGTTCAGAACCTTGAGACCGAAATAATCCTTAAGGTTTGGGTACCATTAATATCAATCAGAATAATATAAGTACATATAAGAGCAAAACAGATTGAAATACATATGCAAAATGTGAAACTCCAAATGCTTCACAAAGAGACTCCAGATTGGTTGTTGAATCCAAGATGTGGCACAAGTTCGATTGTAGTTATGTGCATTGGTAATGACTCAAGAGTGATCGTCAACCTTAAAATATTTCAGCTTGATTTGTTTCCTCTTTGTCTTCAAAGTGTGACTGTAGGGCAGTGGCCACAGACTCCTCGAGGAATGACTTCTCGGAGGCGCCGCTGGATGTTGCCATTCTTAACATGTAACTCCTAACTGCCAGTTCCCGAAATGCACTTGTAACATTCTCCAACGATAGCTCATTCTCGTGTGATCTAGGTTGTATGTGTCAATTCTTTCTTGAGTTGTATGCTCCACCTGGGATTCAACTCCAGGTTTGGTACAGGAGTTTGAACATCGGTCAAGTTATTGACAAAGGTTCTGACCCAATACCAACCTGAAGTGATCAAGCCCTAATGTAAGAAGGCTGCTGCATTAGATGAATGGTTTCTGTGATTCATCATATTTGAACCAGAAACCGCCACGAAAAGCTGTTTTTGCTGTCTCGCACACCAAGCCGAGTGAAACGGTTGGGTCTGCAATCTACTACTTCCCTGAGCTAGTATGTTGCTTTTGTTTTGATGTACGTAATGTGCTGCAGGCACTTCTCTTTCATGTGAATCAACAAGGCCATTTGGAAATGGAAGATTATGCTGTAGCACTCAGCCAATAGGTTCGATTGATGGATAAGCTGTAGTTCTAGATGTCGAGAAGCATGGTTCTGAGAATAGCTGAGCAGAAACTGGGTGTATTACTGCTATCTGCAGCCTAAGAAACTCGACGAGATAAACAAAGAAGGAACAACCGAGATCTGGAACGAACGAGTGCTCCGCCCCAGCAGCGCTTACCTATCCCTTTCCTGTTTCTAGATGTTTCTCTTTGGCAAACTGTAATCAGGTCCCCTATCTTCAAATCTGCTTCAGCGACTGTGCACGATTCCCGAGGCTTCTGGTTTGGATTATGATTAACACTTGGACTTCTTTCCTTTCTAATTTTCACTACTACAACCGTTGCGTTGTGATCCCTACTCTGGAATCAGTCGAGTAAGTAGTATGGTGGCATCTCACCACGCAGTCTGTAAGGTGCATACCGCTCGCATTGAAGAGCGAACTGTCACCAGCGCTTGGGTCAGACAGTTGCTAGGTTTTCTAAATTCCTAATGGTGGTAGCTCTGACAGGAGTGTCTTCCTGGTATCAACTTGCACAAGTTGATAAATCCTTGAAAACCACTTCAATGAGGTCTAGTTCGTACTGCAGGGGTTCGAAGAAAGAGTGCGGAGAAGCGAGAAGCCGCTTAGAAACATGTGCTGTAACAGGGATAAATAAAAAATAAACAATAGCCCATTCTTCATTTCAAAACTGTCGGTAATTATAGACAATCAGGCCACAACACCAAGCTTGGCACACTTAGCTCTAATTTGTGTAATGATTGTTACTACTCAGCAAGCAAACATTAGCGATAGTTGACTTATATAAATACATAGATAGAGATTATTTTTGAAAAAAAATAAAAACTAATTTAGGAGAAATATGAAGGAGTGTACTAGTTGTGTATGATCCTGCCTCAAGAATTGTAGGACATTGGAGATAAAGCCAATTGTCAAGCAAAGGAGCAAACAAGACAATATTATTGGAAAATTAAGCCCTTAGTTAACATTGAAATATTTTTATTATTGTCTCTTTTGTGGGTTCTGGAGAAGAATTTTTTTAATAAGATTGTAAATTATATGTTAGGTTTTTTTCTAATCTAATTGCAAATAAGACCAACCTTAGGTTGATGTTAAATAGGAGTCTTGTTGACCTTACACTTTCAATAGCAAGAACGTTGTTTAATTTCAATTTGGTCAATTCATCTTCTATCAATGTAAACTAATATTATAGAAACAATACAATTGACTTATGTAATATTGACACAACATAAAAATATATATATTTTTAAAATATAAAAAATAAATAAAAATATCATTGATGGAGTTTTTATAGTGCAAAATAAAATAACATTAAATATTAATATTTGATAAAATCCATTTTCAATCACTCTTAATGACTATAAAACTTCTTAAAAAATATTTAAGATCAAATTTTGGATCTCAATAAGTTAGATACTTCAAAAATATGATTTTTTAAAAAAATTCTCAGATAATGCATAATCTTCCTTTATTCTCTCACTTGTAAAAAGATATTAGCCATTTCACCAACATTTAGCTTTAGAAAAAATCAAGATTTCTATCTAGATATTTTTATTATTCTACTTTAATTAATATTAAGTATTTATTTATTATATGTATTTTTTATAAATAAAAAGATTAAATTTAAACTAAACATATTAAAATATTCTTTAAAAATGATAAAATGATTAAATTTTGTAATAGATATGCTTAAGGTCTTAAACTAGCATTCTAATTAATTACAAGTTTTAATTACCAATTATTAGGTGAATAATTAGTTAAAATTAAATATATTTTTTTCTATTAGAGCATATTTAAAAAATATATATATAGTCATAAATAAAAAATTATCAAACCAAAATATTTAAACAACTACTTTTGTTGAAACTCAATTTTTCTTAAATGTAAAATAAGATGTTAGAGTACTTCATATATATCTACATATCCATATATATAATTTGAAATTATATTCAAATAGATTTTATTAGAAATAAAAGAAATAAGTAACATCTATAGCAATTTTTTTTTAGAATATTATTAAAAAAAGATTATGAATAAGGTATTTTTTAGTACCATACGAATTTTCAATCTTTAAAATAATACTAATTAATGAAATCTAAAAAATAATATTAGAAGGATTAAATACAAATTAAAAAATTATATTATAATTTAGAATCTAAGGTTTCTTCTACAATGAAGATGCATATAAGTTTGCAAATAAGTGTGAGCTAAAAACTAACAAAAGAAGATTAACCACTGGCCATAATCAAAACACTAGATTGAAAGTATGCTTTGCTTTAAGAAGTTGAAATTAAATACTTAACAATGAGTAAGACAAGAAACCTTCATTACTATATTGTTTCTTATATAAAGAATCTTTGAAGAAAAATAAAATAATAAAGCTTATGATACATAAGTAAGGTGATATTTATTTCAAATTTTAGGATACCTTTTAAATACTCACAAGCTAATACTACATGATTACATGGTCATTTTAAAGTTTGGTGAAAATCAAAAATTATTGATCATCCTAGATTTAGATTGTTTTCTGTATTTTTAAGGCATTATTTGGTAAAAATAGGAAACGAGGTTTTTATGCTTCATATTCTAAAAATTGATGGCATAAAACATTAATTTTTTTAGTAATAAAATTTTCACATAAAGAATGTTTAAGATTTTTTTTTCATAAAAAAACCAAAACATAAGATTTAAACCAAGGTACTCAATAACACATCAAACTAAGTAAAATATTTTGAATCACAACATTGAAGAATCAATGACTTAAAAGAAATATAAAATTCATAAGACATGTATGTATATATATGTAATTAAAAATCAATCTAAATATACATGTGTATATATATATATATATATATATATATATATATATATATTATATTCATAAAAATAAAGTAGATGAATTAATCAAGAGATATGATTTAAAAATAAGAGGTTAAAAGAAATTAAATTAAATTTTAAAATCTCTTGAACATGTACAACATTCAAATTATATTAAACAAAAAAGAGTAAATTTTTAATTCTAAAAATATTTAAAAAAATATACATATTTTTTTAAAACTATCTTTAAAAGCCAAGTTTTGTAAGTAAAATTTAAATTCAATTTTGTAATTTTATAAAAAAAATATCCATAATATCTCTTTTAAAAATATATGAAATAAATTTATTATAGATAATAGTAATAATTTAATCATCTTCAAAATCATCATAAATAAATTTAGAATTAAAAATAAATAATTACAAGATGATAAACCATCTAGTTGTTATAATATTAGTGCTAAAAAGAAACAAGAAGGAACAAGATTGTGAAAGTCACTAAAGTCCAAATTTTACTTGGTATACTATTTCCAACTATGTTAAGGACTAAAACAACTAAAAAACAACTTACAACATAGATTTTAGGTTCTATCTTCTCTAGAATAATTCTAGCTTGACAAAAAAAAGAAATATAAAGATTTAAACTTTAATTAAATCAATAATAATATATAATATTGAGGTGGTATGTATGGATCTTGATATATGTTTTAGCAACATTAATTTATATAAGGTTATCTTATAAGATAATTTTAATATAAGGTTATCCTAAAATTCTTTATATCATAGATAATGTTTTAGAAAAAATATTTTAAAAGAATATAAACTTAGTTTTTTACTTAATAAAATAATATTTATTTAAAAGTAAATCTTATATATATATATATATATGTGTGTGTGTGTGTGTGTGTGTGTGTATGTATGTGTGTCTATTTGTGATTTTTAATTTATATAAGACTCTTTGTATTATTTTGGATGTAAGTTTTAAATAAACTTTATTAATAATGTACTTTTGGGAATTTTTAAAAATAATTTGATAGCATAAATTTGGATTTACTAAAAAATTATCCATATCAAATTATAAAATTTTTGCTACAATCACAACAACTTATTCTTGTTAATTTTTCAATTATTTCTTGTTAAAATGAAACTCACTTTCTATGCAATTAACAAATCATATATATATATATATATATATATATATACATATTATAGAAATATCATCCAATTTCTTTATATATATTTATATATATTAACCAATTTCTTTATTGGAATAATAAAAAATAAAAATATATGTTGAGTAGGTGGTGTGTTGTGTTGAAAAGAGCAAAAATTAAGACATGTGATGGATGGGTGATTGTGGTGAAAATAGCAATCCCTTATATATACTCTACTCCAAAGTTACACCGTTGATCCAACAATGCATACATACACATCCATATTTACGCATTTATTTATTCATGTATATACATGTTTTTGAGGAAAACGGCCACTCTGCACCATCCGTTATAAACAGGTCCGTCTTGTTATCTGTGAATGCAAACGAGCACATCGAGCAGCGTCCTTCCAAACCATATGAACCCGTCGTGCTCCCACAAACAGTTCAAGTTCTTCAAGCCAAACTTGATGAAACAGCTACACAAGTTCGATGTAATTGTCTACACCAAATTAAGCCATGAATTGATCATGCAATGAATGAAATGCCCCAAACTGAGCCCAGAAATTAACTCAAAGCATTCAGCACACCCTTTCGAGATCGGTCAGCATTTGAACGTGAGTACCAAGACCAGCCACACAAGATTCTCAACAAATGCGAGGGCATGTTTCAAACACACTGCTCACGGAACTGCCTGAAGAGCAATCACAACGCGAAGCAGCCTTTAAATTGACATGAATCTAAGGCAGTTATAAGTAAGGTACCAGAAGCCGATGCTGAGCTAGTGCTATGGAGAAACTAGCTAGATCCCTTCAATTGCGATAACTATCACAGCCACAAACTTGTTCGAAATTGTCAAATGATGTAGGCAGTGCTTGCATCAATCTGCAACGCAATGCACAACTTCAGCTTCTAGGGATTAATCTTCATGCAGCAAGACTATAAACGTTGTAGTAAACAGGACCCAGCTGCAGATTCTGAACAAATTAGTGAGGATGTTTGTAGGTGTTGCAGTATTCCTTGTGATGAACAAAACCACAAAAATCAAACACTGAACCAAACTTTGAAATGTTTGTAGGCTCGATTGTAAGCATTTTGGATATTCTCCTCTTCATGATGCTTGTACACGTTGTGTCACTGTAAATAATTAACATAATTTTTTTTCTCTGATTGTAAAGTTGTACTCATTATTTTGAACAATTCATATGAATGAGTACCACAATTCATGTACGAGTTTTTTTTGAGGCTTTGAACGTGCAATGGCTTGTAATTGAAAACTTACTTGAACTTTTTTTTTTAAAAAAAAAAGAAATAAAAGAATGGAATTGTATGTATGTATGTATGTATGTATGTGTGTATGTGTATGTATTATTTTATTACAAATCCTGTGAACAACTAGATCAAAAGAAAAAGGAAAAAGAAAGAAAGAAGACAGCATCATTATGTGGAAGAATCATTATTAATATAAACAAATGTGATCAATTACAAAATTAAAAAACTTCGAAGCATGTGCGTTGCAAAATGGAGATATCACCAACGACAGATACACATGCTATAAAGCAATATTATCAGGGAACCTTGGAAAAATGTGAGAACTTATCCTTACCTTAAGCAAGTTTACAAAACTATTTTTATAATGCAATCGTTACGAGTAAAATTTGTTAAGTTGCTACAAAAAAAATAGAGTAATAACACCATTAATAAAAATGTCATTTTTTCAGAAGGAATAGTTTGAAAAGATGTATCATGGGTTTGGGAGTTTGGACTGAGAAGAGATTAACTACCCAAACCCAATTGCAGAACTAAAGTATTCCGCCTTCATGTAACATTCAGAGGCAATACAAGTGAATCCATAGGAACGAAGCGGTGTCGGTGGCACCAAGCAAGCAAGCAAAGGCGCCGTGAAATCACGCCGAGGACGAGGAGGAGGAACACACAATGAGAGAGCGAGATTACGAAGCGGCAATCGGAGGGTGTGTTTGAGCACTACCGAGTTTATTGTTCAATTCCCATACAACGTTATACACTATACGCACACACAATACCACACGACCATCGAACAGTTAGTTCCCAGTCTTCCGCACGCTCCCTCTCACAGAAAGTCTTCAGCCCGTTCTAGAAAGCGGCCGCAGGATGGATTTGCCGCATCCACACATTTTGCAACCTGCCAATCGAAACTAGTTACATCTACGCTCTGTGTCTGTATGCTTATCAGTGCGCATGATGGTATCATCTATTCCTTGGCGCAGGTTCCGGCAGCGCAGTCGCAGTTGTCGCACTTGCCCCCGTTCTCCTTTGCGCAGGTTCCTGTCATGCAGTAGCCACATTCAGATCCATCACCCCGACGCTCCAGGGATTTTGAGTTCAAGCTAACTAGTCCAATTCGTGCACATTGCAAGGCACATGGTTCATTTCTTAGGGCTTTTTACGTGCGCATGGAGGTTGCGATGAGACCGTATTTGGCATTTTGCCAAAAGTTTTCATATCACCCCAGAGAATGGTTGGGTCATTCCAGATCATCATGTTCCTGTGATTCAGCCTAATGTTGACTGGTAGCGATTCATGTTAAGAGAAGAACAGAAAGGAATAGCAAGGTTTTGCAAAGTAGAACCTGCGGCGCAGTCACAGTTGCCGCACTTGCCGCCATTCTCCTTGGCGCAGGTACCTGCTGCACAGTCGCAGTTGCCGCACTTTCCGGTGTCCTTGGCCATTGTTTAACTTCGGCGTTAAGTGTCTGAAACTGCGAGTCAACAGCGAGACACACAACAGTTTTAGAGCGGATCCTCATCAGAGCTGAATGGAACGCTCGAGTTTTTTTACACTTTCAAAATGACCTTGAACTCGGAATTAACGTGAGATGGCGTTCGCTCGTGTTCGAAGTGCGAAACCATACCTGAGTGTCGCTGAAAGATCGAAATGAAAGGATAAACAGCTGCGAAGCCACAAAATTTTAACTTCATTAGAACAAAGAATCTGATGCAATTCAATACTGCGTGACGCTTTCATAGCTTGAAGAAAACTCCCAACAATCAAAAATCCACTTGGTGTAAGTCTCACTCTCATCCAAAAGAACCGCTTCAAACTTATCAAGAACATCCATCTGTGGGAACTTCACCTAATGCTAGTGTATGCCTAAATGTCGTAATGTCACGGACATCAAAATGCATAGACTTGCAGACACAGCGTGTGGACTGAGAGCACCATCTCACCTAAGTTAAGCGATGCTCGAGAAGTCAAAAAAGCCTTCTTGCTTCTAGCATTAAATACTAAAGCTCCAGCTTGAACCAAGACTCGAAGAACCTGCGTCGATCCTTCAGCCTGTGAAGCTACCTTAATTTGCGCCTCCTCAGTGTGTGGTACTTCCTCTGTGGTCCATTGTAGTGACCATGGTAGAATTATGCGTCAACGCAGTTACCCGTCAACACACGCTACTAATTTACCATCGGCCACGGAACAGAGTGGTGAAGATGAAACACCATTCTAACCTACATGAATACAAAAATTTAATCTCAACTTAATTTTTAAATAACGGTCAGCACTCGGCTCCTATTTCTTTTGACACGAAAAGTTTAATTCTCTTCGTAGTGATCCACACAGGCACTTGGAAGAAGATAATCTCTCAAATCGGTATATCCCCAATACCCGAGATTCTAATCATGTCTGTAGCGATGGGCCCTCATTCTTGTGGTTTGGTGGAACCTACAACTTGACGGAAGCTGATGCGCAATTCTCCAACGATTTTTAAAATAAAGGAATTCAGATGAACTTTCAATAATGATTTTTCTTAGGCAGACGCGCCTGAAGACGCTTTCCTTGAATTGCACGCATTCTCAAATTGAGAATATCACTCTTTCTGGTCCCAGGGCGCGCATCTGGAACACTACTCCACCATACGGGGTGCCTTGCTTTACCCCAAGATCAGTGGAACAACAAGATCGTGACCGGAAACTGCCATCGTTTGCATTGATTCAATGCGTAAGATCACCGTCTTGTACGATTATCAAATAAGGATCTTTGCAGAGTGGCGTGCGCAACACTCAGAAGTGATCAGTGTGAAAGTAGCGATTGCTCAATGGCCTCATATCGGGAGCTTGTCCTTGTCCCACCTCCCTGTCTCGATCAACATTTTTCCTCTCAAAGCAACTTGTCCTCATTTCCGACTTCCGGGACGTGCAGTTACCTATAAAATATTATTTCGATGGGTCAGAGTAGCTAGAAAGCTGTAATTGGTAGTATTCCTCTGAGACAGAAGTGAAAAAATTGTATGGGATGTGTTGGAAACGGATGTAAGGATTTCCACGAAGTGTTTCCACCGAGCCAGTACACACTGACAGAGGGATTCTGGAAAATGGCCTGTACCAGGGATGGAAAGGAATCATCTTGATCTAAAAAGGTGTAAATTTAGAATGAAAATGCTAATTTTCTGGCATGTTATCCAGAGTATGGAGATAGGTATCAACCGTCTCGGTTGTTCCACCCCTTCAAAAATCATTCTTAAACATGAAGATTCTTTTGATAGAAGACGACAGGCGGTGGAGGGTTCCAGGAAAGGTCTTTTGCCTCTGATTGAAGAAGTTTCGTAAACTCTGGAATATTTATAGCAGGTTGTGGTATGTTAATCGGATGATGATCGATAGATTATCAATAGGATTTTTGAGGTTAATATGAACTCCAACGTGATGCATTCTGGCGATTTCCAGATTCTTCATTCTAATTTGTGTAGGCTACATCCAACACTAGGAGATGTGATTAAGTCTTCAGTTGTCAAGAGACTCATCACCATAGAAATAGACTAACAAAAGATCAGAAAAATTGAACTTTTTCCAAAGTCATCTTCTTTCACCGTGGGTCATACTACTAAAACACCATCTTTCTTGGCATCCCACACAAATTATACTGAATACTTTATTCTCGCAAGGGTGCATGCTGACAAATCCACCATTTTTTCTTAAAGGGCTTGTTAAGGTAGAATTAAAAAGCAGCTTAGAAAATTTGTCCTCCACCGCCTCTCCCAATCCAACCCCCCCCCCCCCCCCCCCTCCCCCCTCGAAGGCAGTGCTCAAAATTCTTGTGAACCATTCACAGTCGCGCTGCCACCAACGTTTCATTCAAGACGCATGCATCGCAGTGTCCAAAGAATTCACCGATCGTGTGGTGATGCAAACACTTTTCCCAACGCAGGCCCCAGCTCATGGATACTCCCAATGAAAAAGAATAAACAGACTTTGGGGGTTTGTGATGTTACTTGTAGTAGAGGATAGTATGCGAATCTATACTGTACAATGGGGGTAACGTGTGCTGAGCGTGTGCTCCAATGGACCAGGTATGCAAAAATCTGCTACCGTGTCCCAATCGCTAGACTGCAGGCCCTATGCACGGAGAAAAGGTTGCATTGTTGCGTCAGTTGTACCAATCAGTGGGGCTCACTCCAGGAGCGCAATTTGTGGGGACTTGAGATGATTCCCGGCAGCTGATAGCACAGATCCTACCAGCGAACAGGGTGCTGCTTTATTTTGGACTACATAAGGTGAGGAGGGAGAAGGGTTCTGCGTCAGTCGATCATCAAGCTTGCTTCTAGCGCCTTCTACTGCTCACTCTCGCTTTACAGTGGTGAGGTTCTGCTCTCTCGCCCGACGTTGCTACTGCTGTGAGTGTGCATTGGTTCCTATTTTTGTGGCTTAAGGCATTGAATTCATCACTAAGTGTAGTCATGGTTGGTTACCTTCCGGGTCCTCTCTCTATGTCTTGCCAAGACAAACTGATGGAGCGAGACCTATCAGATTTTAAGATTCTAAACTTCTTTCAGAAAGCTGTGTTGTCATGTGTATTGTTACATCAATTAATTTTGTCATGTTTATGAATTGCAGCTTGAAACACTACACACCGACCCATTACAATGGCCAAGGAGAACGGCGGAAAGTGCGGCAACTGCGACTGCGCAGCGGGCACCTGCGCCAAGGAGAATGGCGGCAAGTGCGGCAACTGCGATTGCGCCGCAGGTTCTACTTCACAACCCTTAATCCGTCACGACAGTCCTCATCAGACAGGCATAGGCTAAGCGCGTCAACTAGAGAACACAACCATATTCCTCGTCATATCTTGCTTTTCCGCTCACTATAATGGCGCAAACCAAAAGGTCGTCCTTGCATGATTTGCCGGCTTTTTTTGAACATATTACCATGCATGCCGCGTGAAATTGTCGCTGACTGTGGCTATGGTGGAGTTGACCCGTCAGGAACCTGCGCGAAGGAGAATGGAGGCAAGTGCGGCAACTGCGACTGCGCTGCTGGAACTTGTGCCAAGGAATAGACTATCACCAAACATGATCGATAGATCAGGAGTGTAGACAAAAAAATATATATCTAAAAAAGAAAAGAAAAAAAGGTCCATGTACCACTTACATGAATCTGTATGTATTGTGAGACTTATATTCGCAGTTGCCGCACCATGGATTGGATTAGAAAGGCTAGCTGCGACGGGGGTGTGAGCAAAAAACGGAGAAGTGTAGTTGCAATTTAAGAAAAATTTGTATCGCGTGTGTTCATTGAATAAAACCAGAGTGTGCTCCGGCACACACCTCCTTCTTTGGACCCACTGATCCCCACCACTCACGTACATCTCCCAGCGGCCCCACACTCTGATTCTCCCGTACTAGCGACGAATCCCACATCTGACCCATCTCGCAGCGACTCTGCTGCAGCCATCGCATCGTCCACAGAACTATCTACACTGGATCTGTCGATGCCAGTTTATTTGATCTTCTTTTGCATCTTCTAGTGCATCATTCAAACCTGATTCTACGCTTCTACGCGTCGGACACGTCGATCGCTAAAAGGCTAGTTTCTAGACATGATACTAGACGCTCCCATGAGTTGTGATCAACGAATCCCGGTGTCTTTGCCTTCGAAACCTCGACATTCCCAACCATCGGCATCATTCGCTACCCGATGGCTTTGTCTGAATTTTGTGTGTCGAGTGCGATTCGGCGCCGATTTCACGGAGGTGCCGCATTTGCGCTCATTGAACAATCTCTGCTTCCCGGTCTGAGTTTTTGTGAATTCATGGTGGTGAATTCCGCACTGTGCCTATGGCTACTTCTAAAGTTGCTTCTCACTAGCATTCAACAATAGACAATGAACCAGTTAACATAACATGTTTAGGGGAATGCTAAATAGACCCATGCTCAATAATATGATATGTGGTTGGTTTTTATTGGTTGCAGATCCAATCTAGAGGCCATTTTATGGGTGGATAAATTTAGTACTTGGCATATTTAACATTCCTCTATATTTATATCATTATGTACATGTATGTATGTACCATTTCTGTGTGTATTGGAGTTCATGGTTAAACCATGTATGTGTAGCCGTCCATTGCCACCAACATAATCATAAGGAAAACTAAGCTATCATTGGAAGGCAAAGACACTGGGATTGTAGACAAAATATTGCTTTTAAACTTGGCTAAATATATATTACAAATATTTTGAAAAGGGAGTAATATGGTAGATACAAAAACAAAAAACAAAAAACAAAACAAAACAAAACAATAAAAAAAATAATAATAAGTAAAGATTTGGCATTAAAATTTTCAAGAAGAAATATTTATTTATAAATCACAGTAAAAATTTATGTAGTTGGTAGATTCTACTTTCAAAACTTAGATCCTTGGATATTAATTTATAGTAATAATTTTGATAAGAGTTACATTAAAAAAAGAGACATTTTAATTAATTTTAGGGCAAAACAAACAACATAAACATATCAATATATATATATATATATATATATATATAATTGCTTGTGAGCCTCAAGACTAGTTGTAAATATTGATGATCTAATGTGCACTAATATGTTTTATTTTCGTTTATGTAATTTATATACAAAATTTATTTAGTTAACAATTTAAATCTCAAATTAGATTTTATTTATTAAAAAAAAAAAAAAAAAAAAAAAAAAAATCGATTTGGTATTCTGTTTTTAAAAATATAAAAATATTTTTCTTACAACTATATGTGTTCTATTCCATTTAAATAATTATATATGTATTTAAAGATTTAATTTCTTCAAATAAAATTTAAATAGTTTAAAAATAAAAATTTACTAAATGGTAGATTTAGTTTAGTATGAGTAACATTTTTGATCCAAAATAAATTATTATATGCATAATCAATTATTTAAAATACTGTTAATTTTATAAAAATATATGATAAAAAAAATATAATATTATAATAATATGCCTTATTATTACAAAATAAAAATAATACTAGTATTATAATAACTTTGTGTTAATAATAATAAGTAAAAAAACCTTTTTGATAACTCATATTTCAAGAAGATTGATCTAAATACTTGCATGTTGTTTATTATAGCCAAAAAGCTTATTCATAGTAACTTTCTTTTCAACATCTTCATTTACAAGACATTAATATAAATATGAATTTTTTATTTTTTAATTCAGTACTAATTTTCTAAATATATACATAGAATAATATCAACAATGTAAAATCTACTTAATCTATGGTCATGATGCTAATAACATGTACTATAGATAATATTATTAACAAAATTGGTGAAGACTCTTAAAGTTAGACTTTTATAAATAATATTATTTCTATACCACATTTAAAAGAAAGATATATATATATATATATATATATATATATGTATTTCTTTTAAATGTGCTATTCTATAATCAATTTGTTCTTTGATAATAAAAAAATTATAGCAAGAAATGACACTCTAATATCACATGTTTAGAAGCCCATTTTTCAAAACTTTAAGTGGAGGTGTGCTAATCAATATATTTTGTAGATGGGAGCAACATTTACAAATATGCCAAGAATAATTTGCTAAGAATACCAAATCGATTTTTTTTTTTTTTTTTTTTTTTTTTTTTATAAATATTCCTTAACTTATATTTTTAACACAAATTCTTAAAGACAAACTCAAGATAAATATGGTGAACACTTTGTTTATGATACATTTGTATTCCATAGAACAATACATATTAAAGCTTAAAGTACATAAGTTTATAGTAGGCAATGAAGGTATCTATATTGCCATTTTCATTACCTATTAGAATAATGTAGTTCTATCATCTTAAATTTGAAATAAGAATAAAAATAAAACTAAAAACTAGTTATGCACATATTGATTTTTTTTGTTACTATTAGATGACAATATAAAGTGAGTAGAACATGAAATTACAAATATTAGGTAATATATGATTTAGATTTTTTTAGTATAAACTACATCCATAAGAAATATAAGAAAGACTTTTAAATTATTTGTGTATACAAAAAAAAATAAAAATGAATGGAGGCATTACTACAAGATCAACCAAAACTCTCTTTCACACAAACATGATAAACAAGCATCTTAATCAACTCAATGGATTCAATGAAAACTTTCTCTCAAACTACATCATGGTGCATGAGAGCTACATGGTGGGACATTTCCACAAGGCCAACAACCTATTTATGACCAATTCTGACATCCTATGATTGGAAATAGGTTGGGGGCTGGTTAAAATGATGTTAAGCTATGAGCAATATATGAAATTCTACTCAAATAGGTATGCACATATGAGGTGGTTCCTTATTTTCTGCTCATGCTGTGGTTGGAAAACATGGTTGTAATCTTCAAAATTGCATGAGCAACATGGCAAAAATCCAGAATGCTATGGTTGGAAATAAAATCAAGGGAGCACTTAAATTCTGCACATTTGTAGTTGTACAACTCAATTGTGAGGTAAGATACAAGACAAAGACTAGGTGACTATGAGCTAAATTTGAACACATTTTATGTGGCAGTTGAAAAATAGTGGATGTGTGACATAGGATTCGGAGATGAGCAGAAACAAGGAAAAATGGTGACAACAATCTCACTCAAAAACAATGAATTACTTTATGGGACGGCTACCTTTACCTTAAATACACATTTTATGGGTCGGCTACCTTAAATGCTGCTGCTAGTCATACCACGCAGACTGTCAAGGTGAAGGTACTTGATGAAGTTTCTGACTGCCTAGGAAGTGTTCACTTCAGGTGAATCTAGCAGCATTCAATGAAGAACTCATCAAAATTATTCTTAATCGAGTATAGATAAAAGCTTACCTAAAAGATCCAGAAGGGGAGAAAAAAAAACATCAGAAATGATTTCCCTTCTAATTAACTTCCAATCACCAAGCCATACACAATTGATCTTGGTAAGGATAACAATGAACCAATTGAATCGAAAGACACGTAAGGCAAATATACAGGAAAGTTTACCACCTGTACTGAATACTCTACATGTACAAACCCTCAGGCACGCCCTCCTTCTTCTTATACATCACTTTCTCTTTAGCCTTCTTGAAATCGACTTGAGTCACCTGCAGGACCAACATCCAATAAGATCCATTTAATTGCACAACCGTGCTGAAAAAATCAAAATCACATTATCAACTAAAACCTTGAAGGTGCAATAATAAAGTACTGCATAACTGGCACCTGATTTCAACTAGTCAAGAAGCCCATATTCATGAAATGCAAAATACGAACAGTCTCACCTTCATGCGGCGCTCACGCAATGCAAGAAGACCAGCTTCCGTACAGATAGCTTTAATGTCAGCACCAGAAAACTCATCTTTGGTCATCACAAACTCCTCTAGGTTTACATCATCAGCCATAGTCATTCTAGAAGTATGAATCTGCAGAGATCATTAAAAGAAACCAAAACAAGCGATCAAAAGAATTTCGTTTATCAAGAAAACTCAATCTCCAACTTCTCACACATAAAGCTAATGAAGACAATCGACAGAGTTCTTGTAGATATCGCATAATCATGATCCTAATTTTCATGAACTGAAAGTTCGAACTTTTTTTCAAGAAAAAACAATCAGCTCTGTTTACTTTCAACACATCCAGTGAGTTACAGACATTGCCCGAACCCAATGTTAAGAGAAAACATGGACGTGTGGTAACAGAATCCTGGACGTTACAAGGATATGGAAGATGATGAGCACAGTATGATCGTAAAAGAAATAAACATGCAAGGTTACCAAGAATGCTATAACCAGACCTGGAAAATTCTCCTCTTGGTTTTGATATCTGGCAATGGAAACTCAATCTTGCGATCAATTCTACCAGGTCGAAGCAGAGCCGGATCCAGGCTTTCGATACGATTAGTAGCCAGAATGACTTTTACGTCACCACGAGCATCAAATCCATCCAACTGATTCAACAACTCCAACATAGTCCGCTGAATTTCTCGTTCTCCACCGGAGTGAGCATCGTATCTATAATAAAGAACCAAATTTTCATTAACAAACTTAAGCGTCGAAACGAATACTGTGGCCCACTAGAGACTGGTCGAAACTTTAATGCTACGTCTGAAAAATACTCTAACACCCGATGAATGAAGTCCATACATAAAATTTTACTTTTCTGTAACTTCGGAACCATGCGAGACCTTAGCTAAAATTAATACTTGATAGTACGTTAAAAGAATGGAAATCCGCCAGCATCCTCACTCATGTTACAAGAAATATGCGAGTAATGGCCATTTAGAGCCCGTTCCGAATTGCTTACATGCATGAAAAGGATTCAAGACTAAGACTTGGGAGGGGGGGATGCGGGGCAGGATGAACTGTGCAAGTCAGGAGTAAAGAAGCATGTAGGATTAGGTCCTGCTTGAGAAGCTGAGACCTCAACAGCGAATTACTTAAAACAGATAATACTGCACTAATGAGAAGAGCCGGGAATTACCTCTTCGTACCGACGGCATCAATTTCGTCAATAAAGACGATGGTAGGAGACAATTCGTCTGCAACCCGAAACAACTCTCGTACCAACTTTGGTCCATCACCCAGATACTTCTGTATCAGCTCACTCCCAACAACGCGGAGAAATGTAGCAGACGTGGAATTTGCAACAGCCTTAGCAAGGAGCGTCTTTCCAGTTCCTGGTTCACCATACAAAATTACACCCTTGGGAGGCTTGATACCAATATCCTCATAAAGCTCTGGATGTGTTAGAGGTAGCTCCACTGCTTCCTTGATTTCTTGAATCTGAGGGTCTAATCCACCAATGTCAGCATATGACTCTAGAGGAGCTTTTTCAACTTTCATAACAGAAACCATTGGGTCCACGTCATCTTGCAGCAATCCCACAACTGAAAGGACCTGCACAAGACAAAGAAAATCGTTTGGACAAGTTTCCCATGATCTGGTGATAACTCAAACCATGTTCGTGACCGCCAGGACTAATCAGTTACTCTAACTTGACGCAAGCTGGCCAAAATCAAGGACGTATCAAGGCGCGTATCATACATTTAAAGACTACTCAACAACTCAAACAATGGCATTGTTGAGAAACAGATATTCAATTTAAAAAACCGTCGAAGATTGCTACAAGGTGGTAACAAGAGAAATAGCTAAGAAATTAAGTCTACGGGAACCATTCAGGACTTATCACTGGATGAAATGGTTCGAAGTTGATCAGACAACTATACAAAGAATCACACAGAAAGGCATTCCACGCCCGAATTATACTAGCGAATAACTAATAGATTCCAAAAAAGGAACCGTCTGTATACGTTTAACTGTTCACGTCGAAGGCAAATAAAACCCTAATTTAATAAACCCTCAATTTATGGTTGATCATGAAACAAAATGCTTTGAAAGATTGCAACAATTGGAATCTAATTTCAGAGCACAATCAATAAAAATTCTCCTACTGAGACTGAAGTGACCCTAAAAAGACATAAGCGGTACTTCTGTGAGAAACCAAAATCCTAAACGAGGTTTTTGATTTGCGCATATTGAAACCCTACCAACTATCCTAGAGAATAAGTTGAAACAACCAAGCGAGTGGAAAAAAAATAAGCAATGATAAGCCTCAGAAGATCGCACCTTGTTGTGCATGAGGATTGCGCAACCAGGCTCGAGCTGATCCTTGTCCACGAACGATAAAATATTCACATAATACTCAGGACCCACGGACGATGACACAATAGCGTGATTCTCGTCAATGATTTCCTCCAAGTTACCAACGCTCATTGGCGACCCTCGCAGGTCATCAACCTTCGACCGGTCCTCCTCGTTCTTATCCTCCTGCGGCTTCAACCGCTCCTGATTCGTCACAAATTCCTCCTCCATCAATAAATAATCCTTCACACGTTCCAGCTTCAGCAATCGCAGCTTACATTTGGTCGCGGGAGTGACCACGGGCAACCGCGCCGCAGCCTCGGAACCCTTCTGTTTCCGCTGCTTGCGTCCAACGCGTGACGGCGGTGCCGCGGGCTCGTACTTCTTCTCCTTCTTGCCACCATCTCCCTTGGTGCGGTCCCCGCCAGGACCCTGCTTTGGCAATCCTCCCGACTGCCCCTGCCCCATTTCCTCCCCTCCTTTCCTCCAACTCCCAAAACTCTTCGATCCTCCTACACCACCACTCAATCTCCAAAGTGCTTCAAACCCAACTTCGATACTACGTCATTTCATGTAACCCTAGCCTCACAGGCCGGACTACACTACTAATAAACACATACGTAACTAGAAGAAATGAGAAAAACCTCCACGGGATCAGAATGTCGACAGGACCAGAACCAAGCAAGCACGCGAGCTCGACGACGAAGAACAGACAAGTCCGGAGTTCCACGGTTATGCACCCCTCACGGTTATGAAACCGGGACGGTTTTGGGGCGCTCTCGGTCCGTGTCGGTCACGGGTGTGGAGATGGGGCCACCAGGCGACGTCCTACTGTGGTAACGACTTTCATCGACGCTCAAGGGGATGGATGAACTATTGTGGCGAAACTCAGCTCTGACAAAATTATAAAATAAGTAAAAATATGATTAAAATTTCAAAAATTACGCACAAATTGTGATATAACTATAAGAATGATAATGGAAAAGGATTGTTTTCAGGAAGCATACTTTAAAAAAATCTCAAATCAAAATATACTCTCGTTGATGGTTGTTCTATCAAAATACTAAAGAATTCACCATATAAAAATTGATTTTAGTACTTGTTAAATGTTATGATACATTTAACCAACTAGTTGAACTTGTGCCATTGTCATGGAAAAAATGCCATTTAGAATTGAGACTATATTTTCAAACAAAGCATCCTTCAAGTGGAAGCAAAGCAAGGCATAGTTCATTTCACATTATGCTATTCTACACATTGCTTGATGATTACTTGTTGCTCTTGGAACACATTAGCTATTGAAATTTGTATACTTCAGCTTGCTAATAATTGTAACATAGAAGGAAGTTGGTTAAGTATCACACGCAGGTTTTATTAATGTCAGTAAAGTTTAATGCAAGTACACATTGTAATTGAAAACAAATAAAATAAAGCAAAATTAATACGAGGTAATATACAATTTTTGGCCTTATGAATCTGTAACTCTAGTTATATTAAGGCCATGTGAATCATTGCACAATTCAACTTTTGTATCGCTTTTTCTTTACTTTTGATAAAAACAATGAGAGATGCATCCAATCAAAGATTAAATTTGTCTCCTTTGGTTTATTTTGTTGGTTTATCTTTCCTTGATGTATTTTACATAAGAAATTCTTGTTTAAAAAAACTTATGTTAAAGTTTTAAAAATTGAACAAGTATAATAAGCTTTATATATTTTTTATAATTTATAATATTTCTTTTTATTATTAAATAATTTGATAAAATAAAAAAAAATTATTAATAAATTCAAAAGTTTGAACGTTTATTAAATATAGGAAAATTATAAAGCAATCTAAATTTTTACTAAATGGACCCAAATGCCTTATTCCCAATCATTCCTTAATTCTCAACCATTCTCATATTTTCAACCATCATCCTTATTTCCAACATTCCCAATTCCCTCCTTCCATCTCTAGAAACAATTGAGAATCAAGAATGATTGGAAACAAAGATGGGAGCTTGAAGGATGCAATGATGCTTAAATTAGAATGGATCACTTTAATAAAAATTTGAGTCACTTTATCATTCCCTTAAATAAATATTTAATAAATATAATTTATTAAAGAATGTTTAAATAGAAAATATACAAGTAAAATAATATCATATTTTAGAAGTTAAAAATCCTTTCTTGGATATGTATATATGCATATATATGGATTCAATCATGTTTTAAAATATAATAAGATAGACAAATAATTTTTTTATGTATTTTTTAAAATATTCACCTAGATCTTAAAATACATTATCCAAAAGATTACAACTAACACATTTTTATAAAAGCATATTTATTAATGAATAGAATTATTTTTTGAGCATGTCTTGTGTAGTATGAATCACATCACATTTATTGAGTGTCTTCATACAAATCTTACATGTCTAATGCCACTTCTTACGACATGGAGGATTTTACTCAAACATCATTCTGTAGCTATCCACTCTTATTTTTTTAAAATAAGTCGTTATTTATTTATCGGAAACTATCCCAAAACAGTTTTTGCATACATGTAATGATGAATCATCGGAAGCAGACAACAATGATTTGTTTAGCTAAGATGTTTCAATGGCAAACCAAATTCAAAGATGTGAATCTTTCACAGCAGTCAATTTTTTTCATAATAACTGTGAATCACCATTTTTTTTATTTTTATTTTATTGTAATTTGTGTAGATGATAATGAAACAAAGTTATCCAATGTTTCTCACTTGCACTTTGGAGGAATTCCTCATCCCACTGTACCACCAAAAAGCCCAGAAATTGGTAAGCCAATTGGGTTGATGAAGCAGTGTATGGATTAGTTTGTAACTGTTTTCTTACATGGTCCTGATGGTATTATGGGAGAATTAGACTCTTTCAGCTCATGCTATTGGGTCTAATGACTTGAGGGCAATTTGTACAACTTGAGAGCATGAATTGAATTACAGTGGTGAGAAGCTTATCTTACCGTCAAGTTTGAAGCTCGTAATCTTGCACAGGTGATAAGGCATTGAGTCCAGCCATAGCCTGCATTTCATGAGGATGACCACTCTGGTTGATCATAAGTACCACGGTTCCTTCACAGACGTCGAGGTGTCCGCCCTGTAAGCACCAGTTCGGTGGTTGAAGACTTAGCACATCAACCACGCGGCAGTGTAGGTTCAACAAAAAGCAATAGAATGCAAGAGGGTAGGTAATACAGTGTGGGCATTGAGGCGAATGAGGCGAATGTTCACGGCAAACTGGGGAAGCTGGATTGTTGATAAAAGGTTTGACAAGTAGGTGCCATCTACTTTTGGGGCAGGCAAGTTGCAAGGCAATGTCTACTAAATACAGATGGAACCAGCCAGAGCGTAAATTTAGGAGGTGTGTTTTTGTATGCTTTCTACAAGAACCCTGTCCGAAGTCTTGTGCATTATTACGATAAACTGCGTTCACTTGAAATTCAGTATCCTTCAAATATTGCAGATAACTGGGTCACGGAGGCACATCACGTGGTAATTGACATTAATATCATTGAGCAGCTGCAGAACAAAATCAATTCTCAAACTAAGGAAAAAAAAGTGTTCAAACAAGATTACCTCCATCTAATACTGTCCTAAAGCAGAGTTGTATTGAAGTCCAGGTTTACCCAAGCTTAACTTACTCTCACAAATAAATGATCAACCAAAGGTAAGCTGTCATGCTCGTGAGAGGAGCTTACACCAAGTTCCTACTACCTTGACAGCGTGATACATTATCTGGAAAAACAAAACTTGCAAAAATTTGGGTAAAATGATACAAACAATCCAGAGCCTACACAGGAACCAGGTTCTTGAACCCCGCCGTGCATGTATGCACAGAAGCGTATCCGTTTCGACAGCCTAGCGGTAGACAGCCGAGGAGAGGACCACGAGTTTCATGAAGCTATTACATCACCATACCTCCATCGATGTTGAAAGTCTGAAATAAACACGCCAACCATAGCACCGATCATCATGAGTTTTGCATCCTAGTTGTAAGTCTAGTCATTTAGCTCTCATGATACCATACACCCTGAAAGTGCTATTAAAACCACCATAATCGAACAAATATATTCTGGACAACGTGTATAGTGTCCCGCGGTACAAACCTGACCAGTAATGTAAGCTGCTGCTGGGTCTGTTGCTAGGAATTTCACCAGCCCAGCGACATCCTCTGGTGCACCATACCTCCCTGTTTCATGCGAAGACCATACGAAAATGGCATGATGCTTAGCTCATATCCCACGATTCTGAATCATTGGCCGCTTCCTCTATTCCTACCGCTGACAGAGCGAACAAGAGAAAATTTGGGGAGAACATAAGAAAAATGCAGATGCCTGCACTATGTGAGGATCTCCCTCTCTCAGCAAACATCCTTAATATTCGACACACTCACCCAGGGGAATGTTCTTGAGTATTTGCTCCTCAATGTCTTTGCTCAACTTTGCTGTCATGTCAGATGAAATAAAACCAGGAGCCACAGCATTCACCTGCAGAGAACAGGAAAAGGTACAGTAAGAGGGAAATCGAACATATTCAGATAAGAACCCGCCAAGGTGAAATTGACAACCGGAAGTCTGGAGGCCCAACATAAGCGGTCGATGCAGCTTACTGTAATATTGCGACCAGCGTACTCACGAGCAACCGATTTAGTGAAGCCAATCACTCCTGCTTTAGCTGCGGCATAATTAGCTTGTCCAACATTTCCCGTCACACCTACTACTGATGAGATGTTGATGATTCTTCCCTGGATGGCAATGCATATAAGTAAGTTTCAAGACATAACCACACAATCCTTCAAGCAGAAATTCAGTCAGAATCCCTGGATAAAATGACCGCACCAAGAAACAATATAGACAGTCTTCATTTTAGGAGCACAAGCAAGTCCAGTAAATGTTCATTACCTTTCTCTTCTTCATCATCACTTTTGTTGCTGCCTGAATCAGAGTAATTTCAAAAACACACCAATTAGTTAGCTCTCTACAAGACAAGCAACAGTGACGAAGACCTAGAGTTTTGAGGTCCTAAAAAAATGCAGAGATACACCATACAAGTATTAAATGGTACTATTCGCATTGCAAGTTCCAATTAGAAGTTTCCTATATCGATATCATAACACCAAAGCGTTGCAGTTTCAGATCCATTCAAAACAAATACCATGCCAAGCTTCCAACTGTAACAAAAGTTAGCACTGAACATGATTTCAGACCTGAGTGCAGAGGAAAACGCCAGTGAGGTTGAGGTCAATGACATCCTGCCATTGTTCCTTCTTCATCCTCATCAACAAAGTATCCCTCGTAATTCCTAAAATTTCACCACTAATACATGAGACGTCAACCTTGAAAAGTATTCATGAAAATTGGCACGTTATAGCTGACTAAATACTAAAACCGATGAAGAACGTTGTCATACTGAAATAATTAAGTCTTCCCAATAATCCCACGAGCGAACTTAATTCATTAAACTAGAGCAGTCCTTTCAGTTAAGATCAAGATTACACGCAAAAGAATGAAAAAATAACCATAAAATATAATATGATAAAATCAATAAATCAATCAAATAGAGTTGAGTAGAGCCTGAAATTCATCGAGTTAGTACCAGCATTGTTCACCAAGATGTCGATTGTGCCCCACTTATTCATGGCCTGCCAACACACACGAGTCATGTTAATCTGGTCGCATAAAACGAACAGCACATAACGCAATATTACTAGATGGTCAAAATGGTCAAAAAAAGGCTAAGACAAGAGTCTAAAAGCTTACGGCTTTAAATAGTGCATCAACATCTGCCTCCTTGGACATATCACCACCACAGACAAGGGCGGAACCTCCCAACTCCTCAATCTGTACACACATCATGAGGGAAAAACTCGTAAAAACAAACCAAAGCCCCACTCTATATACTGGCTAAGAGGGGAACGAGGGCAAGCAGAACAAATGAGTTAGCGTCGTCAGAAACAACGTACCTGTTGGGCAACTTCTTCAGCCTCCTTGGCTGATCGTGCATAGTTTACTAGCACCTGTATCGCCGATTCAAATTCCATAGCCAATACATCAAACGAAAGATTTGATAACGATTAAATTCCAGCAACAAAGAAGTGGTTATGTGATTTCAGAACAAGGCAATGTCCATTAGAATGACAAAGCAACCACCCCTAAAACCCTCACCAATGAACAAATATGACTGGTACAAGCGTGCTACCTTTCCTCCAGCGCCCCCAAGAGCAAGGGCAATAGCCTTTCCAATGCCACGAGAGGCACCTGTGACAATCGACACAGGCGCCTCGACTAGCTTCGGGGATTCCGCCACAGCAGCTGCAGCTTCCGTCGCCGCTACATTCGCCCGGGAAGCGACCCAAAAACCTCTCCTCATGTCAGGGCTCTTCAGCCGAAGCTGAGCGTGGGGCGAACCAACCGAAGCCATGCTGGACATCATCGTCGACACTGGCAAGTGCTGGTGGGGCAATGCCATACACCGCTGCGCTGTCCCGCAAGCCGCCATGGTAGAAGCTGCTGCCCACGTCGAAGCTGCCATCTTTACTTCCAAACCTTTTCTATCAAAAACCTCAAAAACCCAACTCAAATACCTTCACCTGCGATACAAATATCTCATCAAATCCATCGGAAACGGTTCAAACTCCACGACACATGATCCACAAAGAACCCATTCAGAAGCTCACGTCCATGAACAGTCTCCTCGGTACAATTCCAAACTGCGACCACTTCAAAGACATGCAAAAAAACCAAGCCCACACTACCTCAAAAATCCTCGCGAAAAATCTGAGCTACGGCGATGAGATCGCTAACACGGTTCCATGCGAGAATGGCAGTGAGAGGGATGCATGTGGCGAGAGATTCATACCCAAAAATTCCTTTAGATCGATACACCTCAGAGACAAGACTGGGAGGAACAACCGAGGCAGAGGGGTGGTATGAAAATACACAACGCAGACATCTCCCCCTCTCCCATGGACTTTGTTGATGTATATCGTCGATGAAGTGGATTCTGTTTTTCATTCGTTGGGTCGAGACCAGGTGATATTCACGAGTCTGTTGGAACGTCGTTTTCCTAGTTGGTTCGTTTGTTTTGCTTTTTAGCCATTTGGTGCTTTATTGCTTTTAACTTCAAAGAGATTTTCGTGCGGAGGGTGCAGTGTGATAATAAAATATAATTATAATAATAATTATTATTTTTTGATAAAATTCTATTGTATAAATATATGCAAAAATGTCTTTTTGCACATCCATTTTTACTAATTATAAATAATATATATATATATATAAGCAAATAATATATATATATATAAGCAAATAATATATATATATATATATAAGCAAATAATATATATATATATAAGCAAATAATATATATATATATATATATAAGCGAATAATATATATATAAGCAGATATTTAATATTATATACTTAAGCAAATAATTTTTATTCATGATTTTCTCAATGCATGAAATTTCTCATGTGTTTCAAGTCATGATTGCTCTGAGTGAATATTTTAAATATCTTTACTAAATATTTGATAACATTTTTTCGTTGCAAATTATAAAATTTTAATGTATAAACGAAATTATGACTTTTCAATTAAGTTGTTTCTGAATGAAATCACAATTTCTTTTTTAGAAATTGACATTTAAAAGAACCAGTTTTAAATATTTTAAAAATTAAAATCAATAGAAGCCATAAAAAAAGCCATAAAATATAAACAACAAACAGTCTGATACAAAATGAATGCCTATGTATTTAAAAAAAATCAAATTAAATTATTTAAAATTTAAATTATGTAAAATCCATTATTTTTAATTTTCTTAGTTGTCTAAAAATAGTTGTGATCAAGTATAAAAGTGAATATATAACTACTAAATTTTGTAAAACTTTAATGTATGTAAAGCACAATTTCAAACATATAATACTATTACGACACATAAATTCAACTAAAAGTCAAAAAAAATGGCTATAAATATTAATTTAACTATAATGTTATACGAAAATCTTTAGAACTATTCTGTATGATCAATATGACTCCACTTTAAAATTCCCTTGTTGAGAGTGATAGGTTCTAATAATTTCTACTAAAAAATTGAAAAAAATTGAGTAATTTAAATTTTCTTCTCAATTATTATTGAAGTTTTAACTATATATATATATATATATATATATATACATTTAAAAACTTTTATTTTGATAAAATTCTAAAAATAAAATTTCCAAATATTATTCAAAGCTTATCCAAAAATGTTACAAAAACATTTAGACAAGATTTTTATACTAGAAGAAGGAAAATAAAATGAAATAAAATAAATTGACAAGCACTATTTCTAAGTTTTATCACCAAAAGTTATATCACATAAAATAAATTTATTTAAGCAATATTACTAAAGTAATTTTTTTAAATGATTTTTTAAAATATATCAACACATTCAATATAAAAAATTAAATATTCATTTCTAGAAAATATCTTAAATCATAAAAACAATTCATAAACGACAAAATGATTTAAATGTAATACATTGTAATACAAGTCTTAGTTATAAACAAATTAAATGAATTATTATACTACATTTTTTAGATATTTTTATTGACTAACATTAATTTTAAGATATACAGTATATATATAAATATATATATATATATATAATTTATTTATATATTTATTTATAAATAATCATATTTAAAATAATATTATTTTATAGAAGAGCATTTTATTTTAGTTTCAAATTACATTAATTACAAAAAAATAGTATTTTTGTCATAATAGATTTTAAATTTTATCAAATTTGTTGAAGCATGTATTTTTATGACTTTTATTTGATATGACATGTTATACAAGTAAATCTCCAACTTAATTATTATATTGAGTTTCTCAATTCATCACACAGAATTCAATATCTTCACTTAACACAACACAATTTGATAATCTCAATTCTCAAGGTCACAGATTTTCTCCAAAACGGTCAGTCCAAAGTCATATTCCATAATATTCTAATCACAGTTTCAACAATACTTCTCTCAATCACAATTCTTCATAAGTAAATAATAAAAGCAAAGAAAACAAAGAGGTAGTACCAAGCTTATCCCGGCTTATGACTCTCACAATCTGAGCCCGATCTTCCTTCTCTCAACCTCTTTATCCTACCAAAAGATGGACCGTTGGCCAACAGATTCCGAAGGTTATGACCCTTTGAATTCTTAACCATTTATTCTACTAACAACCTACTATTACCAACTAAATTGCTTAATTATAAGTCTAATTTTTAAAGTTATTAATAACCAACTAATAACTTATCACAAAATTTATTTACATATTTTACATAGTCCCACTCCTAATTGTGCAGCATCCTCCCAAACATTATTTAGCCTCAACTTATAAAGACATAGCAGCGTTGGCTTCTTCAATCAATGGTGTTGGCTTACCATCCTTTGAATTGGTGACCTCATCCTCTACTACATCTTCGTCGTCTACCTCGATGTTCGATGGTTCTCCATCCAAACGTCATATAGATCTTCATTCAACAAACCCAATTCTCGTACGTTAGACTCAAGACGACAATTTGGTTGTCGCGATCCTCGAGCATCTTCTGCCATTCTTTTATCAGTTTCAAAGGTATCTTCAAAGGTGTTATCGCTGAAACTGGTGTATCGGTCTGCACTAAATTATTAGCCTCCTTCTCTAATGTGGCTAGTTTAGTCTGCAACATCACAACCTCTACCTACAACTGTTCTTGCCGTTCCTTCTAATCGATCTCTATCCTTGCTTTCTCAGATACCATATTCTCCATCTTCTTCTTTTCCGCCATCCACTTCTCCTTAACCACAAAAGAAAATACGATGCTTCTCAAGAGCCCCCTCCTACTTCTTACTATAGTCCAATCAATTGAGTTGACTCCCCTTTTTGTAATAGAAAACCCGTCTTAGGTTTATGTATAGTAAAGTTTAAGCCAATTGCCATTGATCCGTGTCATAAATTTAGTACCTATAAAGTCTTCCAATTGCACTGAACCATTTGGAAATCCATCAATAACTTGATATAGCCCATGCCATCAAACTTAAAATTTTCTTGGAATTTTTTTAAATCGACTATCATAAAAAAATATCAAATCATTTGGCATAAAAGCCTTTGGTCTAAGCTTGCTATCATAATAAGTCTTCCTTTGTTTTTGTGTAGTTTCCATTATCATTAATGCATTGGCTCTAATTTCATTCAATTTTTCCAATTCTTCTAAACAGTACCGTAATGAATCATAATCTCCCAATCTATTATCTATAGCAATTCTTAAACTTTGGACTTCCAATTCAATAGGTAATATTGCTTCCTGGCCATAAATCAATTGAAAAGGGGTAGCATTGGTAGTAACTTTATATGCAATATGATATGCCCATAAAGTTGCGAACAACTTAATGTCCCAAACTGTTCCCGCTCCTGAAACTATTTTTGTTAAGATTTTACATAAAATTCCATTAGTCTTTTCCGTTTGTCCATTGGCTCTAGGGTAATACGGTGTAGTCTTATGATATTTTATCTCATATTTAGCCTTAAGTGCTTCGATTGTACTATTTATAAAATGATTTCCTTGATCACTAACCAATTCTCGTGGACAACCGAATCGTGTAATAATATTTTCATACAAAAAAGTTGCTAGTGTACTTGCACTATCAATTTTCGTAACAACGGCTTTAGCCCATTTTGTTACATAATCTGTTGCTACCAGTATATGCCGTTTTTGTCCATTTCTTAAGGTTGGTGCAATTGGTCCTACAAAATCAATTCTCCATTTTTCAAAAGGCGCTTGAGCCACAATTCGTACCAATGGCATTGCTGAACTTCTAATAGGTCGATTTGTTCTCTGACATGGGTTACAATGATGGACGAATTGGTGGGCATCTGCAAATATTATTGACGACCAATAACCAACCTGTAAAGCTTCACGAGCCGTGCTGTCCTCCGCAAAATGTCCACTACAACTATCCAAGTGACAACCTTCTAATATAATACTCACTTCAGTCTGATAAATACAACGTTGCAAAACTCCAACTTTGCCTTGTTTATATAAAGCTTTACCAATCAACGTATAAGGTGCACATTTTAATATTAAGCGTTGTTTAAGCTTTTCATTGAAATTAGGTGGGAAGGTTTGAAATATCAAATATTGAATTATTTCACTATACTCCAGAGTAATTACATCTACTACAAACAGTTTTGCATCGAGTAGTGTGTCGTTAATGGGTTTATTACCCAATATAATGGATAACTGAGATAAATGGTCCGCATTGGAATGTGATTTTTCTAGTCTTACCTGAATAGTAAAGTCAAATTCCTACAAGAGTAAAACCCATCGTATAATATGACCACTCAATTGAGGCTTATTAATCATATATTTTAAAGCATCATGGTCGACATAGAAAACAAATTTATAACCAAGAAGATAATTTCAAAACTTTTGTACAGAATAAATCATCTCTAATGTTTTTCTTTTGGTTGTTGTATAATTTCATTCAGCAGCTACCAATTGACAACTTACATAATAAATAGGGTGATCAAATCCCCGGTCATCTTTTTGGCTTAGCACAGAATCAATCGCGACATTAGATGCATCCACATAAACTTGGAATGGTTTTGTCCAACAAGGTGCCACCAATATTGGTGCTGAAATCAATTTCTGTTTCAATGTTTCGAATGCAATTGTACATTCTTTTGTCCAAAATAGACTAGTCCCATCGGTTGGTGGTTTCTTCAAGAGATTTGTCAAGAGAAGGCATATAACTACAAATAGATAGATAAATCGCCAATAATAACTGACATGGCCGACAAATGCTTGAACACATGTAACACTGTCTAGTTGCTTTAATTCTACTATAATCTTTATTTTATCCGGATTTGTAGTAATGCTTGCCATCGAAACTATATCATGCAATAGTTTACTAGAAGGCACATCAAATTGACACTTTTTTGAATTTAAAGAAATTCCATATTTGGCCCATTGATTCAAACATTGACAGAGACATTCTAAATGCTTGACTATCGTACTAAATCTATAGAAATCATCTAAAAATATTTCTACTAAAAGTCATAGATAATCTTGGAACGCTTGCATCATTACCCTTTGAAATGTAGCTAGTGCATTACAAAGTCCAAACAGCATAACCTTATAGGCAAAGGTCCCCCAATT
The DNA here is from genome assembly GCF_059467195.1 of Physcomitrium patens. Taxonomy (NCBI): domain Eukaryota; kingdom Viridiplantae; phylum Streptophyta; class Bryopsida; order Funariales; family Funariaceae; genus Physcomitrium; species Physcomitrium patens. Next base: position 2,177,732 of record NC_143428.1, read on the forward strand.
TGTAGTAAAAGTAGTTTTTAACTAGTCTTCTTTTGCAATCTTAACTTGATTATAACCGAAGAATCCATCAAGAAATAAATAACATTCATGTCCAGCAATAGTATCTAATATACTATCCATGAATGGTAAAGAAAAATAATCCTTTTTGGTAGTCGCATTTAATTTATGGAAATCTTAATAGATACAAACTTTTCCATTCTTTTTTTGTACCATAATTATTGGTGAAATCTATTCATTGAAAGGAACTGGATAGATAAATCCAATCTCCAAGAGTTTAATCAATTCTTCTTTTACCATAAGTAAGTATTTTGGATTAAGTCGATGTTGTCTTTGGCGTACTAGTATAGTATTCTCCTCCAATATAATTTGATGCTTACAAACTTCAGCTAGAATTCCTTTCAAATCCACATACGATGATGCGAAAGCAGTTTTATGCATTAAAAAGTAATCCACCCAAATTTCTTTTTCCTTGCTTTTTATACCGTTATAAATCTGAATGATTTGGAGAGCCTCCCCTGTACCTAAATTAATTGGTTGACATCGTGGAATTTTAGGAGACTTTGGAATAATGTTCTACTCAATTCCAAAATCTTTCTTAAAATCCGACAAATTAGAACTTTCCAATTCCAGTTCTATAGCACTAACGTGATTAACATCTTGTCTATTCATTCAATATGCAACCGTATGATCAAAATAACATTTGGAAGAACTAAAGACTCTCCCGGTCCCTTTCATTGGTAGTTCATTCTAGTGTGCTCAACAACTTACCTTGTATCAGCATAAATTGAGTCACGTGCACCAATTTCTTCTTCTGTAGACTCATCTTCACAATCCGACGTGAATTCTAAATTGACAACTTGAGTTTCTTTGTGATATTGGACAAGGTACATTTGAAGCACAATTTTATTATTACTTTCCTAATTGTCAATATACCACGGCCCTAGTCATTTTGAACTTTAGCTTGATACAACCACGGTCGCTTCAATAATTTTGAGTATGAAAATACAAACTTGAAATCTAAGAAAAAGTTCAAGAAGAAGTAGCAGAACTAGATTAAACAGATGAGTACAAGAACAACACCAGAAAGGTGAGCTAGAACTCCAAGAGATGTGTTGTCGAGACTGAAGAACTCTTCAGCCTCGATCTCTATATATACTCCTACTTAGGAAGCTTCTCGAGCTACTTCTATTAACTAGGAAGCTTCTAGAAGGTTCCAAAGGCTTCCTTTCTAGAAGGTTCTAGAAACTTCTCGAGCTACTTCTATTAACTAGGAAGCTTCTAGAAAGTTCCAGGGGATTCTTTTCTAGAAGCTTCTAGGAACTTCTCTTCTAGAAGGTTTCAGAGACTTCCTTTCTAGAAGCTTCTAGAAACTTCTCTCTAAAAGGTTCCAGAGGCTTCTCTTCTAGAAGGTTCCAGAGGCTTGTTTTCTAGAAGGTTCTAGAAACTTCTCTCTAGAAAGTTCTAAGGAATATGTCCCTAACATCACCCCCTCCTTTAGCTTCGAGGTCTCTGAGAAGCAATGTTGTTGATCAGTACCAACGCAAGAAAATGAAGATTTGTCGCATAACTTCTACTATGAACTCCAACTGTTGTTCACGAGGCAAGTGGTTCATCGACCCTTGAAGCCAACGGTAGTGGCCCACGCCTTCGACTTCTGACCAAGCATAAACTTCCATGTCCTCATTGTGAAATAGTCCAGCAAACATGCCTTCTCGTTGTCCATCGTAAGCAAGCTCGATCTCAAATACGATCACCAGTGATCGGTTACTCGGTATCCTCCATCGTCGTCGTAGTACATATAGTTCTTCATCTCGGAGTCGCCTTCGTGAGCTACTCGGTTGCAATACTCTGACTGGCATAGTATCTATCTCTTGGCTATGCATATCAAAAGACCAAACTACGATCTATCTTGGAGAAAATAACTACATCAACTATGAATTTTGCTGGTGCTCTCCCTTTTTTTTATATTGATGGGAGAACAAGCTTCAGAAAGAAGCTATCATAGAATTGATTTAGGTTTATTGAGATGTCGTTGATGAAACTCCTGTACCTTTTGTGGCGCATTCGCAAGATTTTCAGCTGGCTCCCACGTTTGCTCATTAATGTCATAGCAGCACCAATGAATAAGATATTCTAACTTTTCCCACCTTCGCCGTGAATCCAATACCTTTTCAACCTCGTATTCTTAGTGGTTCTCGATTTCAATACTAGGTGGCGGACATTGCACTCTTTAAGGAAAAGATGCCTCTCGATAAGGTTCCAACAGAGAAACATGAAAGACTGGATGTACCTTCATAGAAGCCGGTAACTCCAACCAGTGTGCCACTGGATTAATTTGCTTCTGGATGATAAATGGTCCCAATCTTTGATAGTCCAACTTATCACATGGTCGCTTGGTCTTGATATTTTGTCGAAGAAGCCAGGCTTTGTCTCCAACTTTGAAAGTAGGTGCTGGATTCCGAAATCTATCTGCAGACGTCTTATAGGATTCTTGAGCGGATTGTAATTGAGGCTTCAACATAGTTTGAAGCTCTGATAGTTGCTTCACAAATCCTTCAGCTGTTGGATTGTTATTTGTTGACGGACTCAATAAATCAAGCTTCGGATGATACCCATAGTTGGAAAAGAATGGTGTTTGTTGCGTCGACACATGGAGGGTGTTGTTATATGCAAACTCGGCTAGCGGTAGATATGCAGTCCAATTGTCTTGCTGATAGTTGATGCTGCATCGTAAGTACTACTCCAAGACTTGGTTCACCCGTTCCGTTTGGCCATCAGTTTGAGGATGAAAAGCTGAAGAAAGCTTGATATCCACCTTCAATATCCCAAAGAGAGATCTCCAAAACTTTGACACAAACTGGGTACCTCGATCTGATATGATATCATCTGGTAGTCCATGATATCGATACACATTATCGAGAAAGAGTCTTGCTGTGACTTCACTGGACGATGTCTTCTTACAAGGAACAAAGTGTGCCATCTTCGTAAGCCGATCTACCACGACAAAGATGCTGTCAAATGAGTTTGATGATGGCAAGTCCGTGATGAAGTCCATAGAAATTGAAGACCATGGTCGATGTGGAATTGGCAATGGCTGTAGAAGTCCATAAGGGTGATGCCGAGGATTCTTAGATCTTGAACAGATGTTACAAGAGAGGACAAAATCTTTCACATCCTTCCACATTTGGAGCCACCAAAAATCTCGGGAAATAAGCTCCAAGGTCTTGTTGAATCCAAAATATCCCGCAGCTGAAAAATCATGGCGAGATTGAAGAACTCGGAGTCGTGCTAGTCCTTTTGGAATGTACAATCGCTCTTCAAAGTATAAAAGATCTCCTTCCACCTTGAACTTGTCGTCATTGGTACGTTGCTTGATATCAATGGCTACTGAATCTTTAATGGTCATAGCACGTACCTGGTTTCGGAAGACAGCATCAAATGATACAATAGTAGCACAAAGTTGAAATCTCTCTGGCTTCAATAACGTTGTACATTGTTGATCAAATGCTGCTTCTCCAACCTTTGGTGCAAGATACGATCTCCTTGATAAAGCATCAGATAGTCCTTGCTGTCTTCCAGGTCGATAAGTGATAACAAAATCGAATCTAGATAGCGACATATTCTACCGAGCTTGACGCCGATTTAAAACTTGAGCCGTCATGAAATACTCCAAATTCTTGTGATCCGTATATACGGTTACTGGATGTACAGCTCCTTCAAGAAAGTGATGCCATTCTTCGAAAGAATCCACTATAGCAAGAAGTTCCTTATCGTGGATCTCATAATTGATTTCAGCAGCAGAGAACTTCCGAGAACAGAATGCAACTGGATGGAACTTCTTATCTTCACTCATTTGTAAAAGCACAGCTCCCAAAGTAAAATCTGAAGTATCAGTTTCTAAATAGAAGGCCTTTGTAAAGTCTGGATGTACCAAAATTGGAGCTGTAGTAAATGCTGTCTTCAAATCTTGAAACGCCTTCTCTGCCAAAGGTTCCCATTCCAACTTATCCTTGCATGTTAATCGAGTGAGAGGAGCAGCAACTTGAGAATAATTCTTGATGAAGATTCGATAGAAGTTAGCAAAACCAAGAAAGCATTGTACGTCTCTAACCGTCTTCGGAACCTCCCAAGACATGATTGCTTCTACTTTCTTCGGGTCCATCTTCAAACCTTCTGTAGTCGCAATGAATCCCAAAAATTCCATCTCCGTCTGGTAAAATAAACACTTTTCTAATTTGGCATATAGTCCTCGCTTGCGTAGTTTCTCCAAGACCAAACGAACATGCTCCTCATGCTCTTCCTCGTTTTTAGAGAATATTAGAATATCGTCCTAGTAGATGACAACAAAATCGTAGAGGTGTTCTCGAAAGATGTCATTCATCATATGTTCGAAAACCGCTGGAGCATTGGTAAGACCAAAAGGCATGACATTATATTCGAAATGACCATACCTTGTACGAAATGCTGTCTTCCACTCATCTCCTTCCTTGATTCGTACGAGATTATAAGCTCCCCTTAAATCAATTTTTGTAAAGATCTTCGCACGTCCAAGTTGTTCTAAGAGACTAGAAATCAAGGGTAATGGGTAGTGATTTTTCTTTGTTACCTTGTTGAGGCCTCGATAGTCCACACACATCCGTAATGATCCATCTTTCTTCTTCACAAATAAGATGGGTGCTCCAGCTGATGATTTTGAATGATGAATGAAGTTCTTGGCTAGATTCTCGTCGATGTACTTTCGCAACCCTGCCAACACCGTTTGCGATAGATTGTAGATTGGGCCAAAAGGTGGTTGTGCTCCTTCTTACAAGTCTATGGCACAATCATATGGTCGATGTTTCGGTAGTATGTCGGCGTTCTTCTTTTGAAACACGTCTTCAAAATCCTTATATTGCTCCGGTATACTTGCTGTTGAGATCTTCTCCTCGGTAATTAGAGCCGCATAAATGACAAATGGAGTGCCTTCCTTAGATGATCTTATAAACGCTCTTGCTCCAATGAATAAGGATTTCTTTTTTCGAGGTTTTTTACTAGGTTTTTTCTTGGGTGGTTTTGTGGGAAAAGTCATCTTCCGCAACCTCCAATCTATCAATGGATTGTGTTTTTCTAACCAAGAAAGACCAAGAATAATAGGATTTAATGGGGTTCTAATAATATTAAAAATAATATGACTACTATGGTCTTTAAACGTTACTTCTATAGGTTTTGATTCATGGGTGATGCTACCACACAATAAAGGTCGCCCATCTATGACCTCAACATGAACAGGTTTTGATTTTTGTACTAAAGGGATCTTATGACGCTTTGCAAATTCTTCGTCTAAAAAATAAGCAGATGCTCCTGAGTCTAGTAGTGCTAAGGTTCTCAGTTTTTGAGGGCCGATAAACAGAGGGATTGTAAAACAAAGTGCAGGTTGGACAAAAAGAAAGGAACCTGATTGTTGTTGGGATATTTCATTGTCCAGCCGCACGGTTCCTACTGTGGCTGGGCATCCTCGTTTTCCTGAACAAATACTCCCCTAGTCTTGACTATGCCTCGATTTTGCTTTTTGGGGCAGTTTCCGACTTTGTGGCCTTCTCCACCGCAATACAAGCATAAATTTTCCTCCATACGTCGCTTTTTTTCTTCTATAGTAAGAGATTTGATACGTACTACATCAATTTGCATGTCTTCCACCTCTGAATGCGAATTCACACTGCTTGCCGACATAGTTGGAGCATCGCGAATTGTATGTTGTCTTGAGCGTTGGTCTTGGCGACGTTGGAATAGGCGATTATCGCACTTCACAGCTTGGCTAATGGCTTCATTGAGCGTTCGTGGATCAGGAAGAGTTAACAGCAAATCCTTCACATCATCTCTTAAACCCCAATAGAATTGACTCATCAACGCTTCTTCATCCCAATTGATGTTGCATACTAATTGCCTGAAATCCGAAGCATAGACTCATGTAGAACGCATCCCTTGTCGTAGCGACCGGATCTTTGTTGTAGCCCATCGAACCTTATTGTGTTCACCAAATGCTTCCGCAAATGCTTCCAAAAAGGTTTCGAAGTTGTTTAATATGGATGATCGTTTCTCAAACAAAGGAGCAAACCATGATAGAGCTTGTCCCGTAAGTAAGGTTCCAACAAGCCCAACACGTGACTCCTCCGTTGGACATCGTTCGGGCTGTAAAACTGTTATCAACCTAATTTGATTGACGAATCCTCAAAACTTGGAACGTATTCCATTAAACTTATCTGGAAGGCTAACTCGAGGCTCCTTATATTGTAGAACTAGTGGTTCTTGTCGAACCTGAGGTAAAGTTGTTTCTCCAAGTGCCGAAATTTGAGGCTGGTGTAGTTTAAATTGTGCTATCCCAGATACTCCATCATTATGAAGCCTTGCCACCACTCCTTCAATCTCTGCAGTTCTTTGTAATAACGTAGCGAGGGCATTCATAATAGCATCTAACTTAGACTCCGAACTTTCTGTCATACTAATGTCTTGACCTCCGGCCATTCTAAAAGAAGGACAAAAATGACCCTATAAGAGGCAATATTGATTTATAGGAGGGTAATCCACAACCTATAAAATGCCTTAAGAATTTCAAGAAGAGGGGTAATCCACTCTCTCCAAGAAGAATAAGACTCCAATATTGTAACAGAAGAAGTATCAGTTTAGAGGAGGGTAATCCGCAACCTCTAAAAAATGCTAGTATACCTTCAAGTAGAGGGGTAATCCACACTCTACTAAGAAAGAACTAGCTCTGATATCTCAAGTTAGTGTAGTCTTGACAAACTGTCACGGACACAAAATACAGACTTGAAATCTAATAAGAAGTTCAAGAAGAAGTGGCAGAACTAGATTAAACAGATGAGTACAAGAACAACACCAGAAAGGTGAGCTAGAACTCCAAGAGATGTGTTGTCGAGACTGAAGAACTCTTCAGCCTCGATCCCTATATATACTCCTACTTAGAAAGCTTCTCGAGCTACTTCTATTAACTAAGAAGCTTCTAGAAGGTTCCAAAGGCTTCCTTTCTAGAAGGTTCTAGAAACTTCTCGAGCTACTTCTATTAACTAGGAAGTTTCTAGAAAGTTCCAGGGGATTCTTTTCTAGAAGCTTCTAGGAACTTCTCTTCTAGAAGGTTTCAGAGACTTCCTTTCTAGAAGCTTCTAGAAACTTCTCTCTAAAAGGTTCCAGAGGCTTCTCTTCTAGAAGGTTCCAGAGGCTTGTTTTCTAGAAGGTTCTAGAAACTTCTCTCTAGAAAGTTCTAAGGAATATGTCCCTAACATGGATGCAAACCATTGATTAATGTCAACAATATAAACGCCTCTGGCATTTGATTATTTGACCATTTATGAAGTATATCTATGATCTGGCCATAATAGGACTATACTGATTCCCCTGCAAACATCTTGCTATTCATAAAACTTTCTCGAAGCCAATCTTCAAATCCAATTGGTCTAAAATGGGTTAGAAAGGCATTCCTCAAGGCCTCCCAATTATGAAATCTACCCACTAGTTGTCGATTATACCATTCAAAAGCTGTATCTTTTAAAGTTGCATGCAACCATCTCAATCAAATGTCTTCAGTTCTACCATTATTAGCCAAGCAAGCTGCCAAGAATTGAGATATATGATGATCGGGATCAGAGCGCAACCAACCACTAAAAATAGGTAATGGTGCCACACTTGTAGTTCGATCTCTTACTGCTCCCATTTGTACTGCAATTGGTACTTCTGGCACTCTTGCGGCCATTAGTGTTATCACTGGTCTCTTTACTATTTGAATTTGAATTTTTCTTCCTTTGATTTTATTTGGACCTACAATTCCTTTTTGTCATTCCGGTAGGAGATTTCTTATGCGTAATTGCTCCTATCTTTCTTTCGCTTGTCGATTAATTCTTTGATAATCCTCTCCTTCATGATTATCACTCATAATCATTCATTCTTCTTTACAAAATCAATACTGCCTTGAATTATAACTCACATATTTGTAATCCTAAAACAGGTTCTTCTCACATTCTCATTCAACATATAATTCCATCTCTCATACAATCAATTCCTAACATTTTATATTGTTATCATTTCCTCGGCAACGGCGCCAAAATGTTGTTTTCGTTGTGTTCAAGCTTCAATGTACCAAAGCAATTGAACTAATAGAGGTGGATTCGAAGATGAGGAAAGATTAGTTATATGAATTGGGTCTATTAGTATCACAATTGACTATATTCTAGCTATCTAAAATCAATTATCAAACTACAATATACCAAGGCTTACTACTTCCATCTTAATTCAACACATAATCCATTCTACGACTATCAATTCAACAATACTTCCATATTCTTATCAATTCATCTTCCACTTACTCTCTTTGTGGTTTATATATATTCAATTACTGATCTCCAACTTACTTATTATATTGAGTTTCTCAATTCATCACACAGAATTCAATATCTTCACTTAATACAACACAATTCGATAATCTCAATTCTCAAGGTCACAGATTTTCTCCAAAACGGTCAATCCAAAATCATATTCCATAATATTCTAATCACAGTTTCAACAATACTTCTCTCAATCATAATTCTTCATAAGTAAATAATAAAAACAAAGAAAACAAAGAGGTAGCACCAAGCTTACCCATACTTACGACTTTCACAGTCTCGCCCCGATCTCCGTTTTTTGAACATCTTTATCCTACCAAAAGATGGACCGTCGGCCAGCAGATTCCAAATGTTATGACTCTTTGAATTCTTAACCATTTGTTCCACTAACAATCTACTGTTACCAACTAAACTGCCTAACCATAAATCTAATTTTCAAGATTATCAATAACCAACCAGTAACTTACCACAAAATTTATTTACATATTCTACAGTAATATACTTGAATTTTTATTAAACTGTAAAAGACATAAATTATATTAAAATTCTAAAAAAAACAATATACTCTTGTGATATTCAAAAAATAAGAAAAAAAGAAAAAAAAAAAAAAAAAGTAGACAAATCAAAGATTGATATAAAATAGAAACTAAAATAGCTATTATCAAATATAAAGAGACTAGAGATTCTAAAAATAAGATAATAATTATTAAAATAAATAAATAAATAAAAAATAAGAACTTGGGTAAGAATGAAAATAGCTTCATTGTTGCCTCTAAATATATTATTTAATTTAGAAGCTACATGACAATATTCTATAGGTAATCCATCTTGTATCTAACTTGTGAGACATTCATTTAACTTGTAAGGTAAGTTTTTAACATATTCATGACATGGCCAACTTATAAAATAATTGGTAAATATGTGCAACATGTAGTCAACTTAATGGCTAAGTTTTTAACCTATGAATCACCTAAAAACACGTGTAAAGTCAAATTCTTTTTTAAAAAGCTTCTAAGAAGGTTTTTCACAAGATATTATAAAAATTTAGTTATTTTTACTTCTATCTAATTCCTCTTATTATCATAATTATTAGTCCTAATGTTGATATTTATGACTCATTGGAGCTACATTTTGATGAGAAAGATTGACTATCCACAACTAATAGCTATATTTGTCAAATATAAAAATAATTGATCATATATCATATTTTCTACTCTCAAATATCATATTTTTTTTTCTTTAATAAATAGATCTACATACCAAGTTGGCTTTAATCATCAAAAGTATTTACCAACTCTATTAAAGAAGCACTTAGAGTTTTTTCTATTTTTGATATAAAGATTTAAAACTCAACTTTTTAGAAATAAATAAATAAATAAAAATCTTTTCTAAAGATCATTTTATAGATTGATGACTTATAAATGATTTATTTTCCAACAAAATATATGAAGAAAAATAGATGTGAAATTATATTAATAATTAGATTTGATAAGAAATACATGTGAAGAATATATAAAATAATAATAATAATATATTGAATTGATAAAAAAAAAATAACACCTTAAATATACATCTTTAATAATAAAAAAAAAAAAAAAAAAAAAAAAAACGTTAAACAAGTAGGATCAAGTAGACAAAAGATATGGCTAATAAAATTAAATATTTTTATATAATATTTTTAATAAAAATAATAATATAATTAATATGATTATGTAAAACTATCCTTCTTTCTTCAACTATATCATTAAAAGTATTTAATGAAATCTATAAGTCTTTTTTTTCATCAAGTATTTGAATTGGTAATAAATGTATTTAGTCCTTGTGCAATTGCATTGTTTAGGACTTTAGTACACAATTTCTCTCTTAAGAAGTAATACTTAATTTTATATTAAATAATAATAATTAATTATTATCCTATATAGTCTACAATACTTAAATAAAAAATATAATTTTTAACAACAATATTAGCACTAACAATAATTATTTAGTTGTTACAGTAAAAGTAATATATTTTGTCACGATTAAAGATAGGACCACAATTGGTTGTTTCTGCTATATTTAGATTAAAATTGCCACTAAGTTTTTGAAAATCTAAATATTGATTCTAGTTATTAATATCATTTTATTTATTCAATTTCTGTTATACCAATCTTTTAGCTCATAAATGAACAAAAACATAAGATAAATTATGTAAAGAAAATTAATGTTGAATGTTTTCTTCAAACAACAAGAGAACAACTTTAGTGCAATCCAATTCAAAGTTTCATACTTAATTATAAAGTAAGCTAAGTGATTTACACTAAAAGCAAGGTTTATAAATGTACATAAGACCAACTATTAGAGATAGTTAAGTAATTGTGAATTCAAAACTACAATCATTTATTGGACTTAATTAGATGAAAGATTTTTTGTTTTAATCTTGAAGCATCTTATACCAACTTCTAATTGTGTAACAATATAAAAGCAAGTAGATATATCAAATTTTGTAAGAAAAACATCAATATACTTTGATTGTAATAAGAAAAGTGTTGAAGCTAATTGGTTTTTTGAACTTGAATTTTAAAGTTTCTACAAAAGATCAAAGTTGTTAATATTAAAAAAAATCGTGAGTATAAAATAATAAAGATTGATGAATATGTAAGATTACTAAATATAAGTATTAAATTATCTATATAATAACCAAGTAGAATGAAATTAGAGTTTTGATTATATGATGTAAATATTTGTCTTATAAATTCAAAAAATGGTTTAAAAACTTGCTATCAAATAATTGATACTAAAAAACTGATGTGTATTTTACTCTATACAAGAACTTGTTTATGCAACAATCTTTTGACTTGCAACTTGCAAGTATAAATTGTTCTAATTGTGAGATATGAATTTCTTCTTTAAAATCACCATTAGACTCATTTGATTGTAGTCCTATAAATGATATAAATATATAGAGAGTAATTATCTATAATTGGTAGAAAAAATATTATTATCCTAAAAAAAGAGATTTGTATAGAACTACAAAGATCTAAGTGTATTATTGCTAAGACTTTGGTAGCTTTGATTCTTTGTTTGGTAGAAGTATTGGTTATATAATGTTCTATAAAAAGACATCATGTACAAAGTAGAAGTGTTGATTTAAAAGGTAGAGATCTAATACCTAGAGAAATATTTATTTCAAAGTGGCTTAAATGATAATGTCATTTTGAAGTATCTAAATTACTTGCAAAAAGAAATGTCACCAAATTTCTTATAATAAAATAATCAATCCCAAATTTTAGAACAAAAAAATGGTATTTATGTATTTAATAGAGTATCTTTTAATAATTATAATACATAAAAAATTGATTATACAAGTATATTATTTAAAAATAAATATATTTCTTTTAATATTTATAATCTAAGTAACAATATTAAATTTTTTACAAGCCTATAAACTTAAAACATATTTGGAATAAGCAAAGGTTTTTTAATTTTTAGATGTAGAAAAATAGATCTAAAATTAAATATTTTATACTATAATTTTGTGAATAAAAGAGACAATAATCCTGATGTGTTAACCCAAATGTACTTTATAGATCTAAGAGTGCACCAAGTAGTAACTTAACTTACTAAGTATTATTAAAAGTACAATTGCTAGAACAACGTTTTGTAATTTAAGTTGAAAGTTTTCTAGAATTCCAATTGAGCAGCTAAAATCTTACTCATGGTCTCTCGATTGTGGAGCGAGGTAAAAGTGCTGCAGCGAGATTGCGAGTAACAGTGCCTTTAAGTATTTTTCTCTACGGACTGCGAGAGTTGGTGCATTGGCTGATTGAATCAGTTCTGCTAACATGGGTTGTGAATTTGAAAGAATGAAGATTGTTGCGGGAAGCATTGGTGCTAAATATTTGTACCCTTGTAGCTACTTGCCGTAATGAATGCAGTAGAGTTCAGAAGGGCCAACGGTACGCCACGAGTTGATAACCACCGTTTAGAAGATGACACATGCGTTAAGAAATCTCGTTTCTGCATTCACAATGGGGAGATTTGTGTAAGAGACAAATCTCGCCTTTGTGCAGTTCAAAACATACGTTTGTTGTTGGACTTTCACTACGATGAGATAACAGAAAGCAAGTGGAGTAGATCAATCATGTTGTGCACACACAGGATAGAAAATGACAAAGATACTTCTAATACATAGTATTCATTGGATCGCCAATTGCGTAAGGAAGTCGGGTGCAAGTTTTCCAGCTGACAGTAACTTTACTCTCTGTAGTCTAACAAATAGAAAACAACCGATTTCCCGAAGAGACACTTGTTTCAGTTCCGAAATGCTTCACACTCCCTCTAAGAATAATTTCTCTGAGCTAGCATGTAGAAATCCACAATTGGATCGATTGTACAAGTTTAGTCGCCGAATTGGCAAGGTAGTTGAATGTGCATATGCATTGTTCAAAGCTTGGAGTGAATGCGCTCAGCCTCGGTTTGGATGTGGCAGCGCTTGATGTCTGACACTTTGGTGCAGCCTGCTAGCGCCATGGCCAACTCGAACTCACTTCTCAGCATCTGCAGCACATTCTCCACTCCCTTTTGGCCGTCTGTTGCCAAGCCGAACACTACGGGCCTTCCGATCTGCAAACACCGACATATCCAAAGTTAATTCAGGTAAAATAAAACCCACAGGAAGAATAGAAAACTTGCAACGTAATATTCCAATTCTGCTTGCAGTAAAAGGCTTTAGAATGAAAGTTTGAGGTTAGGTCTACTGACGAAGACACCGGATGCTCCGAGAGCAAGAGCCTTGAGAACATCGGTACCACGTCGGACACCTCCGTCGAGGAAGACGGGAAGCCTGCCCCGGGCTGCTTGCACCACCTCCTCAAGAGCCGAGATGGTAGCAGAGACGTAGTCGAGCTGGCGAGCACCGTGGTTAGACACAATGATACCTGCAGCTCCGTGTTGGACAGCAAGCTCCGCTGCACAGATCGAATTAACATTCAAGGTTCAGTTACAGGCCCAGACATGAGAAAAAAGAATTTGCCGGGATGGGGCAGGTTTCGAAATTTCAATGGCGAATTACTGTGAAAATTGTGGAGAAATGCACTTACTGTCTTCGGCGGTAATGACTCCCTTCACAAGAATCGGGAGGCTGGTGATGGTCTGCAGCCACTTCACATCCTTCCAGGTCAAGGACCTATCGATCTGACCAGCGACGTAGGAAGCCAATCCTGAGTCCGCAGTCTTGTCCATCTTGCCCAGGTCCAAGCCCTCAAAGTTAGCGAGAGTCAGGTGGCTCGGCAACACGAATTTGTTCTTGATGTCGGCCTCACGGCGTCCAAGGCGAGGTGTGTCGACGGTCAGAGCAATAGCCTTGAAGCCGGCTCGCTCGGCACGACGCACCAGCTGGGCGACGACGTTTCGGTCCTTGTAGACGTAGAGCTGGAAGAAGCGGATGCCTGGTCCAACGGAGGCAACCTCCTCCACACTGCTGGTGGCCCACGACGAAAGCGTCATGATCGTCCCGGCCTTGGCAACAGCCCTTGCGGTGGCCAATTCTCCCTCTGGGTGAGCCATCCTTTGCATGGCGGTGGGTGCGACCATGATGGGCATGGAGATGTTGAAGCCCAACACATTGGTGCTCAGATCCACCTTGGTCACGTCGATAAGAATGCGTGGCCGGAATCTGCACATGCCTTAACACTTATGAGTGTTAAAGCGTATTGAGACGGGAAGGGTTTTGGAGGAATTCGAGCTAGATTGGAGGGCTGGTTACATCTGGAGAGGGGATTCAGGGCGACCAAGTGAGTGCATTGAGAAGTACCTGATGCGCTCGAAGGCGCTGCGGTTCTCTTTCAAGGTCCACTGGTCCTCAGCGCCCGAAGCATAGTAGTCATAGACCATCTTCGGCAGCTTCTGCCTTGCGAGCTCCTCATACTCGGTCACGTTGGTAACCTCGGCAATCGACATGGTGGAAGTCGTGAGAAATTCGCCGGCTGTATCCCTAGTGTGATGCAGCCTTTCAACGCAGGTCGAGCGATAAAAGGATGATGTCTCGTGGTTACAAAGCCCTCACCATCCGCCAATTCTTTCTGCGCATCACCCCAGACGACTGCATAAGAAGAGCCCACTCATAAAAGTCCCATCACGAGCAAGTTAGGTACAATATGAGGATTAGATATCCACTGGAACTGGATCTTCTGAAATGATCCAAATTGGAACTCCACACTGTGGTAGCCCATCTATCTTCTACTTGGTAATAACGGACCATTTTGCATGAAACAGTCACATCTACGAGAGACCTTCCTGGCAAATTTACCCTCGACGAACTCAGAGGTTCGCTAGCATAACACTACATCTCACACACCCCGTGAACACAAGTGACAGAATTCGCTACATTGGTTCGAAGCCCACGTGCAGACTACCCCTGAAGTTAATCAATGCAGGCTTCACGCCTAACAGCCCAACCTCGTGCAATTCTTTTCGACAATCGAATCTGAAGTAACCATGCACGAAAACAACCACCTCCGGAACCCGATCCCGACTACGTCTCGTCTGCTGTGTTAACCACACACTCAGATTTCGAGCTCCGAATTCAGCCCCACGGCTTACTCAGGCTGCTAAACTTAAGAACATTCAAATTACGATTGCTATGCATGGCAACGGAAGCAAGATTAGGAGAGAGGGACTGGGACTCCTACCAGATCACGGACAGTCAGAGGTGCAATGTTTCTCCTGCGAGAGGAAGTGGAATGGCATGGATTTGTATGTGGCGCTTGCAATTGGGGCAGTGGAATTGAATGGAGAGATGTGAGCAGCGCCTTATCCGGGCGCAAAGAGAGCCTGAAAGCATTGACGGAGAGGATAGCCACAAATGGATGGTCCCTTTGTTACGCTTTCCTCGATCCCATGCTCCATATCCTTTTCTGTCACATCCTCGTCCATATTCCGACGACAACAGTTGCGAATCGTTGCATTTCATGGTTTCATCTTCTCTCTCTCTCTCTTTCTTTCTGCGCCAATCATTCTCAGCCTTGCAATGGATCTACTGGACTGCCATCTTCTGGCTGCTAGAAATCAATCCTCTGCTCAGGGTCTCAGCACCTGTTCCTCAGATTGGTTTAGATTCCTACTCTATGGTGGTTATGGAATTGCTTGGCATGGCAAGAGTAATCACTTTTTTTCGATGGACATGGAGATGGTCCTCCTTTTATTTTAATTTATTTTATTTAAATCGTCCTGCCACGGTGACTACTGGTGTAGCATTGCTCATAATCTGCTATTTGAGTGACAAGGAAACTCTTACAAAAACAACATTATCACTGCAGTTTGAACGGTATATGAATTCAGATCCCGTGTTTTGCAAATGTAAAGCAAAATCAATGAATCCACACCCCCATAGAAAAGACGGATTCGGCACTCATCAGATTCTGCGGTTACTCTCACCTGTCGCCTCAAGGTGAGGAAACCGGAATGCGATCATGCATTTTCCGGCAGAACGATTCGCCTGCTTCGCGGCGTCACAAAGCTGAGTTTGGGTGTCCTCACTTTACTGAGCGCTTTTTTCATGCCTGTAGGTAGGCATTAAGACGCCACACCCAAACGGAGGAGAGTTTGCGGTACATGGATGGAGAGCCCAAGAGGGTCTGATCCAGCAGCAAGCCTTTGGATTAGCCATTATCTGGATCCAACAGCTGTGGAGCCCAAGAGCCGAGAGGAAAGAGGAACATACCTGGTGTGTAATTTATGAAACGTGTATTTTTTTTCTTCTTCCAACTGGAGGTCCACAAACTGGGATGTGTGGCAGCTCCAGGTTGGCTGGAACCTTGGGGGCTGCATCTGCTTCTGTGGCCGAGTAAGCTTTTGTGCCCCAGCGATGGATATCCGATGATGGAGTTCAAAAAGCAGCTGCCATGATTCATGGCCACTTGGTGGCCTCTCTCTGTTTGTGTGGTGGTGGCGCGATGAATGGGATAGAATGTAACGTAGCCTTGCCTTTGCCGTTAAAAGCTCAAATGGGGTTCGTGAACTTGTGGTTTTTATTTTGTCTCACCTGTCCGATCCCATTCATCGTCGCCAGGATCCGTCGGACGGAGGACTGTGGACTTTGTGCAAGTCTTGAGAGTGATTTCATGACCCTCTCTGTAAACTATCGAACACATTCTGGGTTGCTCCTTAAAAAATAAAAAGTTTTCTTGAGGTGCAATGTGGTCTCATTCTTAATGACTACGCCTGACGACCTGTATCTTAGACCATTTTTCATAATCAGGAAACGAATCAGAGACATGGGATTGCTGTGGTATTAGCGGCTCTAAACTTCAATGTGTAAGAACTTTTAGTTTTCTAATCGTTGATTTAAACAATTTCTGTGAAATGGTTTCAAGAAAAAACGTGGCCAATTTGAGTTCAGTTTATTTGCCTTTTGCCTAAATTCTGTTTAAAATAAATGTTGATTGAAAAGTTTCCTCGGTCAATAATTTTGTGTGTTGTAGTTGTGTACATAATAAGAGTGTTTTTGGTCTAAGATAACTCTATCAGTTTTAAAGATTCATTCGATTGGAACTCGCAACATTGACTCTTGGAATACCCTTTTAATTTATCTTTTCAAAAATGTGTTTCACGCTTGGACACAAGCAGACCAGCGAGAATTGTCACCCTTGAAGCTCAGAATGATTTTATGGGGTTGTAAAATCGCATCACAATTCGGCACATAGGTAACATATAAGCGTCTTCTTCGATGAACCAGACATGAAATCACAGTCATGAAAAATGGCATCAGCAGAGTGTGGGTTCCTAGATTTTGACAGGTTTTGCTTCTTATCTCCTATCCACAAGGCTCCTTCCTGTGGTTCACGTGTTGTCCTCTCCGAAACAGCATGTGAACAGGTCACCAAGGAGTAATTTAGGTACTGCACTGAGGTCATGGACACAACCCTTTTTAGATTTCCCCTGTTTGATGCAAGTCTGGCACAACCCTGCGAAATGCGATTGCGATCGACACAGTGACGAGTAGGATGCTCTCAACGTCCAAGAGGTTTCACAAACTCGAGATCCTCGCCAACTATTCTCACGATTCATTGAAACCCAACTTCATGTGACTCGTCAACAATTGTGGTGAGAGACTTCCAATGTGTGCAGAAATCTGTGAGTCTGCCTCGGAGACGACCCCTCCACGCTTCCAGGCACAGGGGCCTTGACAACTTCGCCATCAAAACTGTGTGAGGATCATCACATATTAGGATTTAGAAATTAGGGTTTACAAATTAGGATTTACAATTTAGATCTTAGAAATTAAGGTTTAGAACCCTAATTACAGAAATTTAGAACCCATTGCATACCCTTAGCCCACAATTCTAATGTTGAACAGAGAATACTACAATCACCACTTCCTTTGCATGAATTTGTATCCTCAAGAGCCGAATAGTTCTTCGATACATGAGATTGAAGCGAACATCATATATGATCTCGAACAAAACAAGTGATATGAGGTGTTATTCTTGCCCATCGAAGAAGTTAAAAATAGTTCAGACAAATGAATATGTTTTTCATGATCCATATTTTTGTTTTATTTTATTTTATTTTTGTGTTTGTTTCGCTTTGTCTTTTTTCATGTTGTCATGTTATGTTGTGTTGTGTTTTATTTTTTCTTTTTTTTCCCTTAGCATGTGATAGCAAAAATCACACCCCAAGTTCAATTTTTAACACACACTTTCTTAATGTGGATGAAGGTATGATTTCAGTCTATTTATGTGTGTGTGTGTAATTTTATTTGGACCAAACTTAGAATTTCAAGAAGATAGGTTTATTCTACAAATTAAAATCCTGTTTGATTTTGAATTCATGGTTTTTATACCAATTGTTCTAAATCATATGTTATTAAATTATTCTGTATGTATGTATGTGTAGGAATTATAAGGTAATAATTATGTAAATTAAGCTTGATGGTATTAAATCTTTCACAATTTCATCCTGCTTCATTAGTAGAAATATCGAATTAATTAGGCTTATTAAATATTTTTTGATTTTTATTATTAGTATTATTATTATTGAGATATATCACACACTCACACACACACACACATACACACAAAAAAAAAAAAAAAAAAAAAAAGACTTATACATACAGTGAACCCAACATTTTCAATATAATTTGAATACATAATTAATAGTTTCTTAAGGTTGAGTTTAATTAATTTTCCCTCTCAAATATGTTTTGTATTGTGGCAACTTCACTACCTAAACTGGAACAAAATCTTAGCTTTGTTGAATTTAATTGTATTACTTGTAATTTGGCCAAAAATTCCATGCTACTTCCTTACCTATATGTGTAACACATTGTTGAGTGTGACCTTGCATCATTATTACAATTACTTAAAAATTGATTTATTATCACATAAATTGAAAATCATTTCAATACATACTTATTTTTCTTCTTTGGCCTCTTGCTTGAGTAGATCAATCCCCAATTATCCTAACTTGACCTTTTTTTTTTATTATTATTTTATTAATTACAGATGCATCAAAGGAAATAGTTAATTACAAGAGTTTCTGCATTTTTTTAATGTAAAAAACATATTCAAATGAAATATATATGTTCACAAAATGTTTCAGATATCATTCAGTAGTTTTATACTGACAAATTGTTTGTCATTTTAGGCAATAATAATAATAATAATAATAATACTGATCAATCTTTTAAATATAAATATATATAAATACATACAGGTATATATATATTTCCTTCATATTCTCATTAGAATTTGGTAGTAAAACCATTAAAAGCTCTCTACATTGTTTGTTTACATAGTTTTAAATTTTGAATGTCCAACAATGGAAATTTTCGGCCTAAATAGTGACTACTTCATTTTTGTATTTAAATATTATTGATTTTGCAAATTGTTTATCAATATTCAACATTGTCAGTGGGTTACAATTTATTTTATATTTTTTTCCCCCTTAATTTGGTTCTGGCATCTCCATAATAGAGATAACCATCAACAAACTTCAAATGAAAAAGAAACACAAAACTTAACATTGCGAAGGCATGTTAATTTCACAACATTAGAGCCCAATTGGATATTCTAGCTACATGACTTGTCCTTAAAACAAAATTTAAGTATTTTAAAAAAAATTAATTTTCGACTGTAGATAAATTTAAAGTATCGTGCAAACTGTACCTTACCATATCAAGAATCTAAATCTGCAGTCGAAAATTAATTTTTGATTCTGCTTAAAACTCCACTTCCTTCCAATTAGATTTTGCGAGCCAAAGAAATAAAGAAAAGCAGACCGGAAAGAAAAGAAGTCTTTCAAAAGGAGATGGATTACGAAAGAAGATACGAGGATGGAAAGAAATAAGGAAACGAGGAAGAAGCTTCTTAAGAGGCCGCGACGTCTATCGGCGTCTATTTCGGCGTCTACCAGCGTCAGAGTCGGCGTCGGCGTCGGCAGCAACAATTGACCCAGAAGCGCAGATGTGTGGTTCAATGGGTTCAAATTGCGTTTCGAATAAAAAAGCATTGTCGACCGAATTTCACAAATTGCTTGTTCGGAAGACAACGATCATGATTTTCGCAGGGGAATCGTGTTCGGGGGTGAAGTTGCAGGGGCCGAAATGTGAAGGTTGAAGATGGCGGAAGGACGGCAATGCATAATCGGCGCCTGCGCCTATGAAGAATTTTTTCATGGTGGATTGTAGCAGCGATCTGCTCATGAGCTTGCAGGTTTGTATCAGATTTTTTTTTTTTTTTTTTTTTTTGTTTTTGTTTTTGTTTTGTTTTGTTTTTTTGGTTCTCTCGAACCTGGGTTATTGAGTTTCACACTATTTGATAACTTGATGTTGTTTCTTGTGTGGGCTATTGTTGTGATTAACAGAGAGCGGCATTTAAAACGAGTGATTAGAGTTTCTGAGTTTGTGGAACGTTATCTGTAAGCATTACGGAGAGGTATTGAACAAGTGTTCGCTCCTTCGTTTGCGTAATGTAGCGAATGTATTGGCACTAAACTGGGTTGAGATTGCTGCAACACTTCTTCATTCAGTTGATGAAATTGAATAACATGGATTTTTACACGGGTTGGCTACCTCGGAATGCAGATCCCTGAGGAATGGTATTTGACTGCCCCAATTCTTTGGTTCAAGGATGGGATCTTTCAACTGTGAAATGGAGGTGAGTGTGGTTGAGGCTCCATGGATGATGAAGTGTAGTAGAGCAAGGGTTCAGGATGGGAACCTGAAGGTGATGGCGTTTTTCTTTGTGAAAACTTCCTCTTGAAAGTTTGCAAGTGTTCACAAGTTCTACTCCTGGTTCCACGAATGCGTTTCACTTTGTATTTACTCCAGCTCAGCACACTGAAATGCTCCGCTTCGTGTGCAATCAATAGGTACCGCACATGATCAGTCTCTAAATCTCTTTACCCCGTGGCCTTGGCAGATTTTTACATGCACCTCATACATAGGACAGAACATTTGTCCTTACTACTTGGTGATCTACCCAGAGGGAGCGATTTCAATTCAGTTGATCGATGGTGAAACTGGATCTACGAGATCTTTTTTTCCTTGAATCCTCCGTATCGGTCTCCAGTGGGCAAAATCTCGTCCTATTCTAACTTGAAGGGTAGAAGACTCATAATTTCAGTTGGATTGCTAGCATCAATATTCATTTTCTTTTCTTCTCAATTGACAGTGCGCGCGAAATCCTGAACTACTTTGAGCAGCCACCTCGCTCGTCAATGAGCAAATGAACACTGGGAATTTTTCTTCTTGATACTCAATTTGCCTGTGAGTCGAAACAACCTTGAGTCTAACGTGTGCTATTACAGCTGTGAGGGATATACGTTAAGATATGTATTTTGAGTTTTCCTTACTAAGTTCATCAAAAGTGTGGCTGAGGTTATGGTACTATCAGTTGACAATCACCTCGGTAGCTGCATTATGAGTCACTCTGCATACTGGTACATTTTTCTTACACGGGCTCTCAGTGAAGTTCAACCAAAAAGTGGTGGTCTCATCGGCGCATATCTCAATAATTTAATTCGTCAGTCACTTCGTCAATAGTCTCTACAACTCCATTATCCACACAAAGGCCCAAGAATTAGATTATTGTAGCAATACTATTGTAGCATCTGTTGAGGTGCAACCTTCTGCACAGGAAGATTGTATTTAGTCCTATTGTTAACATTGCGTTCCACCTAAATCCGATGATGAACTTTAGTGTATGTGATTGCTTGTCTTTTGTGATGGGCAGAAATGGGTGCCCATGTACAGTATCCTC
Organism: Physcomitrium patens; assembly: GCF_059467195.1. Lineage (NCBI taxonomy): Eukaryota > Viridiplantae > Streptophyta > Bryopsida > Funariales > Funariaceae > Physcomitrium > Physcomitrium patens. Next base: position 2,199,345 of record NC_143428.1, read on the forward strand.
TCGAGCACCAGCCCAGCTACTTCTAGCGGTCGTGGAGCCATCCACATGTTATCATACAAAGCTTCCAACTGCGAACTGAAAACCCATTTCGACCTGGTGAAGCTACAGCAAAACAGTTTCATGTACAGTGCACAGTTGCTCGGTCAGTTTTGATTCTTTTGACTTGAGGCAGACGGTACACTTAAAACTTCCTGCAAACCTATCAAGCTCTTCAGCCGTGTTTCTCGTGACTGGTGACATGTCCTTGTGGCGAAATCTGCAAAACGTGTGATGAACAAGAGGCATGGCAATCAGGCTCTGGATTTATTCCAATATGGTCCACGTAGGTGTCTGCAACCAAAAAGCTTTTCTCCCTTCCTCTACGATCTGTTTCAACCAACAGCTTCGCATGGGACTGCTGTGGGTATATACTGGTACCGCGAACATCACAACTCTGCGCGAATCATATAGCAGAGTCTGTCGGATGGAGACTTGGTCTTCACAATCATATTATAATAAAGTCCATTTCTGCAACTAAGATTCTCATGCCCCGGAACAGGATATATTTACAATAATAGAAGATGCTTTCAAAGAGAGATTGTAAAATATCCTTCCCTGACCAACATCTATAGGTTTCACATGTTGGGTTTTCCTTGTCGTGCATTTTGTATTGGCCATCTTTACAGGAGAAAAAAACTCTTTGCAATTCTATCATATACAAAGATGGAAGTAAAGATTGACATATGTTAGTTTTAAGACGTAGTTGATTAATTTCACTTTTATAGTTGAGGTCCGTTATCCGAAAAGAGTAGGTCAGTGAATTCTGGAGCGAAGACATAGTTGGAGTTGTCAGCGATTTGGTTAGACAAGTGTAGCGACATGGGTATTTCGGATCACTGAGATAAGATTTGGGATCGGACTCACAGTTAAATATAAGATTAACGTCAGAAGTGATGGATCGGGGACTTGGTGACCTATATAAAGATACGCAGACAGCTTGAGTCCCATATCCATAAGGATTTTGACGACTGGCATGCCCCAGATATGTACGCTGCATACCTGTAGCCGATCATCGTTACTGATGAGCGGAGAGATTGAAGAAGGTGGCGTTGTGGATCCTTGGGAGGCCAGACAGTTGCGCTTCTCTTGGGGGTGAAGGTGAAGGTGAAAGAGAAGGACGAGAGAGACCTTCAAGCCGTTGCTTCTCACATTGGGAGCATCAGTGAAGCTTCTAACCTGTAGGATGCGTTCCTTGTGCACTGCTCTTCACGCTCTTGATCCTTTGTGACTCTGTGCCACCATTCTTGTCCCTCGTCAATTGCTTCTGTTTGGATGGACCTTCAGACCTGTGACGATGATATGGTATCCTGTGGGTATTCGTCTCATCGCTGAAGACTTTAGTGTATCCGCCATTGGAGCCAATTGTCGGATGATGAACCCCTAATCAACATTTCTTTATCAGAAGCTTCTTTGTTTCCCTACCGTTTCATGTTTTTTCTTCGTGAAATACAGTTGATAACTGCAAGATAGGCAGTTTGTAGAGGGTAAGGATCAGGAAACCAATGATCGATTGTCCATAAGGTTTTCGATTGCCGATTGTAAGATTGGCCACAGGCGGACACCCAATTTGTTGCGGGCGAAACCAATTATCGACTTACGAATTATTTTGTTTGATTGCCGAGACATTTTCTGCCTTAAAAATTCCCTAGTCTTTAGAGAGGTTACGGAGAAACACTAGTCTTGCATGGAGGGGGCGGGGGGCATGCTGCGCAATTTCAAGCAGCATCGATAATAACGTTCGTCTTCCACTTTGGGCTTGGTTCATCCTTTCGACGCGATTTTACTTGTAACTTATTCGAGTTAAGAGCTACTCAGTCGTAATTTTCTCGTACTCGGTACTGACTATAATTTTCGTCAGCGTAGTCAGGTGGCATCCAAAGCGACCTCCGTTTCGCAAATTCCTTAACCCTTCCGCGCTCTGTAATTCCGCCATGTGGAGTGACGTAAGCACATGTAGAACAATAGAGTTATTAATTGTTGAGCTGTTGAGAACGTGTCAGTCATAAAGGTATTGGAATTAGAATCCTCCTGAGTTTTTTTTTTTTTTTTTTTTTTTTTTTTTACCACCGCCTTGATTGAATTGAAGGATGTGACTCGTCCGAACCCCTTCAGGAGGCAGGCATTACATATTTGACGTGCTTCATAACAGCGCTCGGAGTGATTCATTCTTATCTGTCCTGACTTCACAACCATGTGTTCTTGATTCATTCAACGGAGAATTTGGCAACTCATTAGCTGAGTTTTAATTGTAATTTAGCTGGCGAGGCATGAAACAGCAATCAATCGCATGCAGGATCGATGGTCTTGGCTTATATGTGCCAAGCTTAACATTTTAAAAACCTGGAAACCAAACAAACTAAAGATAGAAATATGGTCGTGGTGATCTGTGCAGCACCATTTGAAATAGACAAATTTTAAGTTTAAATCTGAGGTTTAATCAGAACAAGAACTTGTGCATGATGTAGTGAATTGAGACTTATGTTCTGAAATTTGTTGATTTAGCAGGTCGTTAAGTGTACAAGACGGTTTTAGGAATGTGATCCTGTTGAAACAGTTGAAACAATTGAATATTCATCATGTTATTTATTATTCAGATTCTTATTTTAATTCTGTTGCCTCTCTGAATGCATCACAGAAATGGCAAGCTCTACAGCAACCAAGTGTGAAGATGGGGCTTCAGCGGCGAAGTGCTGTGATCTAAAGGTCACTACCTTTTATAAAGCCGGTGCGCTTGTAGGCAAGGGTGGTATTTGGGATCCACCCACCAAAAACTATTACTACACCGACATCCAAGCGAAGACCATTCACAAGTATCACATCCCAACTGGTAAGCGCACAGACTACAATGTGGGTTTTCAAGTGGGAGCAATGGCTTTGACCGAGGACGGTGAGGGGCTCGTTCTGGCATATGAAGATGGCTTTGGAATGTGGAGCTTCAAGAATGAGAAGTTCACGGTCTTGGCAAATCCTTATGGCGTAAACAGCGGTTGGCGTATGAACGATGGCGCATGTGACTCCAAGGGTCGGTTCTGGGCTGGCCGGTTGTTCAAGACCGACGAGAGCAAGCCAGGAGAGATCTACAGGCTTGAGACGGACGGCAAGACTGCCACAAAGGTCATTGATAACATTTGTTGTACTAATGGCTTGCTGTTCAGCCCCAATAAGAAGCTTTTGTAAGTGATTGTTCATTATAACTTCTTTTTTCCAAGATAGATCTGTAGTCTTTTAGCATTGAGACTATGAAAAGAATAAGAGAACTGATTTCTAAAAGCATTTGCAAATCTTTGTACAGGTATTGTGGTGACAGCACATTGAAAAAAATCTTTGTGTGGGATTATGATGAAGAGTCCGGCACTCCAAGCAACCGCCGCCTTTTCCTTGACACAGCTCCTTTGTTCGAGGGAGTGCCAGATGGAGCCACCATTGATGATGACGGGTACTTGTGGGTTTGTTTCTATGATGGGCAGAAGCTGGTGAGCATTTCACCCGAGGCTAAGGTTGTGTGTTCCATTGATATGCCCGTGAAGCGCCCCACTCAGCCGTCGTGGTTCGGCGACAACCTCGATGAGCTTCTGGTCACATCTGCAAGTGCTGGAGTTGATATGAACCAGTTCCCTCTCAGTGGCCATGTTTTGCATCTTTCTCCTGGAGCACGTGGACAGCTCAAGGCCAAATACAAATACAACCCAGCTCACTAGACTTCAGGCAAGGATTCACTTTGTGCACAGAACTAGAAATATTGTCATTGTAAATATCTCCCAAAGCCTTTGTGACTTGGGTAATACCATGCCTCGCAGCACCTGTAATAATCTTACACGCGGTTTTTCTGGCTTCAACGTACTCTGTTGAAAAGCATTATTACGCATACTTTACAATAAAAGCTGCTTGTTTATTCTTCCACCATCACTCAGCAACAAGGAAAAAAGCTCCAAAGCGATTCATTCTCAGTTAACGAAAGTTGGTATTCATAAATGCAGTGTGCAGATGTCTGAAAAATTGTAGAAAAATACCTTGAAAGCCTAATATCAACCAGCAGAAACGTCGACTCATTCGATGGATAAATTAGGTTGTAAGGAAGAGGAAGGATGGGATCGAATGCAACGATTTAACAAACAATTTGTTTCACAAATCTTCACGCGATGTGCGAGATTATCATGCGACTCAATCACAAATTGCTAATCACGACCGACAAGATTCATGTGGTTGACACTCTTGTGCATACTCTTTCATGGTACAAGCCATAGCAGAACATAAAAAATATTTGTCCGAACAATCCTTTTTTTCCAAATCTTAAAACTACTTTAAATATATATATCTATCTATATCTATATATATACACACTATACAAACATATGCATGTCTGTCTGTCTGTATGCATCCTGTTCATTCAGAATATCAATGATACCTTTTGCTACTAGTCACTTCCACACAAAAGCAAAGTAACTAAACAATTTAATGTGGTGTATTTAAATACAATCTTAAATATGACTTTTTTGATACATGTAACATCTTATGACGGCAAAACAAACACAAATAATTACTTCTTAACCCAAAAGAGTATGGACTTTTAATTGTTGTAGAGTCGAGGGTATATTTTGAAATTGTAACATTGGTAATAAAAAGCAGGAATAATATTCATATTTTCTACATATGTAATCACAAGTTGTACTAGCGAGAGATGTGTAGGCAACTAATAAAGATTTTTTTTTTGTGTTCGAAATTGAATCTAAGTATGTATGAATAAAAATAAAATAAAATAATAAAAATAAAAGTAAGAGTTTATTTAAGATGGTTAAAATATATTATTAGAAATCATGTCTATCAAATAATCAATTACAAGTTTAAACTACAAAAATAAATATTTATTATTTGTTGAAAGAATTAAAGTAGATCCTTCTATTTTATATTCTCTCCATCTTAAAAATGTAGCATTGATATGTATTTTTGAGGGTGTGTAGAATCATTACTTAAACATTGTTCATTAATACAAAAAAAATAAAATATTAAAAAATATTAGAGAGATTTTGTAAAATGATTATGTGGCAAAGTTCATAATTCATGATGCATATAAATTGAAACAACCTTTGAAACTAACATAAAAGATATCATTTTATGAAAACATCACTGTAACTACAGAAAAGTACAATCATTATACTGTAAATTGTTTTGAAGTTTACTTTAAATACTGTGACCATTAAAGTTAACTAAGATTTATTGTCATGTTAGACACAGTTAGAGTTTACTGTGTCTTCACGATTTTTTTGCATCACTTACAGCCAGATAGACAAAATGGAAAAATGTTTTGATGCAAAAACCCATTCTTCAAATATGTATATATATATATATACTCATGATAATTCTAATTTCATGAGAGAAGTAAGATATCATTAAAAAATAAAAAATAAATAAAAGTGAAAAAAAGAAGGAAGATGATATAATTAGTATATGTAATAATCAAATCAGCCAAATATTCTCCTTTTTGTTTCAAAGAATGTATAATATTTAGAATTAATAAAACAAAAAAATTTATCAGGATTGCAAAATCAATCAGGATATTTAGTTTTATTATAATTACATCCATTACCATTACTGAAATAATGTATTACTAGAAGCATGATTTAAATAATTTATAAATAATGGGTTTTTAACAAAAGCAGTACACAACCTCAGAACTGTAGCTAAAAAAATAGAAAGAATCATTCTCAGAAATAAAATATATTTAAAAATTCAAATTAAATTACAGTACTGAATAGTAAGTGTTCAAAACCTTGCATAACTAATATGCATATATTTCAAGAAAAAACTCTCAAAAAAAAAAAAAAAAGTTTGGAGAGAAAAAGAATCTAATCAAAATATGTATTGCTATTTCATAATAATCATAGAAATGTAAAAATGATGTGAGTATCCATACATCTCTCGACAATATTATTGTTATAATTATTTTCTTATGAAATAATTGATAAGATGTAATACCACCAATGATGGTCTCTGATTTTTATCCTCACAAGTCTACATCAAATGTTTTCATTAATATCTCCTTTATATTTGATTCAGAAAGTACTTTTATTGAACCAAATGCTTAACTCTTTATTCAAAATGATCACATTAGGTTTACATACTTGTTCTTTATGTGTCCATATTTCGAATAGGTGATGGTGATACACATCTTCTCAATCAATTTTGATAAACTATTTTTTTCTATTTTCTGACGGGTGCAAAAAACTCACAAGATTTTTGTTGAGAAGAATGATTTTTGCTTAAACATTCCAAAAATAGGATATGTTATTATTCAATAATAATATTAGTGCTTTCCTATGTGAGTAATAAAAGTAAATTGTTTTTGAAAAATTACACCTCGTCTGCTGGAGGTCCAAAAATATTTTCAAAACATGGTATGTCCTGATTTGAATAGGGATTACATTTATGTCTACAACTTTGTGGTATAATCACAATATTACTATTTCTGCAAGATGTACATGTTTTAGACTTACAGATTTCTTTAATAAACAAATTCGATCATACTTTATAGATATCTGACACACATTTTTATTCAAATGTTCAAATACAATTGACCTTGTGATAAAAAGAAAAAGAAAAAGAAAAAGAAAACGTGTATCTAAAAATGCATTTTAATAGTCACATGGCATTAATCTAAATTAGTTGTTGCAAAAATAGACAATATACATCCTGTCAAAAGAAAGAAGTAAAAAGTAGCTTAAACACCAAGTGTTATTTTTTATGATACAATGCATTCTTATTATGTTTATCAAAAATCACGTTTGATAAGTTCAACTTAATTTTACAGTTGATCAAATAGATTTTCGTCCAGGATTACTTTTGTCTAGTTTTGCAAGTGTGTGCAAAAATGATGAAGAAAACACAGAATGAATCAATGAAATCCCTCGCATCTCATAATTCTTTTGTTCTACTACTCAATCTCATCATAACAAGAAGTAAACATATTGTGTACCACTCCCATCAGTACCCACATATCCATAATATTATTATTGTTATTAGTATTGTAATTATGATCAACATCATTCTTATAGTTTCTTATCTCAAAAGCAGTTGATGATGTCAAAATCATACTCCTACTCTCGACAGCATACAGCATGACAGTTGCATAATTCCAGACTGTAATTCCACTGTAAACATTGAAACAAGGATCCATTTGTGCACCGAAACCGAAGCTCATGGGTAAAGTTAACCAAGTATATATCTACAATCATGTGTACAAACACCCACATTCTCACTGAAGAACAGAATCACGGCTCTGTTTGTTTTTTCTTCTCTTTTCCCCCGTCGGTGAAAGCTCTTTGCCAAACTAAACATGGATTTTCTGGCGCAGCGTACAAGTCCCCGCGGTGGTCTTCGGGGAAGAGTCACATGAATGAATTGTGTATGAACAAATGCTGAGATCACTGATTGAAACCATGGAGAAATTGAGTGCTGGATTGTGGACTTCACAGCCGAGGTTGTCGACAACATGTGGAGGTGAGTAGAAGAAGTGGAGGAGGAGGAAGACCAGTTTTTCTAAGGGCCGTGGTTTGATTGTCGTTTCATCGGCAACGCGGCGTGCGTGACAGTCCAACGGTGAGGACGAGAGGAGCGCACCGATTCGTGAAGGGCAGAGAAAGGTGCGGACCCTTGATCAGGAAGATATCGACATCCTTTTGCACCACGTAAAGGACCCACTTTGCTGACTCCGCAATCAACCAACACTGCAGGTACACTGCGGTTCGGCCCTGTGAAAACCCCCTCCTCAAGGCTCTCATCACCTGAGATCCTTCGCAATTGGGGGTGGTGGAGAGATGACTTACTGACTGTGTTGATCTGGTCTGGACAGTTGAAACAGTACTTCAGTCGCTCCACAGAATGCGTGCAAGTAATACACTTTCCACATCAAGTGATAACAAAGCGTGGTTTGACGCAGCTTGAATCTGACCATGGCACTCGCACACTGGCTCTGCAAAAAGGACTAAGTGGGTGGTGTTGTTACCGGATGAGGTAGCGGTCGTCGCTAAGAGTCTGTAGCGGGGCGTCGGTCAAAGGATACTGTAGAAACGAAATGTGGAAGAAAGCGTGATTGAACAAGGGGACCCCACACAAAGCGTATGCGCACGCTCTGAAGCCAGATGTCGCGTTTATTCTGGTACCAAACCCGTACCTTCGCCTCACGTAAAAGCTCAACGCGAACTGCCTGATGCGCTACAGGGCAAACAACACAAAACCATCCTATGAAGGCTGATGATGTAACCGAAATCCTTCAACGCTTTGCAACAGTAGCAGAGGAATCGGATGGCCAATCCAGGAGCATGAATACGCACAAAACATCACAATCAAACCAGTCTCCAGTTACATGGTAGTACTCAGGCCTACGGTCAACAATTCCAGGCCCCTGCAGAGTGCTGTGGTCATCCAGATGGTCAGTTTATTGGGCTGGAAATGCCTGGAAACCAACACTTCAAAGGACCACACTGTCTTTCATACTTAAACATCTCTCCTTCGTTGCAGCGCTTCATTGCAGGACGGCCCATGTATTCTAATGGGACCAATACGAGCATGCTCCGAAAACTGAGCAAAATAATTAACAATTCAAGTTTAGGCGCCGGAAAACTGATTGTCAGATATGGGGATTAAGCGAGGTGTTGATCTGATACTGCATTCCTGTAAATTAGGGAACTATGAAAGCATTAGACAGGTTGACCATGAATTAACTATGTCTGACAATCGACAACATAACGATAATTTTTAGATTTAACATAAATTGTATGGATGTTCATTCTTTAAAACTATTAACTAGGATTTCCAGGTCAAACGGCGGTCGACTCGTGCAGCGTTAAGACCCAACGATTGACTCCACAACCTCAGTTGACTGAAGGAAATTAAAATTAAAACTATTAATTCCGTCTCAGAATTAACGGCAGCCCCCGAAGGCGAGAGCGTTCAGATGACGTTAAGTAACATTCAACGTGTCCAGAGAACTGAACCGTTTAAGGATAATTGAATTATAGGTCGAGAAGGGCATTTTGAAGCCTCTTTCAAAAAATGGTGGAGGGCCTGATTCATTCGGCACTGTACATGAAAGAAGATATGTAATCTAGACGTGGTGGCTAACTAATCACCTCGATGCAGACTAGCCTATCCCCTCAAAAAAAAAAGAATCAGACGATGAAGTCATTGCTGAGAAGACGATTCACTTACGCGGAGCGATCTCCAAGGTTGGTCTCTGATATCGTTTAGTCCATCGATCACATTGCAGTAATGAATGGGGGCCGAAGGAAGAAATGGGGATCACAGGAAACCTCCTTCCAGCCCGACTTCACCTGCTTCAGCAACTCCCCACACTTCTGTCGCGTCTTAGGGGCGCATTCAATTTGCAGGAGGAGGAGAAGAGGAGCAAAGACACCAGCCTCCTGTGCTGCTGCGAGAGATTGTGGGGACCCTTGGCACAATGACCAGAGGATGCTCACGATGTACTCGGTGGCGGTGACTGAAATTGTATGGAACTGAGAGACGAATACTGCCATCGCCAGGTCGTGATCCATGACGGCCGTGCGACCCTCCGTGATGGCACACATGAGGTCGAGGATGCCGAGAGCGCGCTCGGCGTTGGCTTTCTGAAGCTCCGGTAGGAGCTCGATTAGAGCAGGCACCACCCCTGCTTCGATTGCTACTACGCGGTTGCGGCGGCACTTGCACAATGCGAGGAGAGCTCGTAAGCTGGCCTTGACAGCCTTCGGGTAGAGATCTTCCCTAAGCAGTTTTCCTAACGATTGAAACACTTTGGGCGCCCCATGGAAATGCAAATCGGTGTTCGCTGCGATTGCAGCTAGGATTGTTGCCACGTTGACACGAGAATCCAGACTTCCTCTGCAGAGGACGGTCGACATGGAAGAAACCACCAGACCGCCAGAGCCAACTAGCCCTACGAGCTCGTCATGGCTGCAAACGGCCATCAGCGAGACGAGCACTGCAAGCGCCTCCTCGCAAACCTCAAAACCATCTTCCTCGAAATCTCCACCCGATTCCTGTGAAGATGCCAACAATGCAGTGATAGCAGCGACTCCTCCCGCGTCACGCACGCAGCGCTGGCTCCTTTCGTCTTCGCACAAGGTATTCCGCAGTTTCTTGAGAGGGCCCAATTTGTGGCGCGAAAGGGTAATGTCCTGCACCAGCGAAACGATTTGCCCGGGGTCGGCGCATGCTTTCGCCGCGGACTGGTTCCGAGTCTTGTCGACATATCCCCAGCTCCGGTAACACCATTCCTGGATCAGACGCCGCAGCGTGTGGTTCGGGACGACCTCTAGCGACTCTAATTGCATCATGGTGGCGGGGCACGTCGTGTTACCCGCTTCTAACCACGGCTCGATGCTGCACCGATCATACGTCTGCCCGGTACACAAAGTCACGGGGTCCTTCATGAGCTCCAGGGAGATGGGGCACTTGAACAGCGCAGGCACTGCCGTCATCTCGTCACCACGCGGGGGCGTCATCCCTAACCCTCGACTCTTCCCTCACAAACTGCAAAAAAACACTACTACCTCACTGCAGCAATGACTACCTTCCGTTACAGCACAATCAACTCCTTCACAGCCTACAAATTAGGGTACACAGAACCAGGGCTGGAATCATGACGATCTCCTCCATGGAAACTAGCCTGCTAACTCGCATTGATCAGAGCAAGTTCGAAGTTAGCTAGGCGTCGCCATCACAAGGACAAACCTATCTCGAAACCTACCCACAGTAATCCGCCGCCATAACTCTCACATTTATCTGCCATCTCTGCACACCAACCTTACACCTTATAACACCACCACTCGCACACTAGGAGCCTCACCATCGAGCTAATCTCGCAGGCATCGAACAGCCGGACTTGCAAGCGACTGACTTATACTGGTCCCTCCCCCAGATTGTCTAGGACCGCTCAACAAGCTGCACGTCGCTCCAAATGACGCCCTCCCCGCTCCACGCTCCGGTGCCAAGACTCCATAACCTAACGGGATGATTAAGTCGATTTACCGCAGCCCAGCTCCCGAGAACACACAGACAGGCAGGCACGGGAGGCTCTATCAGCTGAACGACTTGTCGAGGGCCTCCTAGGGCGATTGATTTCGCTCGAGGTGATCCCCTGACACAATCCTCGCGTGGTCCTTCCCAATGCGGCACCATCCTCGGGGTGCGCGAGAGGCAATTAATGTGCGCCGAGAACCTAGAGGAGTGCGGGGGGGGGGGGTGTGGGCAGCGGCAGTAGAGCAGCAGTAGAACTGCACTTCAACTGGCACCGGCCTCTACTACTGCAGCAGTGAAGTAAGTGAGAGTGCACTGTAGTAATGCGGTCTCGCGAGCTGCTCACTCAATCTCTCACTCTCAGTCTCTCACTCCCAGTCTCTCCCACTGCCACTACAACTGCACATACACGATGGATGCCTTCCTTCTCTTCCCTCGGTCTTCCCAGCCACGAAAGAGCCCTGTCTCACCAGCAGGCTTCGGTCGTGACCGCGACACTCCTCTGCACCGCGACCCTTGCACTCTCCCCTCCCCGCAACTCCGTCGTCGTCAGTCGTCGTCCCTAGGTTTTGTTGTCGTCGTCGTCTTCGTCTTCCCTAGGTTTTGTTGTCGTCGTCGTCCCTAGGTTTTGTTGTAGTCTTCTCTAGGTTTTGTTGTCGTCGTCGTCCCTAGGTTTTGTTGTAGTCTTCTCTAGGTTTTGTTGTCGTCGTCGTCTTCGTCTTCCCTAGGTTTTGTTGTCCTCGTCGTCTTCGTCGTCCCTAGATATTGTTATCGTAGTCGTCGTCCCCTTGTGTTATTATCGTCGACGTCAGTCGTCAGTCGTCGTCCCTTCGTGGTGCTATCGTCGTCTGTCGTGAGTGGTGGCCGGCAATCGTCGTCGTCGTGAATGGTGGTGGTCGTGGTTGCCGTCTTCAGTCATCGTGGTGGTGGCCTGGTAGTAGTGGAGGGAGGTGGTAGTAGTTAGAAAAGCAAAAGCATAACAAGGGCAGGGGAAGGGGACATTGAGTCCGGATTTCCCTTCCCTTCCTCCAGTCTGGGTAGTTTTAATTCATTCAAACTGCTGCTGCTACTGGAGTGAGTGAGTGAGTGAGTGAATCTGCCTGTGTGTCTGTGTGAGGCTGGCTGGCCTCCAATTATGACACCTCCATAGATAGCCCCACACCCCAAACCCCGACCCTTCTCATTCATTCATTCTTTCTTTCTCTTTCTCTCTTTCTCCCTCCAATCTGGTCTAGTCAGTCAGTCTCTCAGTCAGTCAGTCAGTCAGTCGCTCTTTCGATCTCTCTCAGTCTCTCTCTGTATGAGTCTGACTGTCTGAGTGTGTGTTTGTGGGGTCTGTCCATTTCTCGATCCTAGTCAGCACCTTTGCTTCGGATATCTTGCTTGCTTTGGATGGGGGGCCACAATTTGATTGGACTATATGAATATATGTATATATATATATATATATGTCACTGATCCTTTTCATCATACTAACTAGATGAAGCCATGTTGTTGTCATGGAAAGTGTGACTCAAATGAAGCATTTCTGAGCCGAAAAATATTTTTCAAATACAACTACAATACAAATAGAAAGAAATAAAATACACAATAGAGCTTTTAGCTATGAAGTAGGATAGGTAAACTTGTGTCATTGCCATAGATAATATGCAACAAAAGTAGCTAATTTTGTTTAAGGAACTACTTCTGAAAATATAAAGAAAAAACATTAAATTACATTAGAAAATCATTAAAGTATGTTAAGACATTCAAAGATGAATTTAAAGTCAATAAATAAATTAATTAAAATATAAAATATAGGAAATAAATTACTAATATTTATCTAATTAAAAATTTTAGGAAAAAAATATTTAGTATGGAATTTAAATTAATTTTTTTTGAAAGAAGAATCATAATAGAACGAGAAGAAGTGCATTGAGAGAGTATTACATAAAGTTGATCATGGAAAAAAATAGGTTATCTTACATCCAAATCAATGTGATTCATTGATTGTCCTTGGAATTTGTTTATTATAATTACAAATGTAAGACGGTGTCATAATATGTGAAGTTTTGCTTAAGAATGCTCTAAGCACCTAGCTATGTAAGGTAGAATGGAAATTGCTACAACAAAATCCTAATTCTAATAGAACACTAAAAATGTTAAATAAACTTTAATCAAATTTAGAGAAACCTCAAAGGAATTACAAAGAAACAATAAGAAATCTTAAAGAAATATTAGAATGATTACAAACATATTTCAAATACATCTCAATTCAATCTTAATTTAATCTTAGCTGAAATCCTATTAGACTTCATTTAAAATTTAGGCCAAAAACTAACTAAATCTTAAATCCTAAACAAATTCAAATAAAATCCTAAACCCTAAATCAAATCCTAATCAATCCTAAACCAAATCCTAAACTCTAAACCAAATCCTAACTAAATCCTAATCCTAAATCAAACCCTAATCAAATCCTAAACCCTAAACCAAATCCTAACCAAATTCTAATCCTAAATCAAACCCTAACCAAATCCTAAATCCTAAATCAAACCCTAATCCTAAATCAAATCCTAACCAAATCCTAACCTTAGAATAGATTTAAACCTCAATTACTAATGAATGAATCATTGATCTTAACTCAAAATTTGCATAATTTTTAAAAATTAAGTTGACAACAAGTACAATTTTTTTTGAAAAGGATCGGAATTACCAAGTAGACAATAGCTTCAAAAACGTGCTTGGATATTGGCAGGTGTCCTTCTCCAACCTTGATGCAAATCTCCCAAAGCTAATATTTCTCTTTTCTATTATTCGATTGATCTCAAAATTCTCATACACATAGAAAAATAAGTCTAATATCCTTTCACATAAATTTCACTCCAATCCAATGAGTAGATTGTAAGAAAACTTAAAAACCCTCTCTAGACCTAAAATTCTACTTTTTAAGACCTTGACCCACTTAAACCTCAAAAATCCTCAATTCAACTGTTAGATCGAGCTAAGATTTACAACACATATTAAGCACAACTATAACCATTAATCCACAAAATTTTACCTATAGATCTATTACAAAACTCTTGAAATCATTAGAAATGACAATCCTATTTTATTTTATAAAATCCAAATCATTTGAAAACAATCTTAACTTTGTAAAGATCTTACAAATTCATAACAAATTCAAATCATCCAAAACCAATGCTCATAGAAATCTTATTCAGTTTGCTATCAAATTTCACTCTCCAATTTACAAAAGAATCCTCGAATTGCCGTAGGCGCTCAGTTTTGTGCCTCAGGGTCTGATTTCCACCCAGGTTGATAACCGACCCTCCTCGGGTATCAATATCTAATTTTTCTAGGTAATTTTTTACTAGAATTTACTCTTAACTTCGTCCTTAAGATATCTATATAATTTATTTTTCCAATCTACCTTATTTTGCCTTATTTTTGGCCCTATAAAGTAAGTAGAAGCTATTTTTTCTAAAAGGGCAGCATTACTACTAAAAGTTTTTCTACCTTCCTATCTTTTATCCATATTTTTCTACTTTATCTTTTAACTTGACTCTTCTATAATAAGATCCATATTATTATCTTTCACCATATAGTTGTGTCATAATATGACAATGGATTAGAAATTACTTTCTCTTTAGAATGAATGGAAGTTCTTTTATTATAGAAGTTAATGTAATCTATAGAATGAACACCAAGTTTCTAGCAAATTTTCTTGTAAGAATTCTTACTTCAAGAACTCAATCTATTAGTCATATAATTATCAATTGGGTTCCATTACAAAGACTTTGGCAAGGAGCAATATTTCTTAGTAGCATCATCAAAATCTCAATCTTAAGACAAAGCCTTGATCTGGACATTCCACATAGATTAAGTCACTTTATGAATTTGACTAAATAAATATTATTATTGTCAACACCATCTTCAATAATAACTTCAGTGGCACTTAAATATTCTTATTCTTTCCTATAAAATATAGCCATAATCTACTCATTAATATTATCTATAACATCATTTTGTATAGATAAAACGATTCTATTTCTTAAGAAGGTATTATTTGCTATACCATCTTCTGTAAGTTTTGAATAAATAACATGAATTAAGGGCATTAATTGTAATGAAGTATAGATAAGACATTTGTATTATTGATGCATAGAAATAAGTAATTGGAGCCATGTTTAGAAAGCTTTTAGAAGTTTTTAGAAGTTTTTAGAATTAAGATTATATTGGTGGTTTATATGGGATTTACCATGGAACATTCTAAAAAGGATTTAGGATAATTATCTAGATAGGATTTATTATTAGGAATATTCTAAAAAGTTCCAAGATATTTAGATAAAGTATTAATAGGACTATCTAGGGCTATTTTGGCATCTAATCAAGTATGGTTTTGGTCCCTTTTTCTTAGTAAAGTTTGATTTTGTACTTTTATATTTAATTTTATTCTATTTTTTTTTTTTTACTTTGTTTTGTCTTTCATGTTCCATTCTATTTAATTTTGTTCAATTTTATTCTAATTTATGTAATCCTATATTGTGATGGAATTTATATTGTTAGGATTGAAAGAATCTTATATCTTAGAGATAGCTCAATCCTGTTTCATTGATATTAGAGCAAATATTAGTTTGTTCTTTGGTAGTGTATTGATAGCCACCCTCTAGTTAAAAGTCAATTGTTGTGATCACATTAGGTATTTTTTTGGGATCTACCACAAGCTACTTTTAAGAAATTAGTTGAAAGAGGAGAAAGCATTATAGTACTAGAATTTAGTAAAGAAATTACAACATGAAAGATATGACAAAACAATCCTGCCTAGAGACTCAAATATAACACCTCATATGCAAGATAACTACTTTGCAAGGATAAATAGAAGCTTCTAAGATAAGAGGGTTGACTTTTGCTAAGTTGAAATTAAATAAGCTTGATACATACTTTGAGACTTCAAAGCAAGAAGATGTATGTCAATGACTCTTCAACATGCAACAATATCTCTAACAATTTGGGACAAATACTACCAAAGAAATTATGTATGTTGCCAACTATTTGAGAGATGTAGTAGCTATTTGGTAGCAACATCGAGTTAAAGAGTCAATTTCAATCCATCAATATAGAGAAGATAGCACACAATTAGTTAACTAAATTTTAATAACCCAAGGCAATGTAAGATTATGTTTCTTGATTCAAGTTCTTATATCTATAAATTAGTACTATTTTAGGAGCAAAGATGATCGATTGATTTGTATGAGGATTGAAACATATAGTCGAGCGAGAGATAGAATTAAAAAATCAACAAACATTTGAGGAAAAAATTAGAGTTATAAAGAAGGTCAATACTATAGATTTCAAAAATTGTAGAGCATATCTTATAGTGCAAAGTCCTACACAACTATCCAATACTATAGCACAAAAATTAAGGTAGATAGAAATTGATACCTTGTAAGGATGATCAATACTATAGAAATGACAAATATTGACATAAAAGAGATTGTATTTCTATTGTTGAAAGTTAGGCCATTAAATAAGAGGTTGTCTTAAATGCCAAAATTCACGTACTATCAAATCAAGGTAAGTTCAAAATCTTGAGACTTATGAAGTTGATAACAAAATGGAGCAGAGAAATAAGACTTTTCAATAAAGATACAAAGAACAAGTATTAAGAATAACTACTTCATTTTAGAGACAAATGGCATAGCCTTGAAAAACTATCAAAAGAGTCGAATGATGTATCTAATGGGTTAATTAAGAAAATAACTATGTCAAGTATAGCTCCACAAAAAATTACAACTTGATTGGAATTGATAATTAGATTGGAATTAAAATGAATGTGATCAAAAGAAGGAGTATATACCTAGCAAATGATGAAAAAAAAATATTAAAAGAGACATATGAAAAAGAAACCTTGAGGTTGAATAATACCTATGTCTTAAGAAGAAAATTCTTAGTAACAAAAATCAAATATGATATTATCTTTAATATACCATCGCTAGAGATAGAAAGTAAGTAAGTTGATTCACTAGTAAGGATATTTTCTTTCAAAGATGGTCGACACAAGATGGCTCTTTATACCTTTGCATCAAGTGAGGTAGAAAAAAATCTATGACTAAAGGCTTAATTTTAGGAATGACTTTTATGAAAAAGTAAATATAGTATAAGCAATCAATATATATGGTGGTTTCAAATCTTACTTTAATAGTAGAAAAGACAATGAAAGGAATAGAATAAGCAGAGCAACTTATACATGAATATCAAGATGACTTTTTAATTGACTTATCTAGTGGTGTGCCACTTGATCAAGATGCCCTCTTTCAAATAAAACTATTATGTAGGGCCTAATCGGCAAGTTTTCCAATTTTTCTCCTACCACCAAATGAACTTATAGAGTTGCAAAAAACATTGAATGAATTTTTAAAGAAAGGCCTCATTCAAAAAAGTACATCACCATAGATAGTATTTATACTCTTTATACCTAAGAAAGATTGTGCATTTTGGCTTTTCATTGACTATCAAAGTGTCAATAAGCATACTACCAAAAATACATATCTACTTCCATGCGTAAATGATATTCTTGCTCAACTTTGAGGTGCAATCATTTTTAGCAAATTAGACTTATAAAGTGGCTATTAGTAGATACCTATTACAAAAGTAGATATAAAAAGACAACCTTTTGTATGTACTATGGATATTTTGAATAGCTTATTTTATCTTTTAGTCTCACCAATGTTCTAGCCTCGTTTATAGGTCACATAAACAATCTATTTTGGAGCCTTTTGGATAAGTATGTAGTTGTCTTTATTGATAATATTCTAATCTATAGTAAAATTCCTAAAGAACATAACTAATATCTATAAAAAGTATTATATTGACTATAAGATAGTCACTATTGCAAGGAATCAAAGTGTGAGCTTTGGAAGTCAGAGGTCATATTTTTGAAACATGTTGTATCCTCCAAAGGCATATGCATGGAATAAGATAAGATAAAAGTGATAAAGAATTAGCCAATTGCCAAAGATTCTTTTGAAGTCCACTCATTTTTAGGCCTTCATGGATATTATTACTATTTTTTTTAGTAATTTGTATACATTGCTCCTCATTGACAAGCTTATTGAAAAAAGATATTTCATTTGAATGGAAACTAGAGCAAAAGAAGACCTTTGATAAGCTAAAAGAGGCACTCACTATTGCTCCAATATTACAATTATATGATCTTAATCTTCCTTATATACTTGACATTAATGCTTTTGGCTTTGCTATTGAATCAATCCTTCAATAAGACTTTGGTAAGGACCTTCAATTTATAGTGTATGAATCATACAAGCTTAGAAGAACAAAGCACAATTACTTTGTATGTGATTAAGAACAATCAACAATTTTATATGCAACAAAGATGTAATGACACTATTTGTTAGAGAAGCCAATGATTGTTTAGACTGACTATCAACCCTTGTTATATGATTTATATCTGAAAAATATGAAATCACAACATCATCATTGAGAAGAATAATTGTAGCTCTTCAAAATTTAGCTTCAATATAAGCAAAGACAAAAATACACCGTGTTGGATATTTCATCACATAAATTAGACTTGAAATTTGAATTGGAGGATAAGGCAAAAGTTACTACCATTAATAATATCATTTTAAATCTAACTAGATGAATAAAATAGAAAAAAACTATACATGAAGATGCTTATTTAAAGATGATTATTGATTGGCTGAAGGTAGGTAATGTGCAATATTAAGATTACTATTTTAATAATGGCTTACTCTATTTCAACAAGCAGATTTTTGTACCTTAGAATATTATATTTTAGACGTACATACTTAAAGAGAGACATGATATTTCAATATTTTTGAACATCTAAGGTATGAAAAGACTCTAGAATAGATCTCAATGACATGATTTTGGGCAAGTTTGGATCATAATATTTGAGCTTTTATGTACTCCTATGAGTCATGCAAATGTAACAAAGTTCAAAATGCAGCATCTCTTGAATTATTATAACCAATTCCACTACCTATGACATATTGGAAGCATAAAACTATGGATCTCATTATCCATTTGTTGCAGATGTATGACAATCATACCACGGTTGATGTCTTTGTAGACCAACTCTTGAAGAAACTTTACTTAGCTATGATGTATTCTAATATTGATGTCCCAAGACTTGCACAGATCTTCTTTGATATTATCTTTTGTGATTATAGGTTACTTCATGTTATCATTTCAAATTAAGATCCTTACTTCATAAGAAGTTTCTAACAAATTTTATTCAAGCTATTGGACATATGATTTGCCATATCCATAGCCTTCCATCCTCAAATAAATGGACAAATGGAGCATGCAAATTTGGCCTTGGAAGATGTCTTATGAATATTCATGGCAATTCATCATAATGTTTAGAATAAATATTTGACACCCTTGAAGTTTACTTATAATGATAGTATTTAAACAAGTACTAGTTATTCACCATTCTTCCTTAATATCCATCACCACCAATTACACTAGCAACTCTCTATTGTTTCATTGACATCAATAATTCAATAATAGAAAAATTTATACAATGGCCTTGCAAGAGGCATGGCACCACATCTTTACTACAAAAAATTGATAGAAATAATATGTGGATAACTATTGACAATATAAGGCCTTTCAAGAGGGTGAATAGGAGTTATTCTTTAATGCTAAATTTTAACTTGCTACATCAAGCCAAACCCATAAGTTGGTATCTTAGTAGCTTCGACCTTTCAGCATTTCTATAGTGATTTTTGATGTTGTGTATCATCTCAAGCTTTTGCCATATATTGGGGTCCATCCAATCTTTTGTATTTTACAACTTAAAATTTTTTATACTAAGTCAAAGTACTTTTTGGACCAATACCACTACCACTATTACCACTAGTTTTAATTGATGACCAATAAGCATATGAAGTAGACAACATTTTGGAACATTGATACATTTGGTGTGGCAATAGATGTCTATAAATTTAATACAAAGCCCTTTAGAAAGATTATCCAATCTACAATGTAATGTGAAAACCTACACAAAACCTCATCAATTGAAAAGAAACAATTTAGAGATACCATCAAGAGTGAAACAAAGATATTTTGCATTAGTAGATAGAAATTAACTATAGTGGTGTATGGATAAGATATTCATATTTTTGATACATAGAGATAGGTAGCTAGAGCCATATTTGAAAAGTTTTTAGAAGTTCTAAGAATTTTTTAAAATTGAGGCTAGATTGGTGGTCTATGTAGGATCCACCATAGAACATTCTAGAAAGGGCTTAAGATGGTTATTTAAGTAGAATTCACTATTAAGAATATTCTAAAAAGTTCCAAGATGATTGAACAAAGTATAAATAGGAATGACCAAGGCCATTGGGATATCTAATTAGGTATGACTTTGGTTCTTTTTCTCTTAGTAAATTTTGGTTTTGTAATTTTATGTTCAATTTTATTCTATTTTCTTTTGCTATATTTTGCCTTTCATGTTCTATTCCATTGAGTTTTGTTTAGTTTTGTTCTAGTCTATGTTATCCAATGTTGTGAGGAGATTTATATTGCTATGATTTGGAAGGATCTTAAGTCTTAGAGATAGTCCAATTTTATTTTTATTAATTATTGATCAACAATCATGTGATTAAATAAAATATAACTACATTATTGTATAAATTTTTTGTATCATTTTTAATCTAGAAAGTGTCAAATAAAAATATTAGCCAATAATAATGCAAACATAAAGAATTCAAATGCTCCACCATCTATATATATAATATTTGTTTACATTCTATACTTAAAAATACTAATTAACAAACTTGATATCTATTTTAAGTGCTCTTGAATTCAACCTCATGTTTTCTTTTAATATATGGATTTTTATTTGACGCCAAAGTATTGAATATCAAACAGATGTTACTACAATTTCTTCCTAAATTTTTTTTAAAATCATTGGTAATATTTGGTAAAAATCTCCACCAAAAAATATTGTAGGTCTTCCAAATGGGCGATTACTATCTTGAATGTTTCTAAAAAAATGATCAACTATCTCAAGATAATAACAATATTACATTAGAAGTTTATTCCAAATAATAACAAAATTTGGCCAATAAATTTAGCATGGTTGAAATTCTTAGTAATTGAATAAAAAGAGTCTTTGTTATAATATAGTAGAATCTTAAACATAGAATGTACAATTCTTCCTCCCTCAAGTAGTAATGTAGCAATTCTTGATGATGCAACATATATGACAATCTTTTGCACCAATTAAACTTTAGTTGACAAAGTGTTGTAGACAAATGTCTTATTAGTTCTTGTAGGTCCATTTAGAAAAAAACATATATCCATGTTCTTTCATTATAGAGACACAATATCATTATATGCCTTTTTTTGTTAAATATTCAATTATAAAATATACTACTCTAAATTTTCTTCTAAGTTTTGAATGTTTTATATTCTTTTTTTAGTATTAAATTGATTTCT
This sequence comes from Physcomitrium patens, assembly GCF_059467195.1. NCBI lineage: Eukaryota > Viridiplantae > Streptophyta > Bryopsida > Funariales > Funariaceae > Physcomitrium > Physcomitrium patens. Next base: position 2,220,864 of record NC_143428.1, read on the forward strand.
ATTAATTATTATATTTTAGTTATTTCTAAGTATTTCTATGGCATTAGAAAAAATTATATAAGCATTCTATCAAAGTCTTACAAAATCTTATCTAACAAAAAAAGTCCAAAATTCTTAATTTATTCTTTATTAGATTACTAATTCCATATTTTCTTTGCAAACAAGTATTGAAATCATTTAAGATATTTTTTAAAAATCTTTTCCATAGATTTAATGGATTCAATTGATTTTTTATGTAGTAGCAAAATAATAAACAATATCTTCAATTGAGATCCACTTTGTCTTGTTGATGCCTCTTCTAAACATTATTGCCACTCTCCATCATCTTCAAGCAAACTTAAAGCTGGACATGTACTTTTAAATATTGGATGGAAAATTCTATGAATAATCTTTAAATACTCAAGTAATTATAAACCTTTAAAGTGGATTAATAGAAGCTTCAATTAATATCTTTTTTCTATTGCCAAATTTGTAAAATATAATTTTCTAATAAAAAATCTATATTTTTTTAACATCCATTTCTTTCTTATCTTATTCCAAATAAAATATTGTAAAAACTGTTGATATGTATATTGTCTTATCAGTATCATTGCTTTAGACATCTCAAAAAATAAAATTAATATTATCTTTTGTCTTTCTAGACATTCTAAAATTGTAGCTACCTTGTCATTTTGATCATATATTACTTAAAGCATTTTAGAAGATGAATGGCCAAATAAACAACACTTGACATTTCTTCATAGATCCATATATCAAAAAGTCTCCAAGCAGCCTCCATAGTATTAAAGTATCTTGCATCAAAATATTATTAGATTTCAACTTGATTGTAATGCAATCATGGCCCTTATAGATATATTTGTGGATATATTTGATGGCACAAATAGATGCACATACCTCAATATAAATTTAATAATTGCACTCCTATGATAGTTTTATATAAAATGAAACATCTCTATTGTCAACAACCGTTTCACAAACTTCAAGTATTCTTTTATTATTTCTTTGTTGATATTGAGAATATCTATCTACATCTATTTTTGTTTCTTCTACAAACACCTTTTGATACCTCTTTATATAACAACCATCTTCTATATAAGGCGCTTGAGGATTTTACATTTTATACAGACTATGTACCATGTATTATATAATGTCTTCTAATAGCTTTTGGTCATTGTCTTTATCTGAAAATTATGTAGAAACTATACAATCTATATCTTTGGTGCATCTAATCTTGCTTTCTCTATCCAAAAAAATTAAGATGTGCAAATGAGATAGACCACTTTTTTGAAACTTAATAATATAAATATGTGCAATAACATGGCCAAAGACAACTTCTTTCTTTACATCTTCTATAATTAAACATCTCTCAAGCTCAAATATATAGGAAAATAAATCTAATTGATCATTTTCTCATTATACTTAAAGTAATTTATTCTAAAATTAAGACTATCTTGAATTTGCTATCATTGATATAAAAATATCAAGATATTAATAAAATCTTATAATTTCCATAGAATCTTAAATTATTCTATCATATATCTTATACTTCCAATATGTGATGATAGAGGTAAGATCCTACGTCCTAAATTATTTAATTTATATTATCCTTTTTTAAGCCCAATACTTTGATAAGTTACAATAGCATCCACCAATCCTTGGTATAAATCAGCACATTGTCATGATATAATATGATTAATGAATAAAAGAGAGAAAAAAATTATATTATAAAATATCTTATTTTAAAATATTGTAGAAAATCATCTTAAAAATATAGATAATAGTAATAAATATAGTAAAATTAAAAAATATTAATACTTTCTTTTTACAAAATATACTTCTATTTACTATATAGGGCCATAAATAAGACAAAATAAAGTATTTTATAAAATTTAATAATATATCCATATATAAGAAAGAATTAAGAGTAGAATTTAGTATAATTTATCTTAAGAAGTCAAAAATTTATACTTGAAGAAGATCGGTTGTTAACTTGAATTGAAATCAGACTTAGAGGCATAAAACTGCCTACCTACTATAATTCCAATTTTTTTATAGATCAAAGAGTGGAATTTGAGAGAAGACTTGAAGAAAGATTTTTAAGCATTAGTTTCATGTCTTGCGAATCAATATGGGATTTTGAAGAATTTTCAAAGTTCATAATGTTCTTAGTAGAATTAGGGTTTGAAAAATAAAAATATATTTATAAATTTGAAGATTTCTTGAGTTTTGGATAATGTGTTGGTATACTAGTTGTAAATGTGTATACAAATTTCGAAGTCAATCAAATAGTTAAATTGAAGTATATGAGGGTTTTTATAGATTGAGGTCTCAAAAATTGAAAATCAAGGATCAATGAGTGTTTCTGAGTTCTTTATCAATCTGTCAATTAGATTGAAGTATTTTTTTATTATTTATTATTTATTTTTATTTATATATAATAATCTTAATTTCCAATATTTGGATGAAATTTGAAAGTAATTCAATGGTTCAAAAAGAAGATATTGGTGCTGAAAGTTTAGCATTCAGGTTGGAATAGGAGGCCGTTATCGAAAGGGAGAGCCTCCTTGAAAGAACACAAGGTCTTTAATTACAAGTGGGTTGTGAGAAGCACAATTTTATCTAAATTAAGTCAAATATAAAAGAATAGCCAAAGACTAAGTATAAAATTTAGACTAATTTCTTTCTTGAGCCAAGATATATCCAACTCTTAACTCAAATCTTAAACCCAAATCTCATCTTATTAAAATATCCACAATTTACTTATTATTAATCTAATCTAGATAAAATTTAGCTTTTTGAGCTTAACTCAAGCTATAAACTTTAAATTATTAAAGTCTATAAATAAAGTCTTAACAAAATGAGAGCCAAACCAAAGAGGAAAAAAATTAGCCACTTGTTGTATTTGCTAATTCAAAACCTCCATCTACAAATTAGCTTAGATCTTTCTTATCACAACTCTTCTTCTTATATGCTAAGACTTATTAGAAAGTTAATAATTAGCTCTAAATTCTTTCAAATTCTCACAATAAAAAGAAAAAAATCTTATAAATGGCGTAGAAAGGTCCAAACCAATCTTGAATTCCGCCCCCCAAAAACTCTAGCAAATCCCCTTCCAACAAATTCATGTGAATCTCTCTCATTACAACTCTTCTTCTTGTATAAAATAGCTTGTTGAAAAGTTAATAAGAAGATCCAACTTCCCTCAAAATTTCAAAACAAAAAAATAAAAATTCAGAAAAGGCAATAAGAAACCTCAAACCAATCTTGAAACTTGCCACCCAAAAAACTCCGGCAACTCCCTTCTCACAGATCTACTTGGTTCTCCCTCTTTATAGCTTCATTTCTTTTGTAAAATATCTTGTTAAAAAGATAACAATACAATTTAACTTCTCTCAAAATTTCAAAAATATAAAAAGAAAATACAAGAAATGGCATAGAAATTACTAACTAGTCTTGAATCTCGCCACCCAAAAACTCCAACGACCCCTCCATTCACAAATTCGCATGGTTCTCCCTCTTCATAGCTCTATTTCTTGCATTCTATAGCTTGTTGGAAAGCTAACAATAAGATCTATTTTTTTGTTAAAATTTCAAAATAAAAAGATAAAAATTCTATAAGTGGCATTCAAAACCCCAAACCAGGCTTGAATCTTATTCCTCTCCAAATATTCCAGCGACCCCTCTTTTCCTTCCTTTTGACCTCCCCTCCTCCCTCAAAAATTAAAATCCTTAATGCCAAAAATTTCTATTTCTAATTCTTTTTCAATATCCATCTTGAACCACTTTAGAGCTAGGTGTTTATTCTAAAAGATAATATCCTTAAGCTCAAATAATCCATTCAAGATAAAAATGTCATATTCTAAACTTTATTCAAATTTGTAAATGTATTTGTATTATATTCCTCCTCTTCTCCTTTCTTCTTATAAATAAAATTAATTATCCTATAAATATCTTTGATGTACTTAAATTAAGTTCGTCATGACATTGTCCATAGCTAATTGAATTATCTTATATTTTTCTTAATTAGTAAGTGTGATCAATTTTATCTTTTTTGTGCTTGTTTCTAATTAAGATATTAAGAAGTGTGCAAATTTTGAATTGATATCAATTGTTCAATTATTAGTTATTGAGGTTCTATTTTTCTACAGGATTTAATAAGAATTTGTTTAAGATCTAGGATTTGGTTTAGAACTTGATTAAGATTTGATTAAGATTTATCTAGGATTTAAGATTTTATTTGGATTTGACCTAAGATTTGATTAAGATTTAATTAAGGTTTCAATTAGAATTTGATCTAAGATTTGGTTAAGATTTAATTAGGATTTAAATTAGGATTATATTAGGATTTTTATTTTTAGTATTTATTAAGGATTCTTTGTTGTTTCTTTAAATTTTTATTTCTAATATTTCTATAAATTTATTATTATATCTTTAAAGATTTATTTTTTTATTTTTTAAAGTTTTTTATTATTTTTTTGAAATTAAATCATAACTTCTATGTATTTCTTTTGCGACTTCTTTTAAATTTATTTCAATAGGTTAAAGTTTGATAGGATTTATTAGAGATTACTTGAAGTTTATTTAAAGCTCTATTAGACTTGGTAGAATTATTTTTATATTTTTATTTACCTTCCTCAATTAAGTGTTTGATGCATTTTTAAGCAAGAATACACGTAATATGACAAAATAGATTTATTTGATTGTAACATAGATATTAAAATATAATTTTTTAATTATTTCCTATCCATCAACTATAAATTCTTGTAATAGCTTTCTTCCATGTAAAATTGTGGAATACTTGGTAGGCCTCAAAAAAAAATCTATAAGCAAAATAATCCATTTGTATAAGATTATTGCATCTCCATTCTTTTTATCAAGTACCTTCTTTTTCTTCAAAAATATCGATCACTACATTTTACACTCTTAAGTCAAGATGCCATTCAAAGTTTCTAAATAAAAAAATAAAAAGAAAAAGAAAAAAAAAAAGACATAAGGCTAATATGTTATGAAAAGTACAAAGAAACAACAAGATCTACTTCCACTATTCTATTTTTCTACACTTGAGATACTATTTCATGTATCTATCTATATAATCTAATAAATGAATTATTCTTCTTCAAAACTTCTCCAATTTTCTACATATTTTGGCTCAATAAATCACTATTATGTCTCATTCTTCTATCTTTTATAAATGATGGGTTGAAAATATAGAGTTGTACATAAGTTGGGTTAATACCTTCTTCTCATAATATTGCTCCTACTCAATGGTGAAACTCTCTATTTATTCTTAAACCGTATGGAACATTTCTTTAAAGCATAAATTAATCAATGTTTGCACCTAAGGACATAAATGCATGTGCAACAATGTATTGATAAATATTTTTCTAGAACTTCCTTGCTCTTGCATCTTGATCCTTAAATAAGCATTTCAAAAGCAAAGACAAAGAATGTAGAGATGATAGAGAAACTTGACTTTGACAACAACATTGTCCAAATAATCACAATTTCCTTGGCAAAAGGGCTAAATGTTCATTAAATTAATGCAATTTGTTACAATGAGGACACAAAACATTCATCCTTCTTAGATCATGTACGGCTTCAAGACTTGTAACTATTTCAACTTTTTTTTTGTCCTCTTTCATATTTCCTACACTATCATTGAGCAATTCCTTTCAAGTTCATTGTTAAAGCTGGACTATTTACAATGGCAAAAGTTCCATTAAACAATTGAAGTAAGCTTGTAAGTGTCAAAATTATACTTCCATAAAATTTCAATGAAACCTTATTATTAAATCATTTTAGCAAAATTATATAGTATTTATAAAATAAAAATTAGTGCATATAACTTAATTAATCAAATTTTAATACCATAGTACTTTAACAAGAATATTCTATATCTATGCATTCTTTTTGATCACAATTATACATAATTTTTGAACAACTTGCCACAAAAAAAAAGCTAAATTTTTCTAAAATTTTATATTTTACAAACCAAAATGAATAAATAAAAATTTTAGATATTTAATTTTTTATTTATAAAATAATATATATATATATATATATATATATATACACACACCTATAAACTGAAATATATATATATATATATATATATATATATATATTTATGAAATTGAATATAAAAAACTTTAGATAAAAGCAAGAAATGAATTTTCTACAATTAAATTTTTGTATAGCAATTCTTGTTGTAGTTAATAATACTTCTAAAATTTCAATAAAAATTTGTCGCTCAAGAATTTTATTTACAATGGAAATATAATATAAAATGTAATATAATAAGTATAATATAAAAATACAAAAATTATAAATATAACCATAAAAATAAAAACTATTAATATTAAACTATAAAATAATAAAATAACTTTATTTCTTGTAAAATATTTATATAAAACCATGTTCAATAATGATATCTTAGCTTTTTTTTATAGAGAAGAAAAAGATGATTATTGAAGGATGTGAAATGCATTTAGTATAGAATCAATAAAGTTAAGTACAACATTCTTTTATTTTTGGTTTTTTTATAAAAGGCTTGAAAAAAGTTATCATGCTCTTTTTTTAGTCTTCATGCCTTCATTCTAAAGTATTAAAAAATAAAAATTACTTAAATTTCCTTTCTAATTGGCTATGCAATTTAATTAACATTTCTATTACCAATAGCTTATTGTTTGTAAAGTATAATTTTAATGTTAATAAAAAATAATAATATGGCATAAAAATAATAAAAATAAATTTATTTTCTTATTTTGGAGCAAGATGATCCAAAATATCCAACCTATAATGAAACTCAATATCAATTGTAATAAAGACAAAGCCTAAGTTTAAATTCAATTGCCACCCATGAAATCTTTTATACGATAATCTTCATTCATAGTAGAATTGCCACTTCGAAATATTAATGTTTGACGGAAAAAAAAGAATAAATAATAAAAAGAAAATTTGACGAACTTTGGTATTGTTCAACTTTCAAGCACCTCTAATGTGTAGATTTGAGTGACAAGACATTATCATCAAGTATTAATGGAAATGATGTTTGAAGCCTATTCTATAAATAAATTCAAATATCAGGAGGCAGATGTTGCACAAGATTATAATAAAGAAGCATATATAAACTTAATGGCATTCTTGGAGAAGATGTCACTGAATGAAGATTACACCTAATTATCAAATGATTAATACAAAAAATTCTTTGATGTCCATTAATTCCAATACAATCATGCAACTAAATTCTAACAATTTTTTGAAGATTTCATATTCTAGTGATACTTCATTCAAGTCTTCATAAACCTTAAATATAGTTTTTCAATATAAAATTCTTTTCTATGTTATGTAAGATTAATAAAGAAATATTAGCAAGTGACTAGTCTTCAAATTGAATTGTCAAAGATGTAGCTGATTTATTTTTTTATTTATTTATTTATTTATTTTTTCTCTCCTAGAAAAAAAATAAAAAATAAAAATAAAAATAAAAATAAAAATAGTTACCTCCAACATACAACATATACCAAAATTATCTATTTTCTATAAATAGATTTTTTTGATATCAAAAGCAATATCACAAATTGAACACTCACACTTTTATGGTATCTTTGTTGATCTTTATGAGTTCCTATTATTGTTACTATTGATGAATTCGCTTATAAGATACTTTGGTTTTTTAGTATATACTATGATTTTCTATTTTCAATCAATCTCATCATTATTATTTCTAATTTTTAATTCTTATTGAACTCGTTCAACAGAACAATTCCAAAATGATATTTTATCTATATTTGTATGGCATGAATCAAGACAATATTTCTATTCTTGTGCCATAGAAGAATGCATGGTTAATAGTTGCAAGAGCCAATCTCTATTTTTATATCCAACATTCACTTTAATCCAATCGTTGCTTACCAATACATTCTTCTTACTTTGCATTCAAATGTAACATCAAAAATAAGTAATCACCAAGAATATTTAATAAATTTCTAATACCATTGAGATAGAAACAATGAAGCATACAACAACCTCCATGTCCATATTTCACCATGCTTTGAAGATTCATTTGCTATTGTTTATTCATAGATGATGATATGTGAAAAAATTATTCAAAGTCCATATTAACTTTACAAACACTTATGAAATGTAACCTTTGTAAGTTGCTACATCAAAGTAATATCAATTGATATCATTCAAAAGTAAAGATTCAAATTTTTTACTTACAATTCTTTTTATTCTTTGTGATTCTATCTTTGTAGAATTCATTGTAGCTAGTGAGGCTTAAAGATTGAAAATTAAAAAAAGTGATAACAACCATTCTTAGATTTTAGTGAAAACCATATATACATATCCAACTTCAGGATGTCCATATTTAAGCACAAAATATTGAAGTACAACAACTTAAAGATAATTTATTATATTATGACTAAATCTTTAATAATGGATTAGGCTCCATTACTCCTAAATCAAATATAACTTCAAAGATTGCATGTAATAAGGATTAAAATAGTAGATTAATCCCAAAGCTCTCATATTTAATTGATAATCTTAATTTTGATTCACTTTAGAAACATCCAATTAATAGTCTTACTTAACATATTTTCATTGACAAATCTTTAATAAAAGATTAAATATAATATATATATATATATATATATATATATATATATATTAAATACATTGAGGCAAAATTCAAATACTTGCAAGACTCTCTTATTTACTAAGGCAAGTAATAGAAATAAAAACTTTTCAGCTAATAAACTAAGAACTTTTTGTAAGAGTTAAATCTACATTTAAGTATGTTCACGAAAAAAATTATCCATATCAGATTTTTAATTGAATACCACTATTCTAGAGACAACTTGTTAGTTTCAAAGAAGTGGCAAGTTATATTCTAGGATAATGAGAGCACAATGCAATTACTATAATACAATGAGTAATTTAGACTTTTTATTACAACAATTGCACATGGAATATAGAATGCATGCAACATCTTAATACAATACATTAACATCTAAAAACAACAAGATAACATCAACTCTACAAAAACATGAACTATACAAAACATAAACCTTTTTGATAAAAACCAAGAGGAATGCATGTAGTGAATGAAAGCCACTTTTTGTCTCTTTGAGCAATCTTAATATATAGATTAGATGAATCCATGTTTTTCTCATGGATAGTTTTTGTTACAATTGATAATATTTAAAAAATTCCAATAAAATTATGTTATTTAAAAAATTTGCTAATAAAATGATATCATATCTAGTCTAGGTCAAAAAAATTAAATATCATAATATTTGAACCAAATCTTGAAGTTCCAATACAAAAATAGTAAAAGAACCAATTACGGTAGCAAGCTAGTTTCTACAACTTACTCTTTCACTTTCTTATCCTCCTCTTCTTCTTTTTCTTCTTCTCCTCTATAAAATAACAATTAAAAAAATCTTCTTCTTCTTCTGTATAGAAGAGCAATCAAGAGAGGATCTTCTTCTTCTTCTTTTTCTTCTTCTTCAAATTCCTTTTCTTCTTCTTCAACTTCTTTATAATTGCCATTGATTGATACAACAAAATATATTTTAGAATCCCATATGATAGTTAATTTGCTGATCTAAGGAAACACGTGTTTAGATAGAGAGACCAAGAAGGGAGAGAAGGGAGAGAGTAGAGGTTGGTGATGAATCCTAGGTTTATTTTTTAAATATTTGCAGTGGCAGTCTAAAGCTTCTATCTTGCAAGGCTAAAGAGCTAATGCAACTTCCAAACCCTCTTTGAATATTTGAGACTGTAAAAAAGAAACTATGTATTTTGAAAATCATATGAATCTATATCTTTAATGAATCCATATTATTCCAACATCCTTGTATGAAGCATATGAATGGATTGAAGAAGGTCCATATGCTTTGAGACTTGAAGGAATTAGTACCTTGACAAAAATCAAAAAAACATGACAAAAATCAAGATGAAGAGAGAATCAAATGTAGATGCAGCTTACTGTAAATGGTACAATCCACATTTCTACTATGGGAGGGAAAATGAAAAGGATGGCATTCACATGGTAACACATTATGGTTTTGTTTCCACAGCTATGGTTATTTGTTAGTGAGAAGCTACCTATTTACTCTAAAATCTTTCAATTGAATGTATATATATATATATATATATACCAACAATAACAATTGTTTGCACCAATCCAGCAATGGAACATCCAACATTCCTTTAGAAACTTTGCCATCAATATTGAAAAAGGGAGGGGCCCATTCATCATCAAAGTATAATTAGATCTCTTTTTCTTCATGATTTTCAACTCTGATTGTGCATTGTCTTATTTATCAATGCTTCATGATTGTTGATTGACTTATTTATAGATATTGTGGTTGTTATATGTACTACTACTCTTGCTTCTGTCAACATTAGGCAAATTCCACCTCTCTTCTTTTCTTGCTTTCAGTTGTGTTTTCTAATCTTTCTAGGGCTCCATTGTGCAAATTGTTGCAAAACTTGACGTCTTTGAATGAATAATAAAACATTAAAAGGTCGATCAAGGTCAAAATAAAAACCTCTAATTGTAGAAAAAATCAAGAAGGCCGTTGGAACAACAATGTGCAAACAAATTACTTATAAAAGTACTTATCCTAAAATCAAAATCCAATGAATCAAAATCCAATGAAATTATAATATTGAATTGGAATCCCTTCATAATTCCTTACTTAATGAAGTGATTAGTTCCCAATGAACTATAAAATTCTTTGAAGAATGCCTTAATGAATTGTAAAATGTCTTATGAAATGCCCTGATGAATTGTAAAAGTGATTGTGAACTCCACAAAAAGTGAACTTTTTTGATGAGTGCAAGTTATTTAATTCCAATTCTACCATAAATAATGTTAGTATTTTGATGTTTTTATTAATAATGTTAAAAAGAATTATGAATGCACTTTGTATAAATAATTTTAAAGAGACATTAAAATATTGCAAGAGATTTTACTTTTAGTATTTTTGAGAAATATAATTTCTTGAATTTTCACAATTAAAAATAAAATAGTATCCTAAACATTCATTTCTTGCAAATATTATTTATTCTTTAAAAGTGTATCCATTTCTTTTGAAAATTACTTGAGAAACCAAAAGGATTTTTTTATTTTATTTTTTTTATTGATATTTGATACTATTAAAGACCAATATCTCATGATTTTTTATTACATACTTAAGATTTCAATTTATTATTAAACATAATATGATTATGCAGAATTTAATTGATTTAAAAAAATAGGTACTGTACAGTGATTTTTGAATAGATGAGAATGGTTTAACTTCTCAAAAACAGAAATAGGGAGGATGTGATTTTTTTTGATAAAAATGTATTTAAAAATTTACACAAGGTTCCATAAGAGAGCTTGTCATGTTTATTGTAACATTAAAAATACTTTTTTACAAGCACAAGCATTACCAAGAAAAAAACATCTTCTAGAAGTTGTTTGGGAGCTTTCAAAGGCTTTGCAAGCTTCTTGTAGTTCAATAGTCCAAAAATAATTATTAGTAAAGCAACTTTGTTAATTTATATGAAAAATCATATTAAAAGTCTTTTAATTGGTCATGTTAGTTTTACACTTTATAAGTATTTTATTTTATTATTTTATTTTATTCAAAATGAAATTATATATATATATATATATATATATTTTGTTGTGTGCTTATGCATGAAAAGTGAAGCTTCACATAGACGAGCACACATAGAAGCTTTGAATAGAGGAAGAGTTGCATGGCAAAGTCAAGGTCAAAGAAAGTGAGGGAAGACTTTAAGGGAGTGTGTGGTGGCTCCTTTACTCCATTCCTTGCTCCTCACCCCTCCTCAAATAATTAATACCAGCTCCAAAAGAAGGTAAATCATTGCAGCATATAACTCCTTTGTTGCATCAGTATGAGTGCGTGTGTATGTATATGTTTTGACAAGAAAAAGAATCCATTGGTTTTTTGACTGAGATGTGGAGTTATGATACAGATCCAACATATCAACAAATCTCTATTGGTAATATTCAAATGTTGAACATTTATTCTAGATTTAGTTGGAAGTTTCAACTTGAGTTACTTGAATTACTGCTGTACACCAAATCCAGTTTTTCTTGCAAATTTGGAAACAAAATGAAAGCGAACAATAAAAAACTAAAATTCCAAATTTCGAATGTGTAAACCTGGTCAGTTCATCTCATCAAGATAATAACCTGTACCCACAATCAGAATCTGGTTAAGGATTGAAAAAAAGAAGAAAAAGACAAGAAGAAGAATCAAATAGACGAATAGTGAGGACAATGTGGCACTGACTGGTCACCAACTTGAGGGGGAAGCATTGGAACCAACTGGAGAATAAAATAGAATTAATTTAAAAATGCATGGTGAGTGATTTGCATGGGCAACAGAAGAAGGATCAATAGAATAGACCCTAAGTTTTAAATAACAAATACATATTCCACTCCTCTATGCTTTCAATTCCCATCCAACTACACCTTCATTTACATATAGTTTAATGAATGCATGTCAAGATTTTTCTTCAAGGATGAGTGTCTATTTACTCCCCTTCTACTTCCATTATGCCTTGGCATTGATAGCATTGATAGCTTTAGAAGAAGCTGATAGTACCAGCTTAATTCCCCCATTATAAAGTTACACAGCACATGTTGCAAAGTAATGTTAATAATCAGAAGAGAGCAATAAACTTTAGGATGTATGGATTATTCTATTTTGAAGAAGACTTTGTAGACAAGGATCATCATTTGACCAATTTAAGTAGTTTAAAAAAGGAAGTGAAAATGATGAAACCCAAATAAATATACACCAGTTTGTGATTTCGAACACAATAGAGTAATGGGTTTGACTTCAATCAACTTCTCTGGTTTTTTAATTCTATTTTTTATCTTACTTATGCACTGTTGGAAGGACCATGCACAAATGGAAAATGGGATATTCCTATGTATATATATATATATATATATATTCAATTCATTCTTTGTTAATTTAGTTTTACAGTCATTATTGCTGATGTTAATCAATTAAGATTCCTTTCTCATTTATGGCAATATCTCACAAAGTGCCACCATATCAATCATGTCACACAGAGGCTCATACCATGCAACAACTTTAGTGGCAGACAATGGTTATTTGACCACCATCTGAATCTCCAAACTAACATTGCATGCACCAGTTACAGTGAGGAAAAGAAAAGAACAATAATCTTCAATGTTTTTCCAATTTTCTTAGAGGTTTCTTTTGAAATATAAGAATAAATCTAACTCCACTAAGAAAAAATACAATAAGCCAATAACAGAACACAATGTGTGTGCGTATATATATATATATATATCTATCTACTTCACACATATTGTTTAGGTTTTATAAGCTGATGCTTTCTTGTGGCTAAATTCTCCAAGGAAGGTCTTCATTACCCGCAATAGCCCAGTGACGAAGATCAGGTCTAAGGACCGAACCCCGTCGGAGACAAACACTGGTTGCCGAATCATCTAGATTGGGATCGTCATCTCGACGTGAAGACTGTGGTTTGCAGCTTTGCAGCTTTGCATTGGCGATGGACGAGGTTAGATATGGAACAATGGTGACGATGTTTGTGTCTGTATGATTCAGAATGACCCAGATCCGCTGGTTTGTTACTAATTACTTATATATTCAAAGTAGGGAGAGCCTTTAGCCGATGTAGCTGAGGGTGGGGTGAAGATCATTTAGGAAAGCAGACAGTAGTGATGCATGGAGATTGATTTACATGAAGAAGCGTCACATGTTACAGAGCTGCAAACTAGTCTCTCAAGGTGGTCCTCTCTCATGAATTCTCGAGTTGTGAATTTGCAAATTGATCTTTTGTTCATAAGATGAAGCCAGCTGCCCGTTTATTTATTATTTCGGTTAGCTGAATCTCAAGCTGCAACTTTGTTGTTTGGACGGATTCGCTAGTTTCATTTCTTAGTGAACACCAGGTCAAAACTTCGGCATCGCAGACGTTTCTGTTTCACTTGCATTGCTTTATCTGGGAACTAAAGGGATAGGATATCATTGAAAGGGGATGCAGGTCATAGAGAGAAGCAGGATATGGGGACCGCACAGGATTCTCCGACGCTCGACCCCGATATGAATACTCCGATTGGTGTCGATCTAGTGGGCACAGTTTTCAATCATCTGGCGAGTATGACCTTCACCAAACCGTGGATGGAGGGACAAGTATGTATATATATATATATATATATATATATTTGCGAAGAGCGAGGTTATAGAAGAAGCAGTGGGAAGAGTAAATGAACCAGTTCAGGCAATGGATAATCCGGAGTAGAAGGCTGCGAACGAAATTGTATTAAATGGTGTCCAACCCGCCCAATCGAAGGATGTCGAGTATAAGTATGGTACTGGAGGTTGTCTAGGGTACAAAACTGAAGATTGCAGAAGCTGGAGAATCAGAATCAGGGAAGAAGGAAAGCGAAATTAGAGCGTTCCACTATTACTTACAGCACTGAAATCGCGATTACAATACTTTTTAGGAGTGTCTCAAGTGTTCTCGCTCGACGGAGGAAACATGGAGAAAAGTAAACAATGCGAATGATCGTTTGCAGCATAGTCTGAAGCAGGATAACTCCAACTCGCTGAAGCCGCTGACTAAGTTAAGTTCAAGCTACAATATCCTGATCAGCAACTAAGTGGTGGGTCGGATCTTGATGTCACGAAGGTGGCAACTCGTGCGTCTTCTCGTTTCTGCTTTCAGTGGGGTGAAGGAAGCCTCTATCAACTTCGTCAGAGTGTGATGATCATGCGTCCAGCATCCAGACAATGATATTCTAGTTCAAGAGCGTGTAGGAACAATATCCAGATTCGGATATTTCAAATTTCAATACGTAACATGTTGGATGACAAAGTACTTTGCCGAGGTGTACAACCACACTGCATCAGTCATCAGTCTCCTGGATCGACCCTGAGGAGTATTTATTTGTATCACTCCTTGATGTAATACAATGAAGTGTGTAAGTTTATTCTAGCAGATTAGTCTCTTTTGAAGGTGTACTTGTTATGCTTCTATCATGGAATTAGAGCGAGTTTGAGTCTCTCATTCTTTCTACCTTGTCTTTCTCTTCTTACCTCTCATCTCCTTCCTCTCTTCTTTGTTTTTTTTCATTTCCATCCACTCTCAAAGCTACAAATCACAAATGACAGGAGCTCTAGATAGCATTATAGGAGAAGTTTATTGAATGATCACAACTACAAGGAGTGGGCCTTGACAATGAGGAGCGTCTTTTAGCGAGAAGACTTATGGCACCTAGTACACACACCTTCGATCAAGACAAAGTCACCACACTCAGATTCAAGCCATTTAATATCACCAAATATGAAAGGCAAGAAATAGTCAATAAGCTTGGATAAAGAGAGACTCATTGCGACAGAACTGGATCTGCTCCGGAGAAGAAACTTGCCAGTAATAGCTTACCTACGCCTTTCTGTTACACTAGAAATACGTCCCAAGATTCAAGACATAGAGGATCCGATGGAGGCCTGGCAATGCTTGCAAACAACATTTCAGACAAACACCATTACAAATATTATGGTCGTCCTGAACAAGTGGGTAGTACTCAGAATACACGAAAAACCAAGATGTATTAAGCTTCATGTCAACAATTTATTCAATTCTACTGGAATTATAACAAGTAGATCACACTCAGAATGAAACAAATGTCGTTTACAAAATCCTTAATAAATTATCATCTTGTTTTGCTTAATTGTCACAAATGATATAGAATAAAATGGTAGTATCAATGTTTGACATAGTCTTGGTTATGAGGCTTTGATTTGTTGCAATCAAAAATCAATATCAAGTTAGCAAAGTAGGATTGCCTTAAATCTACCTCAAGTCAATACCATTGTACTTCTTTTGAGCACCTACGAAAGAATTCCAAGAAACCTTAATAAAAAAAGTCTTCTCAAAAATCAACCAAGACCAATCATTGTATGATACAAATGTCATTGGCATGGCCATATTGCATGATTCTATTAAGTATATGTTCATGCCCAATTACATCCAAGCAATTCACCTTAGAGATTTTGCACCAAATGACATACCTGCCATTTCATCAATAAGAATCTCTATGTAAAAACCATTGTCATGTTGTAACATGACTATATGGTGAAAGATGATAATATGAATCTTATTATAGAAGAGCCAAGTTAAGAGATAAAGTAGAAAAATATAAATAAAAGATAGGAAGGTAGTGAAACTTTTAGTAGTAATGTTATATTTTTAGAATAATAACTTCTATTTACTTTGTAGAGCCATGAATAAGGCAAAATAAGATAGATTGAAAAAATAAATGATACAAGTAACTTTAGGAAGAAGTTAAAAGTAAATTCTAGCAAAAATTAACTAGAAAAACTAGATATTGATACTCAAAAAGGGCCAATTATGAACCAGGATTAAAATTAGACTTCAAGGCTCAAAACAAAGCCTTGACGATGATTTTGGAGTTCTTTTGGAGATCAAAGAATAGAACCTAAGAGCTGACTTGATATTTTTTCTTTAAGTATTGATTTGGTGTAATTTGAATATGTATTGACTTTGTAAGAGCTTTGCAAAGTTGGAGTTTGTTTTAAGTGACTCTAAATTTGTGAAATAAAGTGGGTGATAATTTTTGGAGAATTTTATAAATTTAGTAGTAGATCTATAAGTGAAATTTTAAAGATTTGTGGATATATATGTGTTCAATATATGCTGTGAGTTTGAATTTGTTTGAAGAATTGGATCAAGGATTACTGAGGTTTAAGTGGGTTGGAGTCTCAAGAAGTAGAGTTTTAAGTGCAATGAGGGTTTCTTAAATTTCTTGCAATATATTGATTGGATTAAAGAAAAAATTATATATATGGATAATAAACTTATTTTTCTACATATGTGAAAAATTTGAGATCAATTGAACAATTCAATAAGGAGATATTGATACTAGAAATTCAACATTTAGATTGAAGAAGTAGGCAAGCCAACATCTGAGCAAATATAAGGATTGATTTTCTTTTTGGTGAGTTCAATATTCTTCAAATTTTATTTGCATGTAGTCAACTTAATTGTGAAGAAGTCTGCAAAATTTAAGTTAAAATCAATAGTTCATTCATTAGTTATTGAGGTTTAAATCTGTTGTAGGAATTACTTGAATTATTTAGGATTTGATTAGGATATGTTTAGAATTTGATTAGCACTTGATTAAGATTTTTTTAGGTTTGTTTAGGATTTGGTTAGGATTTTTTAGGATTTGATTAGGATTTGATTAGGATTTGATTAAGATTTATTTAGGATTTGACTAGGATTTACTTAGAATTGATTAGGGTTTGGTTAGGGTTTGGTTACGATTTGATTAGGATTTGGTTAGGATTTGGTTAGGATTTGGTTAGAATTTGGTTAGGATTTGGTTAGATTTTGATTAGATTTTGATTAGAATTTGAGTAGGATTTGGTTAGAATTTGATTAGGTTTGTTTTAGGATTTCATTACGATTTGATAGGATTTGTTTAGAATTTGATTAAGATTTATTTAGGATTGATTAGGATTTGATTAGGATTTGGTTAGGATTTGATTAGAATTTGGTTAAGATTTGACTAGGATTTGGTTAGGATTTGGTTAAGATTTGATTAGAAATTATTTAGGATTTGACTAAGATTTGATTAAGGTTTGTTTAAAGTATGATTAAGATTTGGTTAAGATTTTTTAGGGTTTGACTAGAGTTTATTTAGGATTGATTAGGGTCTAGTTAGGATTTGACTAGAATTTGGTTAGAATTTGGTTAAGAATTGATTAGAGTTTGATTGGGATTGGAATAAGATTTGAGTAGGATTTGATTAGGATTTGATTAATATTTGATTAGAATTTGACTAGGATTTGATTAAGATTTCTATTTTAATATTTTATTAAGATTTCTATTTAAGTATATTTTAAAATTCCTATGTTATTTCTTAATAATTTCTTTAAAGGGTCTTTAGAAATACTTTGTCTTTTATACATAATTTTTTTGTAATTTTGATTGAATTTGATTGATGTTTGATTATACTTACTAATCTTTACTTGTATTATTTTTAAGAATCTATTAGAGTTGTTAGGACTTCTTATTGTAATTTTTCTTTTATCTTCCATAGCCAGGTGTCTGATGCATTTTCAAGTCAAATGCCATGTATTACAACACCATCAAATATACTACTTAGCTTTTATTCCAATTAAAGAAAATATAGATTAGGACTTGGTATTCTTATATATTTCATGTTTATTTAAAAATCACAATTGAATTTTTGATTAAAAAATATCTAGATATTTTAGCAAAAATATTAAAATATTTAGTAATCTTTATTTAAATTCTAGTTCCATCTCAGTAATCTCCATTGAGGGCCAAAACCATGATATAGTTTGTAAAGGAACAATTGATGTCTAGGTGCCTTGAAACAACATTCAATAAAATCAAACACAGAAACAATGATAGAAAAAAGATACAAAACTAAGTCATGCTATCTTTGTAAAATCTTGTTATGGATATCCAAGCACTTTGTTGGATTACTAAATCTACCAATAGAACCTACAAATTTTTAAGGAGCTATTCAATATAAAGCACAAATGGATGCTATAGAAGATGGAATAGCATCAATAGTCAAAATAATTCTTAGAAGTTTATAGAATTACTTCATAGAAAGGTTTGCATCTTAACTAAGTGGGTCTACAAAAAAAAAAAAAAAAAGACAATAGTATGCAAACACACAAAGTTAGATTAGTTGCCAAAGAATTTGAACTAAGAGAGGCAATAGATTTTGACAATATATTTGCACCAATAATGAAATGTGCAACAATCAGACTTCTAGTTATACTAGCAATTCAAGAGAGTTAGTAACTACTAATCATGGATGTTAAAATAATATTCTTAATTAGAGATCTACAAAAAGAATTATACATATCACAACTTCAAGGATTTATTACAGAAAGAAAAAAAATATCTAGTATGCAAGATAAAAAAAATATTATATGGATTATAACAAGCTCTTAAATTTTGATACTCCAAAATTAACTTATATTAGAAAAAATAAGGCTTTTAGAAGGATAAAAGAAATTACAACCTATATATCATATGACATTAAGATAAAATATTACTTATAGTATTATATATGGATGATCTTTTATTTGCAAGCAATTACTTAAAGTGGATCAAATGGTTTTAATACCAATTAGAATCTAAATTCAAAATATCAAAAATAAATAAAAGAGAAGTCATTTTATATCTAAAGGCTAAATCCATCTAGGTACCACATGATGTCTTCTTCACATAAAAGGCCTATATACTTAAAATACTAAAATAATTTGAATTAAACTAATAATTTTTTATCTCAATATTTATGATTAAAAAGCTAAAACTACAAATAAATATAAGAACACTCTTAGTTGCTTCAACTACTTATAAATATTTAATTGGAAAAATGATCCATCTATCTTATACAAGATCAAATATATAATATACTACATATCAAATAAGAAGATATATGGCACATCTTCTAGAATTATACTTGGAGGCTATTAAATAATTTCTCAAATATTTTAAAAAAACTTGAGACTATAAGATTTTCTACAAGAAAAATAACCAATCATATATAATTAGATTTTTCAATAATGATTGATCAAGGAATATTAAAGGGGCTCATTCAACAATTGATTTTGTCATTATTTTTCATGATTTTATAATTACATGGATGTCAAAGAAATAATTTAATATCATACTTTCATCAATAAAAATAAAATATATGGCTATATCAATTATATCTTGTAAATCTTCTTGGCTTAAGATGCTAAGCATCAATTTAGAAATAGAAGCTATAAAACCACTCATGATCCATTGTGACAATGAAGCATCTATAAAAATGGCCACAAATTTAAAAATCACATTAAAATCAAATATATTATAATATACTTTTATTATACTAAAAACTAGAAGTATGAGACATCAAACTAATCTATATATAAAAAATAAAGAAAATAATGAATTTATTCACAAAACCTTTAGGCAAGGATTTATTTGAAAAATTTAGAACCAAGCTGAATTTACAAAGCTATGAAGTTATTAAAGTAAGTAGATTTTAGAAGAATATGCAAGATAAAATTTTCTACTATATCTAATTATTGTAGTATAAATATACTATAATAATTAAATTTCAAAAGTTACATAGTTGATTACTTTAGATCTCTTTTCAAAATTCTTATGTTAATTGCTACTAAAATTGTTCATTTATACTATACAATTCAATTACAAGGTATAGACTCTACAATGTAATCTTTTGCTTATATCATAAAACTTCTTATATTTTAGATAGAAAAATTGAAGGAAGATGAATGTCAATCATGAAGCAAAGCAAAGCAAAACAATTTGAATTGTTTGATCTATTTTTGGCCATTATTTTGAAGCCTCTATCTTCATCATTATAAAATAATTATTTATATTTAAAAAAATTCAAAAGTAATATCAAGAAAATGATGTGGATGAAAACTCAATAAACAATTGAAACAAAGAGCCAATCTATCAATAACAAGACTTCTTTTTGCACCAAAATATCACAAGTTAAAGAAACCACCAAATTGGCTCATCAAACATTAAACAAATTGTAAAAAATTCTAAAGAAGATTACTATTTTGAAATGATTATTTTCCACACACAACTTGGCAATTGACCACGTAAAAGAATAAGTAACTCACAACATCTCGAAAGTCTACTTACAACATACATAATGACTACAAGAATGGAGATAAAACAAAATATAAACCATATTCTATATTCTATCAGTCAAATTTTTCAAGTTAACATTATTTAGCATATATTGATTTTTCCTCATAGTAAGAGGGCTATTAGATGACAAATTTTTGTAATAAGATATACTTCCACATTCTTCATTTCTATGATATTGTTCAAAGATCAACCTAAAATTAAACCATGTCATGTTCTATTTAGATTTTTTATAAAATTATAATTAAAATTAAATTCTCACTAGAATAATAATTTCATCAATATTAATTATATGACGTCCAAAAAGATATTATTTGTAGAGTACTCCAAAATAATTTAGATATTAAAAGATTGTTACATAAGTATTATTTTAATTTTTTTTTCTAAAATTATATATAAATCATGAATTAGTACAATAAGAGAAGTATTAAATTTAATCTAAAGTATCAGTATCTATATGGTGTCATGTTGTGACATGATTATATAGTGAGAATATGACTAAAAATAATTTTTTAATTAATACTCTATTATATTAATTCAACAAGAATTCAACATATTTTAATAATTCTTTTATTAAAGCCTCTTAGCCTATTTTCTTATCTTAATAGCAAGTAGATAAAAGTTGATTAGTATTTTTACCTTCTAGGATATAAAAACTCTTCTACTGCCTTATAAACACCATAAATTGATAAAATCAAGTTAAAAGAAATAAATAATTAGTATAGTTGATACTAGGATTAATTTGAGGATAGGGTTGGATTAAAAAATCCTTAGGATAGGTTAGCTTGATATCCAAGGGTTGACCATTTGTGAGACAAGGTCGAAATCAAATCTCTAGCTACTAAAACAATCGCCTAGGTTAAAATAGGATTTCATTTGAAGATTAAAGATTAGAATTTGAGAGCTAGATTAGAGCTTGTTCCAAAGACATAAGATTGATTTTTGTAGGATTTGAGAAAAGTTAGGAATTATTGTTGGAAGTCAAGGTTTGTATTGGCAACTTGGAATTTATGCAATGAAATTAGGACTAACACTCTCAATTAGTTCTTAAAATTGGTATTACATCTACAGTTCAAATTTTGACAAAACTTGGATAATTAGGTGTGCTAAATGTATGTAAAATTTTGTGATAATCCAATAGTGCAATTGAGAGATATTTGGGTTTTGGTACAATAACATATCAGAAGTTGGAAGTTTGGGATTGGATAGGATTTTTATGATATGCGGAGATCTAATAGTCAGATCAAGATAAAATTTGGCTTAGTATTGAAAGACTTCAAGGTTAAGCTACAAACCAATTTTGAATCAAAGTTAATGGTTGGAGAAGGAGAAATCATTATTGGAATTTTTACTTCATCTTTTAAATTGGCAGCTAAGTGACATTAGTGTAGTTTTTGGAGATTTTCTCACAATTTATAAGTTCGATTAGGTTGAAAATTCTTGAGCTTATAAAAGAATTACATTGACAATTGCATGTAAAATTTCACATCAAATCAACGATCGGATTAGAAGTTACAGCTTGTCAAAACTCATTGATTAGGATTAGGGCTTATAAAAAAAATCTAAATTACTTAAATATAAAAGTAATAAGGTAATTGAGGTTTATGTGTGAACGAGGCTACTAAGAAGAGTATTTTTTAAGACTTTTGAATTAGTATTTGGATTATATTCTTTTCATATGGCTGAAACCTATTAGGGTTTCTTAGATGTTTGTAAAATACAACCTCATCTTCCAGAGCTAGGTGCCCAGTGCATTCCCAAGCAAGAAAACACGTAATGTGATAATGGCTTCAAGCTTTACATTAGTTTCAACAAACTATCAATGACTGCTATACAACTTAGTTTTTATTTTTTTTTATTTTTATTTTTTTTTTAATCAATAAAGTCATTTTCTTATTTACCATTGTGATACTTAAAACATAGGTAGAATGTCCTTTATAGTGCCTCTCAATCATATAGCTTGTGACAAGGAAGTATTATAACTTAAGGTAGGATTAGACAACAGTATAACACCATACATAGTATATGTCACTGAAAAATAGACTTGTAGATGCAATCATTATATATATTCTAAATAAAAAGTATTTGTTACTGAAAAAAATTCTTATTTTGGTTGTCAATCCTCTATTAAACCATTGTAACTTCTTAAAATGCTCATAAAGTGGTGTTTTGAATTTTAAGTTCTATACTTGAATGCTTGATATAATCCATCTTTGAACATACTTTCATAAGTTAATTTTGAACACATCAATTGAAATCCTTTTCTCATACTTTGAAAACATTAAAAGGGATCATAGACATGGAACTTTAAATTAAGATTTATTTGACAAAAATTCCTAATTTTTTTAGAATAAGATGCAAAAGATATCCTAAAATAGAGCCTCAATGGTCTTCCTCTCCATGGTTGTAGAGGCATTGTCATATGACATGATTTATAATTTAAAAATACATGAAATATCTTGCTATTAGAGAGTTTAGTTTTAACTTATTAGCTAAGATCTAATAAGTGTTTTATTCCACTTTTAGCTTAAATACAAAGTATTGGCTTCCAAAACTTCTTCATTTTATACAAAATGCCTAAATTATAGGAAAAATTCTTCAAAACATATTTTTTCCGCAAAAGATTTCTTCTTGAATTTTAGAAATTCATATCTCTTGATCCATTTGATTATTTTCTCTCAAACTTTTACATAACATAGCTATTATTCTTAAGCTTTACTACAAAAAAATGAAGTATAAAACCGCTACCAATCTTTTGGCATCTTAAAAATCCTTGTAGGTGCTCTAAACCCTAACTTACAAGCATCTAAGTACTATTTTCTTCATATCTCAAAATATAAAATTCAAATGCCACAAAATTTTTGCACAAATTTTATTAACATGATTATACACATTTAAAAAAAATAGCCAAAATTTATCAAATTTCTCAAGATATAGTTCAAAATACAACCATTAATAAATCAGGTTACTTATTGCCCTTAGATTGCACGTATTGATTTCAACTTCCAATATCTCCTTTATTTCAACTTAGAATTCATCAAACAATATATAAAAAATATAGCCAAGAAAGTGTTCTCTTTAATTCTAATTGGTGATATTTTATTTCTTTTTGTATGTATGTGTTATATTCAAAAGAGTGATAGTAGATACAAAATCATCACCTTAACTTTAAGTATCCATATTTCTTTCATATATATTCCAAATCACACATAATTTATACCAAAATCATAGAAAAAATCCTAAATGGTCCCAATCTTCGATAGTCCAACTTATCACATGGTCGCTTGGTCTTGATATTTCGTCGAAGAAGCCAGGCTTTGTCTCCAACTTTGAAAGTAGGTGCTGGATTCCGAAATCTATCTGCAGACGTCTTATAGGATTCTTGAGCGGATTGTAATTGAAGCTTCAACATAGTTTGAAGCTCTGATAGTTACTTCACAAATCCTTCAGCTGCTGGATTGAAATTTGTTGACGGACTCAATAAATCAAGCTTCGGATGATACCCATAGTTGGAAAAGAATGGTGTTTGTTGAGTCGACGCATGGAGGGTGTTGTTATATGCAAACTCAGCTAGTGATAGATATGCAGTCCAATCGTCTTGCTGATAGTTGATGCTGCATCGTAAGTACTGCTCCAAGACTTGGTTCACCCGTTCCGTTTGGCCATCATTTTGAGGATGAAAAGCTGAAGAAAGCTTGATATCCACCTTCAATATCCCAAAGAGAGATCTCCAAAACTTTGACACGAACTGGGTACCTCGATCTGATATGATATCATCTGGTAGTCCATGATATCGATACACATTATCGAGAAAGAGTCTTGCTGTGACTTCACTGGACGATGTCTTCTTACAAGGAACAAAGTGTGCCATCTTCGTAAGCCGATCTACCACGACAAAGATGCTGTCAAATGAGTTTGATGATGGTAAGTCCGTGATGAAGTCCATAGAAATTGAAGACCATGGTCGACGTGGAATTGGCAATGGCTGTAGAAGTCCATAAGGGTGATGCCGAGGATTCTTAGATCTTGAACAAATGTTACAAGAGAGGACAAAATCTTTCACATCCTTCCACATTTGGGGCCACCAAAAATCTCGGGAAATAAGCTCCAAGGTCTTGTTGAATCCAAAATATCCCGCAGCAAGAAAATCATGGCGAGATTGAAGAACTTGGAGTCGTGCTAGTCCTTTTGGAATGTACAATCGCTCTTCAAAGTATAAAAGATCTCCCTCCACCTTGAACTTGTCGTCATTGGTACGTTGCTTGATATCAATGGCTACTGAATCTTTAATGGTCATAGCACGTACCTGGTTTAGGAAGTCAGCATCAAATGATACAATAGTAGCACAAAGTTGAAATCTCTCTGGCTTCAATAACGTTGTACATTGTTGATCAAATGCTGCTTCTCCAACCTTTGGTGCAAGATACGATCTCCTTGATAAAGCATCAGATAGTCCTTGCTGTCTTCCAGGTCGATAAGTGATAACAAAATCGAATCTAGATAGCGACATATTCCACCGAGCTTGACGCCGATTTAAAACTCGAGCCGTCATGAAATACTCCAAATTCTTGTGATCCGTATATACGGTTACTGGATGTGCAGCTCCTTCAAGAAAGTGACGCTATTCTTCGAAAGAATCCACTATAGCAAGAAGTTCCTTATCGTGGATCTCATAATTGATTTCAGCAGCAGAGAACTTCCGAGAATAGAATGCAACTGGATGGAACTTCTTATCTTCACTCATTTGTAAAAGCACAGCTCCCAAAGTAAAATCTGAAGTATCAGTTTCTAAATAGAAGGCCTTTGTAAAGTCTGGATGTACCAAAATTGGAGCTGTAGTAAATGCTGTCTTCAAATCTTGAAACGCCTTCTCCGCCAAAGGTCCCCATTCCAACTTATCCTTGCATGTTAATTGAGTGAGAGGAGCAGCAACTTGAGAATAATTCTTGATGAAGATCCGATAGAAGTTAGCAAAACCAAGAAAGCATTGTACGTCTTTAACCGTCTTCAGAACCTCCCAAGACATGATTGCTTCTACTTTCTTGGGGTCCATCTTCAAACCTTCTGTAGTCGCAATGAACCCCAAAAATTCCATCTCCGTCTGGTGAAATAAACACTTTTCTAATTTGGCATATAGTCCTCGCTTGCGTAGTTTCTCCAAGACCAAACGAACATGCTCCTCATGCTCTTCCTCGTTTTTGAGAATATTAGAATATCGTCCAAGTAGATGATAACAAAATCATCGAGGTGTTCTCGAAAGATGTCATTCATCATATGTTGGAAAACCGCTGGAGTATTGGTAAGACCAAAAGGCATGACATTATATTCGAAATGACCATACCTTGTACGGAATGCTGTCTTCCACTCATCTCCTTCCTTGATTCGTACGAGATTATAAGCTCCCCTTAGATCAATTTTTGTAAAGATCTTCGCACGTCCAAGTTGTTCTAAGAGACTAGAAATCAAGGGTAATGTGTAACGATTTTTCTTTGTTACCTTGTTGAGGCCTCAATAGTCCACACACATCCGTAATGATCCATCTTTCTTCTTCACAAATAAGATGGGTGCTCCATCCATAGATTGGAGGTTGCGAAAGATGACCTTTTCCACAAAAGTACCCAAGAGTAAGCCTAGTAGAAAACCCCGAATAGAGAAATCCTTATTCATTGGAGCAAGAGCATTTATAAGATCGTCCAAGGAAGGCACACCATTTGTCATTTATGCAGCTCCAACTACTGGGGAGAAGATCTCGACAATAAGTATACCTGAGCAATATAAGGATTTTAAAGATGTGTTTCAAAAGAAGAATTCTAACATACTACCGGAACACCGACCATATGATTGCGCCATAGACTTGCAGAAAGGAGCACAACCATCTTTTGGCCCAATCTACAATCTATCACAGACAGAGTTGGCAGAGTTGTGGAAGTATATCGACGAGAATCTAGCCAAGAACTTCATCCGTCATTCAAAATCATCAGCTAGAGCAACATCTTATTTGTGAAGAAGAAAGATGGCTCGTTGCGGATGTGCGTGGACTATCGAGGCCTCAACAAGGTAACAAAGAAGAATCGTTATCCATTATCCTTGATTTCTGGTCTCTTAGAATAACTTGGATGTGCAAGGATCTTTACAAAAATTGATCTAAGGGGAGTTTACAACCTTGTACAAATCAAGGAAGGAGATGAGTGGAAGACAGCGTTCCGTACAAGGTATGGTCATTTTGAGTATAATATCATGCCCTTTCGTCTTACCAATGCTCCAACGGTCTTTCAACATATGATGAATGATATTTTCTGAGAGCACCTTGACGATTTTGTTGTCATCTATTTGGATGATATTTTGATATTCTCCAAAAACGAGGAAGAGCATGAAAAGCACGTCCGTTTGGTCTTGGAGAAACTACGCGAGCGAGGATTATATGCCAAGTTAGAGAAGTGTTTATTTCACCAAATAGAGATTGAGTTTTTGGGGTTTGTGCGACTATAGAAAGCTTGAAGATGGACCCCAAGAAGGTGGAAGCAATCGTGTCCTGGGAGATTCCGAAGATAGTTAGAGACGTACAATGCTTTCTTGGTTTTGCCAACTTCTATCGAATCTTCATCAAGAATTACTCTCAAGTTGCTGCTCCTCTCACTTGGTTGACATGCAAGGATAAGTTGGAATGGAAACCTCTAGCGGAAAAGGCATTTGAAGACCTGAAGATCACATTTACTACGGCTCCAATCTTAGTACATCCAGACTTTACAAAGGCCTTTTATTTAGAAACTGATGCTTCGGATTTTGCTTTGGGAGCTGTACTTTCACAAATGGGAGAAGACAAGAAGCTCCATCCAATTGCATTCTATTCTCGAAAGTTCTTTGCTGCTGAAATCAATTATGAGATCCACGATAAGGAACTTCTTCCTATAGTGGATTCTTTCTAAGAATGGCGTCACTTTCTTGAAAGAGCTGCACACCCAGTGACCGTATACACAAATCACAAGAATTTGGAATATTTCATATCGGCTCGAGTTCTAAATCGATGTCAAACTCGGTGGAGTATGTTGCTATCTAGGTTTGATTTTGTTATCACTTATCAACCTGGAAAGCAGCAAGGACTATCTGATGCCTTATCGAGGAGATCGTATCTTGTACCAAAGGCTGGAGAAGCAGCGTTTGATCAACAATATACGACATTGTTGAAGCTAGAGCAATTTCAGCTTTGCGCTACTATTGTGCCAATTGATGCTGACTTCCTGAATCAAGTACGTACCATGACCATTGAAGATTCAGTAGCCATTGATATTAAGCAGCATGCCAATGACGACAAATTCAAAGTGGAGGGAGATCTTTTATACTTTGAAGAGCCGTTATATATCCCAAAAGGACCAGCATGACTCCGAGTTCTTCAATCTTGCCACGATTTTCCAGCTGTGGAATATTTTGGATTCAACAAGACCTTGGAGCTTATTTCTCGAGATTTTTGGTGGCCCCAAATGTGGAAGGATGTGAAAGATTTTGTCCTCTCTTGCGACATCTGTTCAAGATCCAAGAATCCTCGGCATCGCCCTTATGGACTCCTACAGCCATTGCCAATTCTACGTCGACCATGGTCTTCAATTTCCATAGACTTCATCACGGACCTGCCATCATCGAACTCATTTGACAGCATCTTTGTCGTGGTAGATCGGCTTACAAAGATAGCACACTTTATCCCTTGTAAGAAGACATCGTCTAATGAAGTCACAACAAGGCTCTTTCTCGATAATGTGTATCAATATCATGGACTATTAGATGATATCGTATCAGATCGAGGAACCCAGTTCGTATCAAAGTTTTGGAGATCTCTCTTTGAGATACTGAAGGTAGATATCAAGCTTTCTTCGATTTTTCAACGTCAAACTGACAACCAAACGGAACGAGTGAACCAAGTCTTGGAACAATACTTACGATGCAACATCAACTATCAGCAAGACGATTGGACCACATATCTGTCGCTAGCCAAGTTTGTATATAACAACACCCTCCATGCATCGACTCAATACACACCATTCTTTTTCAACTATGGATATCATTCGAAGCTTGATTTATTGAGTCCGTCAACAAATAACAATCCAACAGTTGAAGGATTTGCGAAACAACTATCAGAGCTTCAAAATACATTGAAGCTTCAATTACAATCCGCTCAAGAATCCTACAAGGCGTCTGCAGATAGATTTCGGAATCAAACACCTACTTTCAAAATTGGAGACAAAGCATGGCTTCTTCGACGAAATATCAAGACCAAGCGACCATGTGATAAGTTGGACTATCAAAGATTGGGACCATTTATCATCCAGAAGTAAATCAATCCAGTGGCGTACTATCTGGAATTACTGACTTCTATGAAGGTACATCCAGTCTTTCATGTTTCTCTGTTGGAGCCTTATCGAGAGTCATCTTTTCCTGGAAGAGTGCAATGTCCGACACCTAGTATTGAGATCGAGAACCACAAAGAATACGAGATTGAAAAAGTATTAGATTCACGGCGAAGGTGGGACAAGTTGGAATATCTTGTTCATTGGTGCGGCTACGACATTAATGAGCAAATGTGGGAGCCAGCTAAAAATTTTGCCAATGCGCCACAAAAGGTACAGGAGTTTCATCAACAACATCCTCATAAACCTAAGCCGGTTCGACAATAGCTTCTTTCTGAAGCTTGCTCACCTAAGAATATAAGAAAGGGGAAGAGCACTACCAAAATTCGTAGTTGATGTAGTTATTTTTTCCAAGATAAAATAGAATTTTTTCAGTAGCCATAGTTTGGTCTTCTGATATGGATAGTCAAGAGATAGATACTATGCTAGTCAGATTATCTCAACTGACTAGATCAAGAAGGCGACCCCGAAATGAAGAACCGCCTACACCACGACGACGACGAAGGATACCGACTACCCGATCACTGGTAATTATATTTGAGTCCGAGCCTGCTTACGATGGTTAGCCAGAAGGCGTGTTTGCAGGACAATTTCATAATGAAGACATGGAAGTTAATGCTTGGTCAAAAGTTGAAGGAGTGGGTCACTACCGTTGGCTTCAAGGGCCAATGAACCACTTGCCTCGTGAACAACAGTTGGAGTTCATAGCAGACGTTATATGACAGATCTTCATTTTCTTACGTTGGTTCTAATTAACAACAACATTGCTTCTCAGAGACCTCGAAGCTAAAGGAGGGGGTGATGTTAGCGACATAGTCCTTAGAACCTTCTAGAAACAAGTTTCTAGAACCTTCTAGAAGCAAGTCTTTTGAACCTTCTAGAAGCTTCTTAGTTGGTAGAAGATATTAGGGACATAGTCTTTAGAACCTACTAGAAGCAAGTCTTTGGAAACTTCTAGAAGCTTCCTAGTTGGTAGAAGTTGCTTGAGAAGCTTCCTAAATAGGAGTATATATTGGAATCGAGGCTGAAGAGTTCTTCAGTCTCGACAACACATCTCTTGGAGCTCTAGCTCACCTCTCTGGTGTTGTTCTTATATTCATCTGATTAATCTAGTTCTTGCTAGTTCTTCTTGAACTTCTTGTTAGATCTCGAGTCTCTATTTCTGTGTCTGTGACACAAGAAGAATCTCTTTTCAAGATGGAGGACATAAGATGATTCTTTGTACCTCGACATTAAATGAAGAAGAAAGACATTCCGTAACCAAAGACTTACTCGTAGAGACAATATTTATGAAGAAGCAAATATAGCATGAGCAACTCGTATATATGGTCATTCCAAATGTTACATTGTCATACTATAAATACTTATAATATGTAAAAAATAGTTAAAATATATTGTATGTTCAAAAATTTAGATGTGTGTTAGAGTGGTTAATAGATTAAATCAAAAGGAGTTGATATAAGAAACCTTTTTTTTTTTTTTTTTAATTGTTTTGATTT
The DNA here is from genome assembly GCF_059467195.1 of Physcomitrium patens. Taxonomy (NCBI): domain Eukaryota; kingdom Viridiplantae; phylum Streptophyta; class Bryopsida; order Funariales; family Funariaceae; genus Physcomitrium; species Physcomitrium patens. The sequence goes on from NC_143428.1 coordinate 2,251,534, forward strand.
TGGCATAAATATATATATATATATATATATATATATATAGGATCTAAATATTTAGTATAAAGCCTTGAAAGAAGGTAGAAGCCTAAAAAAGAAAACCTAAACTAGTGGAAGGCTAATTGGGAGGGATGAAAGCAAGGCAGGGTTGGATGAAGGCAAGGAATGGAGAACTTCATTCCTATTAGTCAAATACCATGTCCAATGGACTTTGAAGAGGTTGCCTGCGACCTTAAGAAGGATTTCGGCAACTTCAAAGAAAGCATTCAAGAATAAAAAGCCAAGGTTGTAAGGTTTAGACTTTGGACTACAATTTGTGTGCAAAAATTAGAGGATTTGGAGTTAAGATGAAGAAGATATAGACGTTTGAAGTTAAGGTATTAATTTAAGATATACCATTATTCTTTTGAAAATACGAGGAGTTTTACAATAGTTTTTGAAGATCAAAAGATGTGGTTGAAATAGCAATTTTAAGGCCTACATCTTTTATAAAAGAATTGTTACTTTTGGAGTTCATATATAGGAGATATAAGGAGTTGAAGGCAATGCTTTCAAATCAAAGGCAATAAGTGAGCAGTTTTATTTGTAGTAATGGTTGGAGCCATAACTTAAATTTTTGGATGAATTTTTGGCTCAAACTTTTGAAAAATGAAGCATTTTGTGTTATAAAGCTATATATATAAATTTCGTGGTATGTAAGCTTTTATTTTTTGAGATATAAAGAAAATTGCATGTCAATGTATAAAGACAAGGGTATGAAGTGATTGTTAGGGTTTTCAAGATATCTCAAGATCTGCAATGAATTTGTAATTGAAATCTATTATAGAAGTTGATAAGAATATATCAGAACTTTATGTAAAATTTGAGTAAGTTTGGACGGCCGGATCAAGAGTTATGAGGTATTGAAGTTCAAGAAAATTTTTACATGAGGGTATACAAGGATTTAGAGGATTTATTATATTTTGGATGTTGTTGGTTACTTGAAGCTTATATATTTGGTGTAATTGCTCCAAAAGAAAAATCTTATATATTAACTTAGGACTTCCCTTATTTTGAAGCTTGATTGAGCAATTAAAGACAACTAGGAGTCTAGTGCTTTCTTGAAGCAAACTCTCTCTACCTTGGCAATATCAATGGTGGAAAAGACAACTAAAAGAATATAATGGACAGAGCAACTTATACGAAAATATCAAGATATCTTTTCAACTGACCTACTTAGTGGTGTACTTCTTAATCTACGTGCCTCCCTTCAAATAGAACTATTGCTTGGAGCAAAACCAACAAGTTGATCAATTTATTGCCTAGCACCAAAAAAAACTTGGAGAGCTGCAAAAGATATTGAATGAGCGGCTATTGGCAAATACTTATTACTAAAGAGGATTTAGAAAAGACGGCATTTTGTATGTACTATGGATATTTTGAAGGGCTCGTTTTATCTTTTCACTTCACCATTCTTCCAATCTCTTTCATAAGTCACATAAATAGATTGTTTTGAGACTTTTTGGATAAGTATATAGTTGTCTTTATTGAGGATATCCTCGTATATAGCAAAATCCCTAAAGAACATAAGTAACACTTATAAGAAGTGTTGCATTGCCTATAAGATAGATATTTCTATTGCAAGCAATCAAAATATAAACTTTGGAAGTTGGAAGTCATTTTTTTGAGGCATGTAGTGTCCTCCAAAGGCATGTGTATGGAGCAAGATAAGATGAAAGCACTAAAAGATTGGCCAATCCTAAGGATGCTTTTAAATTTTGCTCATTTTTAGGCCTTGCTGGATATTATTACCATTTTGTTTGGCGATTCACTTACATTGCTACTTCATTGATAAACCTATTATAGAAGGGTGTTCCATTTGAATGAAAACTAGAGTAGAAAAGTGCCTTTGATAAGTTAAAAGAAGCACTCATTATTGCTTCAATATTGCAACCGTATGATCCTAATTTTCATGTATGCTTGACATTGATGCTTTTGACTTAGGTATAGGATCAATCTTTCAATAAGACTTTGGTAGGAGCCTTCAACATGTGGTACATAAATCACACAAGCTTAGAAAGGTAGAACGTAATTACTCTATACATGATCAAGAGTAATTAGTGATTGTATATGCCATGAAGGTGTTGCAATACTATCTATTAGAAAAGCCAATGGTTGTTTGTATTGACCTTGCTACATGATTTGCATCTGAAAAATCTGAAATTATAACATCATTGTTGGAAAGAAAAATTATAATTTTTTGATATCCAACTTGAGTACAAGTAAGGGCAACAACATACTATGCTAGAAAACTTATTATGAAGACTAGACTTGAACAATAAATTGGCAGATAAGGCAGAAGTCACTACCATTAGTAGTGTCATTTCAAAACTAATCAAAGAGACAGAATAGAAAGAAGCTATGCATTGGGTTGCTTATTTCAAGATAGTTAGCATTCGATTGAAAGTGGATAATATATAATATTAGGATTATACTCTTAATGATGGCTTATTCTATTTCAAGAAGCAGATTTATGTATCCGATAATGCTAAACTTCAAATGCACATACTTCAAGAAGGACATAACATTCCAATATCTAGACATCTAAGATGAAAAAAGATTTTAGTATGGATCTCAAGGACATGGTTTTGAAGAAGTTTGAATTATGATATTTGAATCTTTGTATGCTCCTATAAGTCATGTCAATATAATAAAATATACAATGCAACGTCTTTTAGACTATTGCAACAAATTCTACTACTTTTAATATGTTAGGAGCAAGTCACTATGGATCTCATTACATTTTTACCGTAGATGCATCATAATTATATCACAGTTGCCGTCTTTGTGGATTGACTCTTGAAGTAACTTCACTTGGTCGGGATACACTTGGATATTGATGCCTCAATGCTTGTATGAGTCTTCTTTAATATTATCTTTTATCACAATGGATTATCTCATATTATTATTTCAAATTGGTACCTACGCTTCACGAGAAGTTTTTGGCAAGCCTTGTTCAAGCTATTAGGTACATGAATTGACATGTCTACAATCTTTCATTTCCAAACAGATGGGCAAATAGAGCGTGCAAATTAAATCTTAGAAGATATGTTGTAGATATTTGTAGTGGTTCATGATAATGATTGAGATGAATATGTGATGCCCTTGAAGTTTGCTTATAATGATAGTATTCAAGCAAGTATCAGTCATTCATCATTTTTCCTTAATATCAGTCAATATTCAATTATGCCAACAACTTTCTATTGTCCCATCAATACAAAAAACCTGACAATGGAGGAATTTGTACAATGGCTTATAATGGCCTTACAAGAAACACAACATCACCTCTTTATTGCAAAAAATTGACAGAAGTAGTATATGGATAACCATTGATAATAAAAGCTCTTCCAATATGGTGATTAGGTGTTATTCTCCAATGTTATTGGGATTTAGAGAGTTTGCCTCAAGAAAGCACTAGGCTCCTGGTTGTCACTAATTACTCAATCAAACTTCAAAATAAAAAAAATAAATAAAAAAAAAAAAAATTCCTAAGTTTATATATAAAATTTCTTTTTTTAGAGCAATTATACTAAATATAAAAGCCTCAAGTAACCAACAACATCCAAAATATGGCAAAATCCTCTAAATCCTTGTATACCATTATATAGAAATTTTTTTGAACTTCAATACCTCATAACTCCTGATCCGACTCTTTAAACTTACTCAAATTTTACATGAAGTACTGATGTATTCTTATCAACTTCCACAACAGATTTCAATAGCAAATTCATTGTGGATCTTGAGATATCTTGAAAATCCTAATAGTAGCTTCAAATCCTAGTTTTTATATACATGTGTGAAATTTTCTTCATATCTCACAAATTAAACATCCAAATGCCACAAAGTTTATATGTATAGTTTCTTAACATAATTATCTACCTTTTCTAAAAGATTTGAGCCAAAAAGTCTTCTAGAAACTGAAGATATGGCTCCAACCATTACTATGAATAATATCACTTACTTATTGCCTTTGATTTAGATGTGCTGACTTCAACCCTCTATAACTTCTTCATTCAAACTCTAAATTCATCAAATAGTATATGAAAATTATAGTCAAGAAAGTGCTATCTCCAAACCTAGTCGCTAATCTTTCATTGCTCTTTGTATACATATGTTATGCTCCAAAGAGTGACAGTAGGTATGAAATTGATACCTTAACTTTGAGCGCCAATAACTCCTTCATTAAAACTCCAAATTACACAAAATTTGCACCCAATCTATATCCAAAAACCTTAACTTAATGATTCTAGCCTCCAAAACTCAAATGACTTCGAAACAAAAACTCTAATCCTTAATAAGGCCTCGGGCAGCCTCCTTGAAGCCCATTGGACATGGCCTTCTACCAATAGGAATGAAGATCTCCATTCCTTGCCTTCATGCAACCATGCCTTCCTTTCATCTCTCCCAATAAGCCTCCTATTAGTTACTATTTTCTTCTTTAGGCTCTAATCTCCTCTCAAGGCTTCATACTAAACATTTAGGTCCTAAATTTTTTTAAATACTATAATCAAAATAGATAAAACTCAAAATAAAGTTTTTTTATATCCACTCTTTTTAAATTAATCTATTAACCATTCTAACATACACCAAGATTTATGAATATATTATATGTCCTAACTAATGTTTACATATTATAAGCAATTATAGTACGATAATGCCAACTTGTTACTTGCTACATCAATTCAAATTCGTAAACTTGCACCTTGATGGCTTGGACCTTTCCGCATTTCTGTAGTGATTTTTGATGTTGCATATTGCCTTGAGCTTCTGCGACATATTTGGGTCCATCTAGTCTTTTATATTTTGCAACTAAAAGAATTTCATATCGAGCCAATCGACACCAACCACCACCACCACCAGTTATAGTTGATGATCAACAAGAATATAAAGTGAAAGCATTTTGGAACATTGCTACCTTTTTTGTAACAATGGACGTCCACAACTTCAATACAAAGTTCATTGAAAAGGTTATTTTATTCATGATGCAATGTAAAAACTTGCACAAAATCTCACCCATTGCCAAAAGATAATTTGGAGATATTATTGGGAGTGAAACGAGGATGTTTTTCATTAATCGAGGAGAGATTAACTATAACAAGGTATAGATAAGTTAATTGTATAAATAGTTAGAACCATGGAAGTTTCTAGAATTGAGGTTAAGTTTATGGACCAAATAAGATCCACCATGGAATATTCTAGAAAGAATTTAGGGTGGTTATTTAAGTAGGATCTACCATAGAACCTTCTAAAAAAGGCTTAAGGTAGTTATTTAGGTGGGATCTATTATCTAGGAATATTCTAGAAAGTTGAGGGTGATAAAATAAGGTATAAATAGGATTGGCCAAGGCCTTTTGGAGTATCTAGTGAAATATGGCTTTGGATTTTTTTTCTTAGTAAAATTTGATTTTGTATCTTTCAATTTAGTTCTATTTGTTCTGTCTTATTTCCACTTGGTTAGTTTTGTCTTTCATATCCTATTCTATTTAATTCCGCTTGGTTTTATTGTGATCTATTTTGTCTTATTTTGTGATGAGGCTTTATGTTGCTGAAGATTAGAAGGATCTTCAATTTTTGAAATAGTTTAGTCTTATTTCAATCATGATGTATATGAAGTCTCAATATGCCAAGATATAGACAAAATATAATGCTTTTTTAATGCTTTAAAGAAGTAGTTTTTTAATTAGGTGAATTTCAACAATACTCTCACAAGTCATTTTGATAGAAAAATATACTCACGTTCATAATCAATTAGGATATTGTGGACATGATTATTGATAACATCTTATTCAATGCTAATAATGATGAATCTATGCTAATATATGAATATGCACTCTTTATTTTTAAGTTATTTGAAGATACAAATGTTGACCAGATTGAGTTTTGTAGAGAATAAGATCTAATCCAAGAAGCATGCAAGGTAGATATTAAATCTTCTTGTTTGTTTTATATTGTGATCCACTTTACCTTATATGAAGCTTTATTTCAAATAGCACCACATCTTGTGGATGTCACCAAAAAAATATCACATATGAGTTGTTTTAGTAGATATAATGAAGATTGCATGTCTTATATGTAATAGTGGACTATGTTGCAAGTTTATGAAAGAATACAAAGCTCTTCTATATCTAATAGGTATTTTTGCTTGCATTTGATATTGGTTTAAAATAAAGCATCTTATATTTTAATTTCTAAGTTTGATTTTAAGCATCAAGCTAAACTGCACAATACTTATAATCTTGTTATTCTTCTCTTTGATTGCAAGATAAAAAAAATGATTTTTGCTACAAGTTCAAAACTTTTAAATGTTCTTGCTTTGAAATAGAAAAAGAAAACTTATTAATATTAGTACAATTAACAAGCAGATGATGAAAGAATAATTTTTTGACATTGCGACAAGGATGCTTGAAGAAAATATTGATGGAATTATTCAAGTATGATATGCTCTATATTAACTTTACCTCATGGTCTAAACCAAGTACATCAAGTTGTATAATAATCAGTTTATCAACATCTTGATGGGCCATATGCCTTATCTTTACCAATAATTTAATTTCATTGAAAGGATGGATTGTACATGCTCAAAATTTATAGACATTCAATGGTCGTCTATGAAAAAATTATTTAATTTTTTGCAACAAAGATGCACAATGATTTGCTAATATCTCAGCTAAAAGTAGTCCACGTATATCTCTTTTCCTACTTAGTGGATAGTATTGCTTGCACTTAATGATATTGCAAATGTAATCTCTATTATTATAATATGCTTGTGTCTTCATAAATGAACAGAATGCTTGGTTCAAAGGCTTCATTCAATTGTTTGTCTCAATATATAAAATATAAGGTTTCTACAATGTTGAGACTTTGGCCATAATTAACAATGTTTTAAATCTAGTCATTTACAAATATTCATATGTAGCTTTCACAAATGTGGAGGCCTTCATATAAGACTAAAATAACTTCATCATGAGTATATTGATTGTACTACCTGCATCCAAAGTTATAATTTGCTTCATGATAGTATTTTTTGTTGATATTATTGATGTCAACTCTATTATTATTGCTCAAAGAAATTGCAATAATGATGCTAATAATGACAACATTTCCAAAGTCATGTCCCATAATTTATATGGGCTACAAACATCTTGATTGTGCATTTCTATTTATTGACATAGATTGTGATTAAAATCACTGAAGTTGGATGCTTTGTTAATTAAAGATATTGAGAAAAACCACCAAACTATGGTCTATGCCTATCGCAGGGTGACTACCTTCAAAGATACCATTGATAAGTGCAAATATTTACGAATGGATTTTTACATCCGATGGGCTCATTGCAATGGCTAGTTTTAAAGACTTCAAAGGTTCTATAGTAGGCTAACATCCATTTTTTCCTAATATCAGCACTATCAAATCTGGCTCTACGATTGGATGCAAGAAAGATGAATATTGATAATAATTTATCAATTTCTTGCTTGAGAGTATTTTGCACTCAAAGCAATTTGGCAAAGTTTGTCAAATTTGACCAAGATAGATGTTTTTAGATAGTTTTAGATAACTTTCATCCATCCATAGTTTACCTAAAATAAAAGATCATTACAATCCTAGAATAAGCTAAATTAAATATTTTAAGGATTTTTTAAATTTATAGTAATCTAATCATAGGATTTAAGATGTAAAGAGAATTTGACATCACTTTTAATACCAATATACAACATTGATTGTAAAATGAAGCCTAAAAACTAATACTATGGTCTAATGTGGAATAGATTTGAATTAAATTTTTTTTCCTATAAAAAAAGCAATAGATGGAATAAAATAGAATTCATAATCTTAAGAAAGTGGTTAAGTCTTGTAGTGTGAATTTAAGTTTATGGAATTAAAATACAAATTTAGCATGATTTTGTTGCTGAGATGAATATTTGAATAAAAATAATATAAAATTTTATCTAATATCTATTTTATTATCAACAATGATATTATTATGTCATCATGTTGTTTTATGTATTGAAACAAAAACTATACCAAGTTATGATTCTTCATAATGTTTAATAAACAAGATTTTGCAAAAAGAAATCAAAAGAAAAAATAAAAAACATATTAGGACCATAGCATCAAGTATTCTAAGGAGAACTTGAAATGAGTTATTTGTTTACAAATTTTATGATATTATTACTAGTATTATAAATTTATAATTTAAAAATAAAAAAATATAAAATATAAATTTTTGAATTATAAAAAATCATATTGATTTTATTCAACAATATTTTATAATAATAGAAAATGTGTCCTTGTTGGTGATAAAGTATCACTAACATTCCTTGATTAGTTGTCATTTGGGATCTAAACCATGGACCATGCAAATTTTGCTATGCCTCTTTTCAACTCAAAAAATAAATGCAAAGAAGGCTTGCTTATAGAGCGTAATGTCAACCTCATAAGTTCATGGTGTCATCCAAGCAATAGAAGAAGTTTGCTTGCTTAGAGGCTAATTCAAGTGTGTTCAATTTTATGGACCTACACTCTCACAATATCACACTTCTAGTGCTATGTGATTAGGTGAAAGATTAAAAAAAAGATTATATTACAGATAAACTTGAATAAAAATATTATAGCATATTATCTTACAAACACAGATAATAGACGAAGTAGTAGTAAAAATTAATAAGTGTTGATATTGTATTTTCATAAAAAAGACTTCTACTTACTTTGAAGGGCTATTAATGATGCAAATCAAGCTGAATAAAAAAAAATAGTTCAAATAGACATTTCTAAGATGAATTTCAAAGTACTTTTTAGCAAAAAATTCCTTAAAAAATTAAGAATTGATATCCATAAAGATTGGTTATGAATTTAAGAGGAAATCAAAAATTGCATACCTATGACCAGATCTTAAAGTCTTTTGGTTGATTAGAGAGGGAGACTTGAGATCAAACTTGTGAGAGATTCTTTAAGCATTAATTTTGAGATATTTGAGTTTGTATTGACTTTTTAAAGACTTTGAAAAGTTAAGGTTATTTTAGAGGTGACTTTGGATTTCAAAAAATACAAAGAGTTCATATTTTTAAAAATTATATAAGAGTGATAAATGATCTATTAAGGTTTTTTATTTTTTGTTTTTATTGTATAGTTAATGTTATATTAATTTTTTTTATAATTTTGAGCTTGATCTAATGGTTTATTTAAAAGTTATTGAAATTCAAATATATTGGAATTTTAGAAATTAGAATTTAGAGGACTAGTGAAGATATTTGAGATGTATAACAATCTACCATTAGGATTGAGATAAAAAAAAATATATATTTTATAACAATAGTTGATTTGATTTTAAATAAATTTGTAAAGTTTAAAAGCAAGTGAATGATAGAATTAAGAGATATTGGCATTGGAAGTTTGTATAAAGATTTGATTTAGAATTTAGAATTTAATTAGGATTTGAGTAAGATTGGTTTAAGATTTAATTTATGATTTAGGATTTTCTTAGGATTTTATTTAAGATTTAGAATTTAGGATTTAATTTGGATTTAGTTTAGAATTTAGGATTTGATTTAAGATTGATGGTTTAACTAAAGTTGGTTTAGGTCTTTATTAAGGTTTGTTTAGGATTCATTTAGAATTTTTATTTTATTATTTCTTCAAATTTTCTTTATTATATATCTCTTTGATGTTAATTTATGGCTTCTTTATGATTCTTTTGTAATTTCTTTAAGACTTCTTTTAGATTTGATTAAAGTTTGATTAACCTTATTTAATTGGGGTTTGTATAGAATTCTATTAAAGTTGTTAGGACCTCATTGTTGCAATTTCTATTTTACCTTCCATAGCCAAGGGCCTAGTCCAATCTCAAGCAAACTTTACGAAATATGATAATGTTTGTGAATTAATAGCTCCTATAGTATTTTGTAACAGTTTTTTATGTAGCTTGGCCTATTGATTTTGTTAAGTCAATGAGATTGGAGTGAAGGCATAGAAAGCGGAGAGAATTTGGAATGGTAGATGCAGACAAGGGTAGGTATGTGGCAAGTAAGTGTGGTGAAGAGCATTGCAAGGGAGAAAGGATCAATGGTACCATTAAGAATAAGCAATGCTACGCATGGTTTGCAAATTGACCAAAGAAAAAAGAGATAAGATTTTTCCAATTCTTGAAAAGCCAAAAAGGAGTGCAACAAAATCTGTGCAATCTCCAATCTAAGCCCTTGATGATGATTAAACAAAGAATATTTGTGATATTTTATCACCAACAAGAATACATTTGCTATTATCATAAATTTAAGTGGAATATTTTATTATTATTATAAATTTGAGGGATGTATTTGCTATTTTAAAAATACATGGATATTCTTGATATTTCAACATATTTGAGAGGTACAGTGACAAACAAAACCGAGTACAAAATCTGAAGTGCCAACTTTCAAGAGCAATTACAGAAATTTCAATGATTGCTTTATAAATCTGAAAGTTACATGGAATAATACACACAGTCTTGTACACATGTACAAAGTTGCACATCAAATTGATAACTAAACATCCTTCTACAAAGTCAAATCAACAACTATGTCTTGTACTCAGTATTGTTCAAAGAAAATCTTCAAACTTCAATATTTAGTCCAATAACCTTTTGCTTCCAAAACAGCTGAAATCCTTCTTAGCATACTTTTGTATAGTTTCTCACAATCTTTTGCATCAAAACTAGGATAAATACTACAAACATTCTTCCATAATTCTTGAATACCTCTTGGCCTTGGAGCGACTTGGCTTAAACACTGTTTGAGAAGGGCCCAAAAATGTTCCATTGGATTCAAATCTGGAGATTGAGCTGGCCATCGAAGGAGCTGAAATGGCTGTGAAGAGAGCCAAAACTGAACACTTTTTGCTGTATGTTTGGGATCATTATCATGTTGAAAAACCACCTGAGTAGGATCTAAGTTGTAATTCTGTGTGGTACTTTGCAAGTAGGTTTCTAAAATTTTTTTGTACAAGTGTTGCTCCATTCTACCTTCAATTTGATACCAAGCACCCGGCCCAAAAGCACTCATACAACCCCAAATCATAATTGAACCACCACCATGTTTGATAGTTTGACTAACATGTTTAGGTCCAGGTCGTTCTCCTTCTCTCAACCAACACCAAGACCTACCATCTGAGTTGATTAGGTTAATCTTTGTCTCATCACTGAAAATAACCCGTCTCCAATCATCAACGGTCCAATTTTTGTATTTATGAGCAAAACTCAACCTTGCAAGAACATGTCTTTTGGCAAGTAGAGGCTTCTTTTGTTGCACACAAGCACCCAAACCAGCTTCTCTCAAACCATGCCTCAAGGTGATGTCTCAGAAGTGTTTACCTGTTTTTTCTTGAAGTTGTTTTGCAGCTGCACTTGTCGTTTTGAGACAACCAGCAGTGACAAGGTGCACACCAAGTCGCTTCTCTTGCTCTCCTAAAACCTTTGGACGTCCTCTTCTTTGCTTTTCTATTTCACCATTAATCTCCCTCCTTAGATGAGCTACTGAAGACTGACTCATTCCAAGTGAGTCTGCAACTTTTCTTGTAGAAACACCACTCCTAAGCTGCACCAATGCTTGGTGCTTCAATGATTCACACAACCAAGGCATAGAGATACAATTGACAAATCAACTTTCACTATAGATAGTACACAACAAGAGCAACACAACAAACAAAAAATGCCCTCAAATCTTGCAACAAGGAGTGTACATTGAAATTTCGAAATTCAGCAAGAAGAAGCAACCAAAACTGAGTACGCACGTCTATGTGCTTCTACAACACTTTTCTCATAAACCCTACCTCAAATGATAATGAGATTTTTCATCCATGTAGAGGATTGGATGAATACACACAATAAAAAAGTAATTCTATCAATTGACTTATGTGTGAGTTGGAAGGATCAATGAACTATGAGTGTTCAGATTTTGTACTCGGTTTTGTTTGTCACTGTATATATATAATATTTTTCCTGAAAAAAATATAATAATAATAATAATAGTGCTAGAGGTGGAGGTTGCTTGGTTGGCAGGCTCTACTGCCTCCGACAGTACCTAATCTAGCCCCTCGTCACTACCCACTAGACTTTTTTTAAAAAACCTTAAATAAAGGTTGAAGATTTGCCGCCGGATGGTGGTGTTAGATGCTGCGCCTCGTGGGTCAGTCTAGTTTGGTGCCCGTGTTGATGGTTTGTGGGAGTGCTGGTTTGGAATTCTTAGTTTTTGTTTACCGGACTTGCTGAAAGAGAAACTTTCGTTTGGAGATCGTTGTGGATTGTTGTAGATTGTGTGCGTCGAGTATGGGAGAGGCTAGAGAGTGGGTGTTGACGGCGGTGGTCGGGGTGGCGATGCTGTGGAAGCTCCTTTGCGTTTGGCTTCGCTCGCGGCGTAATAAGCTCTTATTGTCTTTCTCGCCCATCGAGGATGCCGTCACTGTTCGCACGCTGATGGCCAATGTTGAATTCCCATTTGTTTGCCACTTATCTCTAGAGTTTGCCCTCTTTCGGACGTATGCTATCCCCTCTATCTCCAGTATTCTTGCAAAGGTGCGCTCTTTCGACAATCTCTTGAAGCTTCCCCAGTTCAGTTCAATGAAAAACTGTCCATTTTTGTATTTATGAGCTCTAGGAAGGGTTGCAGGAGATTGAGACTGGTGAAGGAGATTTGAGAGACTTACACATGAAAGAGACACGAGAGCCTTGCCACTCTCGTACATGCTGGCCGATAGTGCTTGGAAAAGCCGGAATTTTGGAATTGCAATGTAGGTAGATTTGCATTAGATGTAGGGTCAGGAAGGTTTCACAGCCGCGAGGATGCGACTCGAAGGCAATCGATTTTTTCATTGGGTGGTAACTTATCATCCACGTAGGTGTTGTCAGTCTATTTGAAACTCTGATGTGAAACACCAAAAGCGATTGTTCGCCCTGTTGTAGAGTGGGAAGTTCGATTCGGACGCAGTGAAGCGAGCAGACGATACGGAGATTCTAATTAGGGAATTCCAGTCTCACCATGTGGACAGTGATAGAGGGTCGGCTGCACTGCGTCGCCTGAACTACATTCATTCGCAGTACCCTATCAAAAACGGAGATTACCTGTATGTGCTGGGGTTGTTCATACTCGAGCCCATGCGATGGATTCACCAGTGAGTGCTCCAGGTTGCCACGCTTGCATCGCATGATTGAAATACATATTTGCTGCTCATACTGGCATTCAGACCTAGATTCGGTGACGCCCGCATTAATCTCGAGATTAATGGTGCGTCAACCACTTTGACTGTCGAGAAATGAAGCCACTTTTTCAAGTATAGCTAGATAAGTCTCCGAACATACAGTTGTTTGGTTTGTTGCACCCTAATGCATCGACAGATTCCGACTACATATCAGTTGTTTTCAATGTCACTAACGCTGCAATTACCGCACTCTGGGCAGATATGGTTTCAGGGACATGACAACAGCAGAGAAACTGGCCAATTTTGTATCGTGGAGAGATATAGGCATCAGAATGGGCATCAAGGACATTCCTGAAGATCTAGAGGTATGTTTTTCGCAAACACTCTCTCTGCATTTCGAACACGGACGTCACTGAAGCATAGGGTTAAGAGATTCCTAAACAAGTGAGAATAACTCTCTTTGTCATTCCCTCCCTCACTCCCACTGTGGCCGCTGCAGGCACTCGAGAAGTGGCAAGAGGAGTACGAGGTAAAGCACAAGGTGTAAGCGGACACGAACCGCAAGATCGCCGACATAACCGTGGGCTTGCTTCTTCAGACTGTACCGAAATTCACGTTGCCTGTTTTCCGTCCCCATATTCGCCATGCCAGACGATCGCCTAAGGGAGGCCTTTGGGTACCCGAAGCAGCCACAGTGGCTCCAGATTTTCGCTCGAACCACGTTGAAATTCTTCGCTGGAACCTGCATTGGCTTGTTGCACATCCCTCGACCCCTGGCTCTTGCAGTGGATCGCATCCCCGTCGACACCAGTGAGCAAGGGGACCAGTTCGATCTCAACAAAGTTAGAAAATTGGCGTTTGATCGATATGGCAGCAGGTATCCGGGAGGATACAAGATTGGTGAAGTGGGCAATGGGAAGCCCGGAGTACTGGGCTCAGCCTTCCCGGGGGAGCTGCTCTGCCCTCTCTCGGACCGATACTTCCAGACTTCGTGGCCTCCACGCTCCAATGGCCGCTGAAGTGTCGGTAACGTTAAAATGTAGACCTAATTGGGGTGGTCATCAGTGCAGGCGTTACTTCATGCTTCTGTGTGATACCATTGTAAATGATACCATTTCCACTTTCCTTTACCTCCCAACACTCCGAGATCCCTTCCTGGGCAACCCAACAATGATTCACACCCATCACATGAGAACCCGTCATGATCTCTTGGATCCAAGAAGAAATTGACGGCCATCACCAATCCACACACTAGTCCCACCACTCACATGGCTCCACAATCAACTGGAGAGCACCCACTAACCCAACGCATTTGCATCAACAGTGTCCACCATTGAACATCATGCCCCTACAAGGGACACCCACACTCCACACAAACCCAAACAACGTCGAAAGAAAAACACGCGCGCTTCCAACACATCCTGACATCTCCGGATCCGTAACCCTACCCATCCCCGACATACTTCCACAAATTAAACCAACCCCACCACTTCACTGTGTCCTCCCTTCATCGCCTGATATCGACCCTCACAATAATTCAACTGAGCTCGCCAACTGCTGCAACTCTCACACACTTCATACCAAGCTCCTACCTCCATCGGCACCCTCCACCTTAACACTACATGCGCCTGTACCACAACTCAAAAACCAAATTCAAAATCACCCAACCACTCCACAAAAGGAACTCAAACAACTCCGTCCAACTCAAACAACTCAATAAAAACGGAACAAAGTGGCATTCAGCGACATACAACTAAATGACATGGTATTTGAGACAATGTGGATTAGTGAATACATACGGACAGACAATCCACCACCAACCTACGCAGGAAAACCTCTAATAAAAAGAAACCACATTCATCATAGACGCTACAAAGGTTTCTTCGGTGGCAACGGGCACACAGGATAATTTGGAGTAGAAAACCCCAGATAAAGGCGTTATCCAGTACAAGTTCCCATCCAAATATTATATACCAACTCACAGCACAGACAAACCCCCAACTCTTATCAACCAAGAGGGGGCCCTGTCCCTACTGTTCTAGAGAACACAATCAATCATGATTGAAAGACCTTGGTCGTCAAGTGAAAGTGAAAGTAACTGCAGTTTAGACTTAGGGTCAGTATTTAACATCTTGTCTCTTGTTCAGAAAAATCAACCAAGTAACAATTACACAAACGTCACCCAGATATTACTCGCAATACCAGACAAGTGTTGTACTGCTGTACTGAACGTCCTTGAAAATTCACCAAATGACCTACATAAAACCGACCAAAGTTTCATCGCACATTCATTCAAGAACGATTTCTAGCCATACCAATTCGATGCACTGACATAACAATATTGACATTGTAAACTTACGTGCTCTCTTACGAATGAATAATTGCCTAGTTAAACAACAGAACAAAAACTGCGTCAACCAGTAGTTCTTTCACAAATAAACAAACATATAAATAAACAACCACGTAAGTTCTACAAATCGCATGTGCAGATCAACGGCAACTCTCCCCACCTGCTTCCCACAAAACTCCTCCCTCCAACTGCATTCCTCACCCAACCTCCGCAATACCAATAATCCTAACCCCCTCAATTCATTACACTCTGCTGCAAAAGTCGATCTTCTCCACCCATCCGAGCCGTCACAAACTCCTCCAATCTCTGCTGCGTGCGCATCCAGAAACCAACCTCTTCTGCCCAGATTGCCCCCTATCCCACCCCACCCACCTCTGAGCACTATCCACTCAAAACAACCCACTGCATGTTTCACGCATTCCATCATCTTCCTCAACCCCACTGAACTGACCTTGCCAAACCTGTGCGTAGCCCGTATGACCCAATAAAACACCATCCAACACGAGCAACGACCATAAATCTCGCTGCATACCCAAATCAACGAACAACTGCTTCATCAATGCTACAAACTCACACCACAACCTCTGGCCTCCAAAAATCGTTCCTACACCTACCCACTTCAACATCATTCACAACGCGATAATCTATAAAAGTTTCTTTACTTTGGCTTGTACAACGCACACCATCACCTACTCCTTCCTGCCTCCCTCATACTCCTGCTAATCAAGCTGCACAGGTGTCCGTAGCACCATATTCATAACCTTCCATGCTCAACTGAATACCTCTCAACCATCCTAAACTCCTTCTCAACCCCCATTTCAACACCGATCAAAACGAAATGACCTCAGAGGTCCACCACCAACAGGATCACTAGCCCTTCGCGTCAACCTCGCCTCCGCCCAACAAACTCAAGCGCCTGCCTTATTCTGACATCACACCTCGCCATCTTCCCAAAACGAGCGCTCCTACTCCTCTCTACTTCACACCACCTCTGACCCGCGTACCCGCCTCCTCTCCCACCAATTCCGCCCTACCCACACCCTGCTATTTCTTCACAAATCACTCCATGCGGCTTTCCCTTCTCCACTCCTTCCCCCTCACGCCCACTCTCCCACCATTTCGCACCCCCGCCTCCCCTTTAGCTCCCGCCGAACAAGTATCCCAAAGACGATCCTCCACCAGGAGCTGCGTGCACCTTCGTCGATGGCCGATCCTGCAATCCCATCCACAATACCCCGTCATATCGCACCGTTCCACACCCTCACCACCCCCCCCCCAACAAACACACCTTGCTTCCACCTCCAAGCCTCACCTCCTCGCCACATCACGTCATCCAAATGCACTCCCCCACCACATCGCACACCCTTCCCCTCCACATTCCGCATCCACGACTCGTTCCCCTATCCACCCACCCTCCCCTCGCCCCACGCTCCCCCCATCTCCACACTTACCGTGATGAAGTTCCCGTTGTTCTGCCCGTCCGCGCGGTGGTAGTTGTTCGAGCTCCTCCCCAACCTGGTTCCGTTCGACCCTCCAACCTCCTCCACCTTCGCAGCCGGGACCGCGGCAGGTGCTGCCTTCTCCTCCGCCACGCTGCTCCTCGCAACCCCAGCCGCCCGCTGCTCCACTGGGGCCTGCAGCGCCTCCGCTGCGGGAGCCCGGGCAGCGGGCTTCGCTGGAGGGGCGTCGCTCCCGAACAAGTACCCCAACGAACTCTGCCCTCCACCGCTGCTCCCTCCTCGCACCATCGTCCCTGCTTCGCCGCTTCTTTCTCTCTCTCTCTCTCTCTCTCTCTCTCCTCCTTCTCCCCCCCGATCTGCTCACAAATCAATCAAACCACGCCCTCAGTGCCACCAATCCCGCACTCCACACAATGCACCCAATGAGCTATCGAATCTCACACCCACTCTTATCACAAGCACACCAACACCACCAGCACCAAACCTCCTCCACGACTGCTAACATTGCGCAAAGCACGGACAATAAGAATATCCAGAAACCTCCAGATCTAACCACGCCACCCCCACAGAAGAGATTGCAGACACGGGCGGACACACAACATCAAAGCAGAACATTCATTCATACACACATACACACATACATACCAGGATCGATTGATTGGTTGTTTGATTTGATCGACTCTGGTGCAGCGCAGTGCTCGATGGGTCGATCGGAAGTGGAAGCAAGCAAGCAACCCAGCCAGCCAACACGGAGAGGGGGGGGGTCTCGAGGCAGTCAGGGAGGCAAGAGGCGGAGAGACGGGGAGTTTGCGAGTGGGGAAGTGTGAAGTGGAAGTGGAAAGCAGAGGAGGAGGGCAATGAGGGAGGAGAAGAAGTTGGGAGTGGAGAGAGAAGTGGGTGCTTGTGGTGGGGACCGTGCTGAGGGGGGGGGAGGAGGAGGCATCACCCAGTGAGTGAGTAAGGTAGTAAGTTGGTAAGTTGGGCCCCACCTGGCTTGGGTTCCGTGTATGGATAGTCCCCCCCCCTTTCCCCAGTTACTTTTGGGTCGGTCCCTGACAATTACTCAGTACATTGTACCCCCCCCCCTGATGGTGCGCTTGGTACCCTCCTCGTCCTCCTCCTCGCTCCCTCGCTCGCTCTGTGGGAGGCCTTTTCGCTCTCCCATAATCGGATTGTTCGTTTGGTGCACAATTTGAATGGGAAGGTAGGCAGGTGGGCACTCCGAGGTTGACCCTGTTGTTGTGAGGTTAACTTCTATATCCCTGTTCACTTTACTTCTTCATGGAGAGAGCTGCTCTGCTCTGGATTTAGTTGGCTCATAGAGAGTGTCCTTTCCCTTCATTGAATGTTTTTTTTTTTTTTTTTTTTTATATTATTATTGATATTTGTAATTATTTTTCTATGTTGGTAGACAGCGAAGCATTCTCTCATACATGGCTACATCCCCAACTTAGCATTTCAACTTGGGTGATGAAAAAAAAGAAAAAAATGAAACTTGAAAATGGATCCCAAAAATTCAACAAGTCTCTTGACTATTCCAACATCACAATTTTCCATGAATAGGTCATTTTTCAACAAAAAAATTAATTAAAAATTAAATAATAAATGATTATACAAAATCTTCAATTGCCTTTCATATTTGAAGCCACCAAAAATCTCTAGATACTAGCTCCAAAATCTTGTTGTACCCAAAATGTCTAGCTATTGGAAAGTCATGATAAGCTTGAAGAACATATAATTATGCTTTATCTTTTAAAATATATAATCGTCTTTTGAAGTAAAATAGATTATTCTTAAATTCAAACTTAGAAGTATCATGAAACTTTAAAAAATTATTCTTAATATGATAAATAAGATGATTATTCTTAATATGATAAATAAGATGATAAATAAGATGATTATTTTTTTTAATATGATAAATAAGATGATTATAAATAATATGATAAATAATTATTCTTAATATGATAAATAATTATTCTTAATATGATAAATTATTATTATAATCATCTTATTCTTCATATTATTATAATCATGAAGAATAAGATGATTATAATATGAAGAATAATATGATTATAATAATATGATAAATAAGATGATTATAAATAATATGATAAATAAGATGATTTTAGACTAGAAACATCTTCTAGATAATGATGTCATTCTTAAAATGAATCTATAAATACAAAAAGCTCTTTGTCATAAATCTAGTAGTTACTTTCAATTACTAAAAATTTCTTGGAATAAAAAGTAATTAAGTAGAGTTTATCATCTACTCTCATTTGTGATAAAACAATACCTATAGTAAAGTCTAATGCATCTGTTTCTACAAAGAATACCTTGAAAAAATTGATGCAATAAAAAATTAGTGGAAAAATAAATATTGCTTTTAAGGCTTCAAAAGATATTTATGCTTTTTTGTTCTACTTAAGATTATCTTTACATTTCAAATGTATAAGAGGAGCCACAACTATAGAAATTTTTTTGACAAAGATTTAATAATAATTAGCAAGTTCCAAAAAATATTATACATCTTTAACTGATTTTAAGATCTTTCAATTCATGTTATTCTAGACCTTCTTAAGATCCATCATTAATCCTTTGTTGGAAATGATGTACCTTGAATATTCAACTTGAGTAATGTAGAATAGATTTTTTTTAAAATTTTTTTTTATCTCTCTATAGAATCTTATATTTTAAAGTTTTTATAATATACAACGAATATGAAGTTCATATTCTTCTATGTTCTTAGAATAGTTTAGATTATTGTCTAAATAATAGACAATAAAATCATTAAAAAATTCACAAATAACATCATTTATGACATATTGAAAAGCAATGACATTCATGAATCTAAAAAACATGACATTATATTTGAAATATACATACCTAGTTTGAAAAGCTATCTTCTGTTCATTTTTTTTTTATTATTATTATTATTATAGAGCAAGTTATATATTCCTTGTAGATCTATTTTTATGTAGATCTTTATTTGATTGAATTGGTCAAAAAGTTCTAAAATCAAGAATAGAAGATATCTATTTTTGATGGCCATCATGTTAAGTCTTTAATAGTCTATATACATTTGCAGAGATCCATCCTATTTCTTTACAAATAAGATAGAAGCTCTTCCTAAATATTTTGAGTGGTGTATAAAGTTCTAAATTAAAATTTTATGAATATATTTCTTTAGTATAGCTAACTCTATTTGCAATAAGCTATAGATTAATTTGAATGGTGGTTGAATTTCTTCTTGTAGATCAATTGAACAATCATAGGATCGATGCTCTGAAAGAATATTTGTATTTTTTTTTTCAAATTCATCTTTAAAATATTAGTACTGGCTAGCAATGCTACTTGATATCTTTTCACCATTTGTAATAGATGTGGCATATATAACAAAAGATGGCCCTTCTTTTGTTGCATGCATGAAAGCTCTTGCACCTACTGGATATATTAGGCTTATTTATTTTGTACTTCACTATCAAAATTTTAGATTAAACTATAAAAAGATTAAGATTATAAGAAATTTAATCTATTTAAGGATTATATTTTTTTAATCATAATAATCCTAAAATAATTAGATTAAAAAAAGAACTTATCACATTAAATATTATTATATTATTTTGATCTTTAATTTCTACATCTAAAAGACAATCTCATGAATAACCTTTGTAGAAGACAACAAACAACTATCTATGACTTCCAAATGTATGAATTTTTTTTTTAATTAAAAATATTTCTTATTTTTTGACAAAATATTTGTCTATAAAACAAGCTCGTGCTCCTCATTTTGTAATTGTGTTGCTCTTTTAGATAATATTGAGTAATATATTTAGCTTTTCCATAATACGAGCACAAATCTTCTTGACAACATTAAGTCTTTTCTTGCTTAATAAAGAATTTAAAACATATCATATGAACTTGTATTAGCTCTGGCTTTGATAAATGAAATTTTAAAAATTTGGAAGTAGTCATCATTACTTGGCTTATTCCTCTTCAACCAAGTCTTTGTTTTTGATATCTTTCAAATAATCAATTATTTCATGCAATGGCTTGAGCAATGAATTATTCTTAAGATTTTGCTTTCAATATTATTAATAATAAATCTTTGACGTTATCTTTCAATCCATATCAAAATTGATTGATGAGGCTTTATCATTCCAATTCACATTGCAAGCAAGATTTTGGAATTCAAAAGCATATGTTGTGGCTGATCATGATCCTTGTCATAAAAATAAGAGCTTAGTCTCTGCTATTCTTTTTCAATCACTTTATTTGAATGTGACCATAAACATTTTTAGGAATGAATTCAAATTATAAAAGAGTTGTGAATCTTTTTTTTTATCAAAGATACAAATCAAAAAAGATTACTTCGAAATAAAAATACATATATGAATCCAACTTAAAAAAAATCCATAAGAGTATTGGAAGAGATGCAACTTTAGATAGAACTTAACATGTTGCAAAAATCTTTGAAATTTAGATCTTGTTCCATCAAACTTCTTATACATATTAATCCTTATCCTTGTCGTATCTATAGAAGCAAAACTTTTTGGATTTGATTATGAGGTTGATTAACTTTCTTCCTTCAACTTTACAACTTTTTGATATTGTCGTGATATAATATGACTATATAGTGAAAATATAATCAAAATTAAAAATTTAATTAAAAATTTAATTATCTTGGTTTAATAATAATTCAAGATATTTAAATATGGTTTTTATAAAAGCCTCTTAGTTTAATTTTTTATCTTAATAGTTAATAGATTGAAGATTGGTTAGTACTTTTATCTTCTAAGTTACAGGGATTCTTTTAATATCTTAAAAATACCATAATTTGATAAAATTAGATTATAAGAGATAAATAATTAGCATGGTTGATACTTGAATTAAGAAAAAGGTAGGATTGGGCTAAAAAATCCCTAGAATAGGTTAGATTGATATCTAAGGGCTGATCGTTTGTGAGACAAGACTAAAATCAAACCTTTGGCAACCAAAATGACTGCTTAGGATAAAATAGGGTTTCATTCAAAGTTTGGAGATGAAGATTTGAAAGTTAGCTTAGAGCTTGTTTTATAGACATAAGGCTTGTTTTTGTAGGATCTTTTGAAACTTTATAATTATTGTTCAAAATTAAGGTTTGTATTGGCAACTTGAGATTTATACAATATAATTAGGGCTAGCACTCTTGACTAGTTCATAAAACTGGTATTACATCTACAATTCAAATTTTGATAGTGCTTGGTTAATTAGGCGTGCTAAATTTATGTAAAATTTTGTAATAATTCAATGGTGCAATTGGAAAATATTTGGATTTTGGTACAAGAAGGTATCAAAAGTTGGTAGTTCCGGATTGGATAGGATTTCTATAATATATGAAGATCTACTAAATGGATCAAAGTGAAATTTAACATAGTCTTAGAAGACTTAAAGAGTAAGCTACTTACCAATCTTGAGTTGAAGTTAACAATTGGAGAAGGAGAAATCACTGCTGAAACATTTGCATCAACTTTCAAGTTGGCAGCCAAATAACATCAATGTGGTTTTCAGTCGTTTTTTCACAATTTGTAAGTTAGATTGGAGTGAATTCTTTTTGATCACATAGAAGACTTATAGGTGAATTTGTATGCAAAATTTTTCTCCAAGTGGATGATTAGATTAGGAGCTAAAACTCTCTAAAGCTTATTGATTAGAATTAAGGTTGCAAAGAAAAATCAAAATTATACTAATTATGAAAGGAATAAGGCAAATAGAATTTATGTATAGTTGAGATTACTAAAAAGAGTATTTTTGAGTACTTTATATTAGATTTAAGTACTTTTGAATTAGAGTTCAAATTGCATTCTTCTTACAAAGATGATATATATTAAAACTCTTGAATACTTGTAAAACACAATTCCATCTTCAACAACCAGATGCCCGATGCATTCCTAATCAAAACAACATGTAGTTAAAGTGAGGTTGTTGGAAATACTAATTTGTTTTTTAAGGCAATCTCCCTTTAAGGAAGATATCAACTTTTCAAGGCAAGTTTATTATATGTGCACTACATAATTAGTTTGTTTTGTAAGCTACCAACATGTGGTTAATTTTTTGACCAAGTTTCTAACATATTAATCAACTACAAATACATGTAAAGTCAAAGTGGCATCTATGAAGCTTCTACAAAGTTTTTCTAAAAAAATATTATAAAATAAATCTACTTTTATGTATTTCTATTTAATCATGTAGATAAAAATTAAAGTAAATATGTATATCTATGACATATAAATTAGATTGTATACTCCTTATAAATCTATATATATATATATATATATATATATATATATATATATATATATATATATATATATATATATATATATTTTATTAATTGAATTGATCAAAAAATTTTAAAATAAAATATAAAAAATACTTGTTCTTAATAGTAATCATATAGAGTCCTTAATTATCCATTCATATTTATGAAAATCTATTTTTCTTTTTTTTACAATTAAGAGAGGAGCTCATATTAAAAATTTAAAATGGCAAATAAAGTTTTTAGTTGAGTTCTTATCAATATATTTTTAATAAGCAATCAATTTATTTTATAATAAACTATAGATTGGTCCAAATAGTGGTTGAATTACTTTTTGAAGATTAATGGATCAATCATAAGGATGATGTCAAAGAAAAATATTTACATTTTTCTTTTCAAAAACGTCTTAATATTCTTGATATTAGCTTAAAATACTACTTAATGTCTTTCACTATTAAAAATATGTGTGGCATATATAGCTAAAGGCGATCCTTTTTTTATAGCATACATAGAAGCTCTTATATCTATTAATAAAGATTTGGTAGTTTAGGATTTATAATTTTTTACTTGATTAATAAAATTTTGAATTAAAATATAAAAAAAATGAAGGTTACAAGAAATCCAATTTGTTTGAAGGTTATACTTCTCTAGCCATGATAATTCTAAAATAATTTCATAAAAAAATATTTAATCACATTAAATATTATTAAATTATTATTATCTTTGGTTGCTATATTCAAGGAAATAATTTCATGGATAATATCTCTAATGGACAATAAATAACCATCTATGATTTTTTACATGTATGCGTTTAATTTTCTCAACAAAGGATTTTTTTTTATTTTTTCAATAAAGTCTTTGTTTATAAAACAAGTTGAGGCTTTAAAATCTCGTAAGATTAAGACTTTGTGATTTTTGAATCTTAAACAAACTTCTATTGTAAAGTAAGGTGAGAGATCTAAAAAGAGCATAAGACTTTTGTTAGATATTGTACAAGCCTCCAACCGCATGGTCTCTATTAGAATTAAAAAAACTTGTTTTTTGACACATTATCCTCTTTGGCAACCATACACCTTATTTTGTGGTTAAATTATTTTTTTAGACATTATTGAGTAATGTGTTTAAGTTCTTCTTAATATAAGTAGAAACCTTCTTAATGATATTGAGTCTTTTTCTTGCTTAATAAGAAGTTTCAAATGTATCATATTAATTTACATAAGTTCCAGTTGTGATAAATAAGCTTTTGAAAACTTAGAAGCTATTGCTATGACTTGATTTGTATGTCACTAATTAAATATTTATTCTTGGCATTTTTAAAGATTTTATTGTTGCATGCAATGACTTGAGAAATAAATTGATTCAATGAACTTCTTCTTGATATTGCCAACAATAAATAGTTGACATTATCTTTTAATTCATATCAAAATTAATTGATAAAGATTTTGTCATTTCAATCCACATTACAAGCAAGGTTTTGGAATTAAATAGCATTTATGGTATCTAAATGTCATTCTTATTGTAAAGATACAAGTTTTTTTTCTATTTTTTTCAATCACTTTCTTCAAATATAATTATTATCATATTATAATATAATTATATGGTGAATATATATATATATATATATATATATATATATATATATATTTATACTCTATCATCTTAGTTCAATAATAATTCTAGATATTTAAATAAGTTTTTGATGTAAGCTTCTTAGTTTATTTTTTATTTTATTTTTAACAGCTAATAGATTAAAAGTTAATTAGCAAATTTACCTTCTACATTATACAAAACTCTTCTAGTGCCTTAAAAAGGCCATAAAGTAATAAATATGAGGTATACTAGGTAATTATTTAATATAGTCAATTCAAAGATGAAATTAAGGATATAATCATGCTAGTTTTTTTTTAAGAAAGGTCAGATTGTTATCCAAGGGATGATTGTTTGTGGATCAAGATCAAAATCAAACCTCCAGCTATTAAATTAACTATTCATGGCAAAGAATGAGAGATTTTTAGAGCTCAAAGAGTTGAATTAGATAATTAGCTTTAAGTTCATTCCAGAGTAGTAAAGCTTGTTTTTATAGGTTTTGAAATGACTTTGCAATTATTATGCAAAGTTAAGACTTATATTGGTGACTTTGAATTTATGCAATAAAATTATGGCTAGCACTATTAACTGCTTCATGAGATTCATATAACATCCTCAATTCCAATTTTGTCAGTGCATAGTTGAATGGATGTACTAATTGTGTGTAAATTTTTGTATTATTTTAATAGTATTATTGAGAGATATTTGGTTATTAGTGTAAGGAAGTACCAAAAGTTTACAATTTAGGATCACATAAGTTTTTTGTGATATTTAAAGATCTACTTATTAGAAAAAAAAATTGACATGGTTTTAGTAGATTTATACATTAAGCTATATGCCAATTTAGAACTGAAGTTAATAATTAAAGATAGAAATGTTTTTGCTCAAACTTCCTTATCAACCTTTGAGTTGGAAGCCAAGAGACACCAATGCGGTTCTTTTGTATTTTTCTCATAATTTGTAAGTTGGATTGAATTAAAAAATTTTGAAGGTAGAGAAGACATATTGTTTCACTCATATAAATATTTTGCATAAATAAGAAAATTAATTTAGGAATTATAGCTAGTTGATACTCATTTCTTAAAACTAGGATTTATAGAAAAAATTGGAGGTTGTAAAAAAAAGACAAATAATAAGACAATTAGGATTTGTATTTACTTGAAGTAATTAAGAAGAGTATTTTTGAGTACTTTGTACTAGCTTTAAATTTTTTTGACTTTATTTGTTTTTTGTTTTTTTTGTCTCTTTTATACTTATAATAGAAAAACTTTTTGGATTTAGTTGTAAACTTCATCTACTTGTTTCTTTCAATAATAAGATTTCTTGGCATAGACTATTTTGTTCATTGTTGACTTCTTCCATAGGTGTTAAAATACTACTTCTATAGTTGACATTAGAAATACATAAGATTTCTATTTTAAAAATATTAACAAGTTTGTAAAGATCTTTAATAGTTACAAATTTATTCTTATTTGCATTAGAAGTAGCATGCATTATTTTTTTTTCTTTGGTAGAAAATTTAAAGAAATCTACAAGTTAAATTAGAGAAGAATAATTTGTAACCTCTAAAATCAAATAAAAATTTCTAAAAAAAATATAGTCTATTCTCTTTAAAAAACAAAATCAATGTTAAAAAACTAAAATATAAATTTAAAGATAGGTAAAGTACAACATTCAAAATATAATAATAGAAATAGAATATTTTATTCACTTCTAAAATAAAACCTCAATAATAAATTAGCATTTTTATTAAATTATGTAGGACATGAAATTCAAATAAAAAAAAACTTAATATACACTTGAATTACTTTAAAAGAATAGATATGCTTTTAAAATTAATATAATATTGAAACTAGATTAGATATTGTTGAAGACAAGAAGACTAGAGTCTTAAAACAAGATTAGGGACTTAAAAGGCATTGGCAAGAGTGAAGAAGGTTTCACTCTTGCCTCCATAATTAATATCTAATTAGGAGCTTTATGGCAACATTTGTACATAGTGACAGGAGTATTAGATGAAAGAAGAAATAAAAAATTATATTATAAAAGATTTTAAATGAAAATATTTTAACAAATTGTCTTAGAATTATAAATAATAGACAAGAAAGTAATAAAAATTAATAAATACTAAAGCTCCCTTATTATAAATGAGACTTCTATTTATTATATAGAAGTATAAATGAGATAAAATAAAATAGATGGAATAAAAAAATAACATAGTCATCTTAAAGAGAGAATTAAAAATAGATTCTTATAAAAATTACCTTAAAATATCAAGAATTGATACCTAAAGAAGATTGATTGTGAATCAAAGTTGAAATTAGACTCAAAGGGTCAAAACCATGTACCTATGGCAATTTAGAGCTTCTTTTATAGATCAATGAATGTAAATGAAGATAAAACTTTAATATGATTATTAGATATTTTATTCATATGATTTAAATATATTTAAAAAATTTAAGAGATTTTTAAAGTAAAAATTGTATTTAGTGGTTTTGGATATTAAAAAATAAAAAGATGTTTACAAATTTGAGGATTGGAGGAGTATTACAACAAATTTATAGGTGAATTCTTATAAATTTGTTATTGAGCTTGTTCTAAATATATTAAGTAATTTTGATATCAATCAAACAAATAGATTGAATGTTACATGTGTATTATTGGAGTAGAATCTCAAATATTGTCATGGACACAAAATACAGACTTGAAATCTAACAAGAAGTTCAAGAAGAAGTGGCAGAACTAGATTAAACAGATGAGTACAAGAACAACACCAGAAAGGTGAGCTAGAACTCCAAGAGATGTGTTGTCGAGACTGAAGAACTCTTCAGCCTTGACTCCTATATATACTACTGGCCTATGGTTCTAAGGAAGCGCATCAAGAAGCTTCCCAAGAACTATGAAGCTTCTCGAGCAACTACCCAAGAGCTAGGAAGCTTCTCAAGTAACTTCCTAGAATCTACTAGAATATTCTAAGAATCTTCTAGAGCCTTCTAAAGGAATCTTTAGGAAATTTTCAAAGAATCTTTAGGAAATCTTTGAAGAATATTCTAAGAGAATATTCAAGGAATCTTTTGGAAGTTTCTAGAGACTTCTTTCTAGAAGGTTCTAGAAACTTGTCTCTAGAAAGGTCTAAGGATTATGTCCCTAACATCACCTCCTCCTTTAGCTTCGAGGTCTCCGAGAAGCAATGTTAACGTCAGTCAATACCAACGCAAGAAAATGAAGATCTGTCGCATAACCTCTGCTATGAACTCCAATTGTTGTTCACGAGGCAAGTGATTCAATGGTCCTTGAAGCCAACGGTAGTGGCCCACGCCTTCAACTTCTGACCAAGCATGAACCTCCGTGTCTTCATTGTAAAATTGTCTTGCAAACACTCCTTTTGGCTGACCATTGTAGGCAGGCTCGACCTCAAATACAATCACCAGCGATCTGTTGCTCGGAATCCTTCGACGTCGTCGTGGTGTAGGCGGTTCTTCATCTCACGGTCGTCTTCGTGAGCTAGTTGCTTGAGATGACATGACAAGTGTAGTATCTTGGCTATCCATATTCAAAGGCTAAAACAATAAGAACAAACTTGGGCTACTAACAAAGTTCTACGCTATCTTGGAGAGAATGACTACATCAACTATGGATTTTGGTGGTGCTCTCTCCTCTTTTCTGTTTTCTGGATGAGCAAGCTTCAGTAAGAAGCTTTCGTCGAACCGGCTTCGGTTTCTCAGGATATCGTCGATGAAACTCCTGTAACTTTTGCGGCGCATTCGCGAGATTTTCGGCCGGCTCCCATGTTCGTTCATTAATATCGTAACCGCTCCAATGCACAAAGTATTCTAATTTACTCCGTCTTTGCCGTGAATCCAGGACCTTTTTCACTTCGTATTCTTCGTGGTTCTCTATTTCTATGCTAGGTGGTGGACATTGTACTCTTCCAGGAAAAGACGATTCTCGATAAGGCTCCAACAAAGAAACATGAAAGACAGGATGTACCTTCATAGTAGCTGGTAACTCCAGACGATACGCTACAGGATTGATCTGCTTCTGGATAACAAATGGTCCCAATCTCCGATAGTCCAATTTGTCACATGGCCGCTTGGTCTTAATATTTCGTCGAAGCAGCCAAACTTTGTCTCCAATCGTGAATTTAGGTGCCTGATTCCGAAATTTATCCGCGGACGCCTTGTAAGATTCTTGGGCAGTTTGCAATTGAAGCTTCAATGTAGTTTGAAGCTGCGAAAGCTCCTTCACCAATCCTTCAGCTGCCGGATTGTTAATTGTTGACGAACTCCATAAGTCAAGCTTCGGATGGTATCCATAATTGGAAAAGAATGGCGTTTGTTGAGTTGACGCATGAAGGGTGTTATTATATGTGAACTCAGCTAGCGGTAGATATGCAACCCAATCACCTTGTTGATAGTTGATGGTGCAACGTAAATATTGCTCTAAAACTTGATTCACACGTTCTGTTTGGCCGTCCGTTTGAGGATGAAATGCCAAAGAAAGCTTGATATCCACCTTCAATATCTCAAAAAGAGATTTCCAAAACTTTGAAACAAACTGGGTTCCTCGATCCGATACGATATCATCTGGTAGACCATGATATCGATACACATTATCAAGAAAGAGTCTTGCTGTGTCTTCGCTTGACGATGTCTTCTTGCAAGGGACAAAATGTGCCATCTTTGTAAGCCGGTCTACGACAACAAAAATGTTGTCAAATGAATTCGATGGTGGTAGATCCGTAATAAAGTCCATGGAAACCGAAGACCATGGTCGACGCGGAATAGGCAATGGCTGTAGAAGTCCATAAGGCCGATGTCGAGGGTTTTTGGATCTTGAACAAATGTCACAAGATACAGCAAAATCTTTCACATCCTTCCACATTTGAGGCCAGCAGAAATCGCGGGAAATAAGTTCCAAGGTCTTATTGAATCCAAAATGTCCCGCAGCTGGGAAGTCATGACGAGATTGAAGAACTCGGAGTCGTGCTGGCCCTTTTGGGATATACAACCGCTCTTCGAAATATACTAGATCTCCTTCCATCTTGAATTTATCATCACTAGCATGTTGCTTGATATCAAGGGCTAGAGAATCTTCAATGGTTGCGGCCCGTACCTGGTCGAGGAAGTCAGCATCAATTGGTACAATAGCTGCGTTGAGCCGAAATTTCTCTAGCTTCAACAATGTCGTGCACTGTTGATCAAATGCTGCATCTCCAGCCTTTGGCGCGAGATATGATCTCCTTGATAATGCATCGGACAACCCTTGTTGCTTCCCAGGCCGATAAATAATAACAAAGTCGAACCTGGATAGCGACATACTCCACCGAGCTTGATGCCGATTCAAAACCCGAGCCGACATAAAATACTCTAAATTCTTGTGATCCGTATATACGGTCACTGGATGTGCAGTTCCTTCGAGAAAGTGGCGCCACTCTTGGAAAGAATCTACTATAGCAAGGAGTTCCTTATCGTGGATCTCATAGTTGATCTCAGCAGTAGAGAATTTTTGAGAATAGAACGCAACTGGATGGAGCTTCTCATCTACGCCCATCTGTGAAAGTACAGCTCCTAAAGCAAAATCCGAAGCATTTGTCTCCAAAAAAAAGGCCTTTGTAAAGTCCGGATGTACCAAGATTGGAGCTGTAGTAAATACCATCTTCAAATCTTGAAATGCTTTTTCTGCGATAGGTCCCCATTCGAGCTTGTCCTTACACGTTAACCGAGTGAGGGGGGCAGCAACTTGAGAATAATTCTTGATGAAGATCCGATAGTAGTTAGCAAATCTAAGAAAATATTGTACGTCCCTAACCGTCTTCGGAACTTCCCAAGACATGATTGCTTCTACCTTCTTTGGATCCATCTTCAAGTCTTTCGTAGTCGCGATGAATCCCAAAAACTCCATCTCAGTTTGGTGAAATAAGCACTTCTCCAATTTGGCATAGAGTCCTCGCTCCCGTAGTTTTTTGAGTACCAGACGAACGTGCTTCTTATGTTCTTCCTCGTTCTTAGAAAATATCAAAATATCATCTAGATAGATGACAACAAAATCGTCTAGATGCTCTCGAAAGATGTCATTCATCATGTGTTGAAAGACTGCTGGAGCATTAGTAAGACCAAATGGCATGACATTGTATTCAAAATGGCCATACCTTGTTCGAAAAGCTGTCTTCCATTCATCTCCTTCCTTGATTCGCACAAGGTTGTAAGCTCTCTTTAGGTCGATCTTTGTAAAGATCCTTGCACGCCCAAGTTGTTCTAGAAGACCAGAGATCAAAGGCAGTGGGTAGCGATTCTTTTTTGTCACCTTGTTGAGACCTTGATAGTCCACGCACATCCGTAGTGAGCCATCTTTCTTCTTCACAAATAAGATTGGTGCCCCAGCTGGCGACTTCGAATGACGGATGAAGTTCTTGGCTAGATTCTCGTCAATGTACTTCCGCAACTCAGTCAACTCCGTCTGCGAAAAATTGTAGATTGGTCCAAAAGGTGGTTGTGCTCCTTCTTGCAATTCAATGGCACAATCATAGGGTCGATGCTCTGGCAGCATATCAGCATTCTTCTTTTCAAAGACATCTTTGAATTCTTCATACTGCTTTGGAATAACCAAAGTCAGAGTTGCATCTTCTCGAGTCGGAGTTGCGAAGATGACAAGAGGTGTATTTTGCTTGGCTTCCTTCATGAAAGCCCTTACACCTATAAACAAAGATTTGTTTCCAGACATTGTCTTGGTAGATTCCACCTTCAAGGAGTTTGTTGGAAATGTCACTTTCCGCAACTTCCAATCTATCAATGGATTATATCTATCAAGCCAAGATAGTCCCAAAATGATAGGACATGAAGGGGTCTTGATAACATTAAACACAATATTGCTCTCATGGTTTTCAAGACGTACCTTCAATGGTTTAGTTTCATGGATAACATTGTCCGAAGACAATGGTCGTCCGTCTATGACTTCTACATGGATAGGCTTAAGTTTCTTTACAAGAGAAATATTGTGAAGCTTGGTAAACTCTTCATCTATAAAGCAAGCGGATGCACCCGAGTCTAATAAAGCATCGACTTGTAGTTCTTGAATACCGAGATGTAAAGGTACCATAAAACAATCTGAAGGTTGAGCTGAGAGAAAGGGACCTTGATTAATTTTGGATGTTGAGATGTCCAGCCGCACGGTCCCTATTGTAGCTGGGCGTCCTTGTTTTCCTGCATGCTTGTACTCCTGAGTCTTGTTGTTTGAGGCTTTTGTTTCTTCCGACAATCTACAACTTTATGGCCCGCTTCTCCGCAATATAAACACAAGTTTTGTTCAAACCGTCGCTTCCTTTCCTCAGCTGTGAGGGGTTTGAAACGTACCACATCAATTTGCATAGGTTCAGGATCTGTGGAGTGATTCTCTGGACCTTTTGAAAATGTAGCAAATACTCCATCATTTCTCCAGCCTGATCGTCTTTCTTGTCGTAATTCAAAGAGGCGGTTGTCACAAATAATTGCCTGAGATATAAGTTCTTCTAAAGTATCCGCCTTAGGCATGGTGATCAATAAGTTCTTGACATCATCTCTCAGTCCATATCGAAATCGTGTCATGAACGCCTTATCATTCCAATCAAGATCACATGTAAGCTGTTGAAATTCTCCAGCATAGATTGCAGCAGAACATGATCCTTGTTGCAGATTTTGTATCTTTCTTTCAGCCACTCTTTCTCGATCGCTATCTCCAAACGCAGCAGTAAGTCTCTCTATGAAAGCCTCTAGGTCGTACAATATTGGAGAATCCTTCTCCAATAGTGGAGCAAACCAAGAGCGAGCATTTCCTGATAGAAGAGTACCTATGAAAGCAACCTGGGTAAATCCATTCGGATAACGAGAAGGGTATAGGCGTAGGTAAAGCCGTACTTGTTGCACAAAACCTCGGAAGTTGGCTCTTGTTCCGTCAAACTTGTCTGGCATACTCGCTTTTGGTTCTTTCATACTAATCCTTGAAGTATCTATAGGGGTCGTATGTGACACATGTCTTGCTTTTCTCAGTCGAATAATCTCTTGTTGTAGGCTATGAATTTCGCGTCTAGCTTCTTCGGTCACTAGATCAATTTGAGGTTCTTTACTTGGATTGCGAAGAAATGCAATCTCCTTTCGTACACTATTCATAAGAGCTTGAAGATCTGCAAGAGTTGCCACTCTATTGTCTACTTGTGGAGATGCACTGTCTATGACCTGGTCTACTTCCATATTTAGAGAATAGATGGATTAAAATTTTGAGAGAAGAAGAAATTGCTAAGTCTCTTGGAGAAAATTGTAGCACTACCTGTCACTAAAACCTACTCGGAGAAAAGGAAAAAAAAATACTAAACGATTTCAGTTTTAGAAGAGAGTAATCCGCAACCTCTAAAAATGCCTCAATGCTTTCGAGAAGAGGGGTAATCCGCACTCTATCAAGAAGGCAAAGCTCTGAAATCGATGTTAACAGTCTTTTCTACTAGCTATGCTAAACAAAAAGAAGGAATTAATATCAGTCCAAGAGAGGGTAATCCGCAACCCTTAGAACACTCAAGTATCTCCAAGGAAAGGGGTAGTCCACTCTCTGCCTCAAAGAACTAAGCTCTGATATTGTGATTGAGAAAATATCAATTTAGAGGAAGGTAATCCGCAATCCCTAAAGCGCTAGAATACCTTCAAGAAGAGGGGTAATCCGCTCTCAAACAAGAAGGATTCAGCTCTGATATTAAGATAAAGGTAGTCTCGACAAACTGTCACGGACACAAAATACAGACTTGAAATCTAACAAGAAGTTCAAGAAGAAGTGGCAGAACTAGATTAAACAGATGAGTACAAGAACAACACCAGAAAGGTGAGCTAGAACTCCAAGAGATGTGTTGTCGAGACTGAAGAACTCTTCAGCCTCGACTCCTATATATACTACTGGCCTATGGTTCTAAGGAAGCGCATCAAGAAGCTTCCCAAGAACTATGAAGCTTCTCGAGCAACTACCCAAGAGCTAAGAAGCTTCTCAAGTAACTTCCTAGAATCTACTAGAATATTCTAAGAATCTTCTAGAGCCTTCTAAAGGAATCTTTAGGAAATCTTCAAAGAATCTTTAGGAAATCTTTGAAGAATATTCTAAGAGAATATTCAAGGAATCTTCTGGAAGTTTCTAGAGACTTCTTTCTAGAAGGTTCTAGAAACTTGTCTCTAGAAAGGTCTAAGGACTATGTCCCTAACAAATATTTAGAATTTAGGATTAGTGAGGGTTCCTGCAATTCTTTAACATCTACTTATTTGATTAAAGTGAAATTTAGTGAATACAATTTTGATATAGCTATGTACACATTAGCCAATTTTTTTAGCAATTGGATGGTTTAGCAAAAAAATATTATTGCTAAAAGATTAACATCTAAAATAAAAAAGAAGGATAGATGACATTCAAGAGGTTTAGAAGCTTTTTCTCTCAATTGATGAGTTTTATTTTTTTCAAATTTTTTATGCTTATTATTTGCTTATAGATTAAAATATAGGTGAGTTTTTAGTTTAGATTGACGATCTAATGCATAGTTATTGAGATTTTAAAATTATTATAAGAGTTATTTTATATTTACTTAGAATTTTATTGAATTTATTTAGAATGTGCTTAGAGTTTATTAGGATTTTGTTAGGATATGGTTAGAATTTTATTAAGTTTTTTTTTAGAATTTGATTAGAATTTGGTTTATATTTGGTAAGATTTCCTTAGGATTTTATTAAGATTTGATTAGAATTTAGTTATGATTTATTAAGGTATTCTTAGGATTTATTTAGAATTTGATTAAGAATTATTTAGGATTTTTATTTTTAATATTTCTTTATAATTTTTTATAATATATATTTTCTTAAAATTAACTTGTGATTTCTTTATATTTCTTTTATAATTTTTTAAGACTTCTTTTGGATTTGATTAAAGATTGATTAGCATTTTTAAAATTTAATCTTAGTTATTTTATTACAAGACTTATTTTATTACAACACTTATTAGAATTATTAGAAAATTATTTTTGTAAAAATAATAATAATAATAAAAAATCATAACCAAGTATTCTATATATTCTCAAGCAAACTTCACTTAATACGACAATGTACTATAAGACCTCTAATACATGTCCAACTTGCAAGACATATGTTTTAACTTGCAAGGTAAATTTTCAATATATGTGCCACATAGCTAGTTTGTACCACAAGCTACCAATAGTTATGATACATGACTAATTTGTTGGCCAAGTTTTTAATCTATCAATCAACTACAAATATGTATAAAGTCAAAGTGATGTCTATGAAGCTTCTAGAAAGCAACCCTATAAGATACTATTAAATTTATCTATTTTTACCTACTTCTACCTATTCATATTATCTAAGTAATTATTAGAATAAATATGCATTTCCGTAATATTAAGATGAGATTTTGCAGTCTATCAAAGTAATTTGCTTTTGGAATATTGACCTTCTTCCAAACACAATGACTCACAAGAATGTAAAAGCCCACAAAGCGGAAAGTGCCATTGAGCAAGATCTTCAAACAACAATAGATTTCCTTTACTTGTATTGTCATATATCAATCAAATTGCTTTTTAATTCAATTGAGGTAGTTCAAGAAGCACATCAAAAGTATACTAACAAAGATTTAGTAGTATTGGTGATGTATGATGACAATGAGCCACATGAACAAAAAGATTCCAATTGCAACCAAACACGTCCAACTCTAATCATGGCTGAAGAGCCAAACACAATTGTTTTGGGTGAGAAAATAATGGATGTCAAAATTGTTGAACAAAGAGAGGCCTTCAAGACTGTAGGCTGTCTATAAATCAATCTTTGGGCCCAAAGGAGCATACAGATATGCCAGGATGGCTGGGTCATTGCCAATTCGTAAACCTCTTCAAACAAATAATTTCATACAATTATATGAGCTATCAGAAGTTATCAGTAAAGGCAACCGGAACGGCATTCGTGGACGAAATATTTATCAGATTTCGGGGACATCAATTAGGTGTTTGACTGCACTGACCCACGTGACTTTCCACGAAAGCCTAGGGTATCTGCTTACGTGGACACGAGCGAGCGAAACTCTCCTCTTCAAATCCGTCATGCATACCTTACACTGCATTCATCCGAACTAAAATCACATCCAACGACGTACAATCCGGAATTCAAATGTGGACTGTACTGTGCATTAGCTATAAAAAGAGAAAACAATCAACGAAGAGATGGAATCAGAATCTCCTAATTCATTCAAAATGAAACCGACGCATGGGTCATCCTCCCACAATAATAAATTTTGAATCGATACTCAATCCAAGACACAGCTCAACTAACAACAGCGTGGATTTCAAAAGACTGCCCAAACCACCGCCAAAACAGGAGGTGGAGTCAGAAGCTGGTACCCAGTTGACGAGAACAAGGTACTGGGCATCGGAAAAGCGGGGAGTAGGAAAAAGAAGAAAGGGGAAGGGAATAAAGAGAGCGAAGAGTGAAGGGATTCCCCCATTTTCCAAAGCTCAAAATATTCGTCCCACAAGCACAAACAAGTGTTGTAATCAACCCCACCTCTCCGTGTTGGCTGGCTGGGTTGCTTGCTTGCTTCCACTTCCGATCGACCCATCGAGCACTGCGCTGCACCAGAGTCGATCAAATCAAACAACCAATCAATCGATCCTGGTATGTATGTGTGTATGTGTGTATGAATGAATGTTCTGCTTTGATGTTGTGTGTCCGCCCGTGTCTGCAATCTCTTCTGTGGGGGTGGCGTGGTTAGATCTGGAGGTTTCTGGATATTCTTATTGTCCGTGCTTTGCGCAATGTTAGCAGTCGTGGAGGAGGTTTGGTGCTGGTGGTGTTGGTGTGCTTGTGATAAGAGTGGGTGTGAGATTCGATAGCTCATTGGGTGCATTGTGTGGAGTGCGGGATTGGTGGCACTGAGGGCGTGGTTTGATTGATTTGTGAGCAGATCGGGGGGGAGAAGGAGGAGAGAGAGAGAGAGAGAGAGAGAGAGAAAGAAGCGGCGAAGCAGGGACGATGGTGCGAGGAGGGAGCAGCGGTGGAGGGCAGAGTTCGTTGGGGTACTTGTTCGGGAGCGACGCCCCTCCAGCGAAGCCCGCTGCCCGGGCTCCCGCAGCGGAGGCGCTGCAGGCCCCAGTGGAGCAGCGGGCGGCTGGGGTTGCGAGGAGCAGCGTGGCGGAGGAGAAGGCAGCACCTGCCGCGGTCCCGGCTGCGAAGGTGGAGGAGGTTGGAGGGTCGAACGGAACCAGGTTGGGGAGGAGCTCGAACAACTACCACCGCGCGGACGGGCAGAACAACGGGAACTTCATCACGGTAAGTGTGGAGATGGGGGGAGCGTGGGGCGAGGGGAGGGTGGGTGGATAGGGGAACGAGTCGTGGATGCGGAATGTGGAGGGGAAGGGTGTGCGATGTGGTGGGGGAGTGCATTTGGATGACGTGATGTGGCGAGGAGGTGAGGCTTGGAGGTGGAAGCAAGGTGTGTTTGTTGGGGGGGGGGTGGTGAGGGTGTGGAACGGTGCGATATGACGGGGTATTGTGGATGGGATTGCAGGATCGGCCATCGACGAAGGTGCACGCAGCTCCTGGTGGAGGATCGTCTTTGGGATACTTGTTCGGCGGGAGCTAAAGGGGAGGCGGGGGTGCGAAATGGTGGGAGAGTGGGCGTGAGGGGGAAGGAGTGGAGAAGGGAAAGCCGCATGGAGTGATTTGTGAAGAAATAGCAGGGTGTGGGTAGGGCGGAATTGGTGGGAGAGGAGGCGGGTACGCGGGTCAGAGGTGGTGTGAAGTAGAGAGGAGTAGGAGCGCTCGTTTTGGGAAGATGGCGAGGTGTGATGTCAGAATAAGGCAGGCGCTTGAGTTTGTTGGGCGGAGGCGAGGTTGACGCGAAGGGCTAGTGATCCTGTTGGTGGTGGACCTCTGAGGTCATTTCGTTTTGATCGGTGTTGAAATGGGGGTTGAGAAGGAGTTTAGGATGGTTGAGAGGTATTCAGTTGAGCATGGAAGGTTATGAATATGGTGCTACGGACACCTGTGCAGCTTGATTAGCAGGAGTATGAGGGAGGCAGGAAGGAGTAGGTGATGGTGTGCGTTGTACAAGCCAAAGTAAAGAAACTTTTATAGATTATCGCGTTGTGAATGATGTTGAAGTGGGTAGGTGTAGGAACGATTTTTGGAGGCCAGAGGTTGTGGTGTGAGTTTGTAGCATTGATGAAGCAGTTGTTCGTTGATTTGGGTATGCAGCGAGATTTATGGTCGTTGCTCGTGTTGGATGGTGTTTTATTGGGTCATACGGGCTACGCACAGGTTTGGCAAGGTCAGTTCAGTGGGGTTGAGGAAGATGATGGAATGCGTGAAACATGCAGTGGGTTGTTTTGAGTGGATAGTGCTCAGAGGTGGGTGGGGTGGGATAGGGGGCAATCTGGGCAGAAGAGGTTGGTTTCTGGATGCGCACGCAGCAGAGATTGGAGGAGTTTGTGACGGCTCGGATGGGTGGAGAAGATCGACTTTTGCAGCAGAGTGTAATGAATTGAGGGGGTTAGGATTATTGGTATTGCGGAGGTTGGGTGAGGAATGCAGTTGGAGGGAGGAGTTTTGTGGGAAGCAGGTGGGGAGAGTTGCCGTTGATCTGCACATGCGATTTGTAGAACTTACGTGGTTGTTTATTTATATGTTTGTTTATTTGTGAAAGAACTACTGGTTGACGCAGTTTTTGTTCTGTTGTTTAACTAGGCAATTATTCATTCGTAAGAGAGCACGTAAGTTTACAATGTCAATATTGTTATGTCAGTGCATCGAATTGGTATGGCTAGAAATCGTTCTTGAATGAATGTGCGATGAAACTTTGGTCGGTTTTATGTAGGTCATTTGGTGAATTTTCAAGGACGTTCAGTACAGCAGTACAACACTTGTCTGGTATTGCGAGTAATATCTGGGTGACGTTTGTGTAATTGTTACTTGGTTGATTTTTCTGAACAAGAGACAAGATGTTAAATACTGACCCTAAGTCTAAACTGCAGTTACTTTCACTTTCACTTGACGACCAAGGTCTTTCAATCATGATTGATTGTGTTCTCTAGAACAGTAGGGACAGGGCCCCCTCTTGGTTGATAAGAGTTGGGGGTTTGTCTGTGCTGTGAGTTGGTATATAATATTTGGATGGGAACTTGTACTGGATAACGCCTTTATCTGGGGTTTTCTACTCCAAATTATCCTGTGTGCCCGTTGCCACCGAAGAAACCTTTGTAGCGTCTATGATGAATGTGGTTTCTTTTTATTAGAGGTTTTCCTGCGTAGGTTGGTGGTGGATTGTCTGTCCGTATGTATTCACTAATCCACATTGTCTCAAATACCATGTCATTTAGTTGTATGTCGCTGAATGCCACTTTGTTCCGTTTTTATTGAGTTGTTTGAGTTGGACGGAGTTGTTTGAGTTCCTTTTGTGGAGTGGTTGGGTGATTTTGAATTTGGTTTTTGAGTTGTGGTACAGGCGCATGTAGTGTTAAGGTGGAGGGTGCCGATGGAGGTAGGAGCTTGGTATGAAGTGTGTGAGAGTTGCAGCAGTTGGCGAGCTCAGTTGAATTATTGTGAGGGTCGATATCAGGCGATGAAGGGAGGACACAGTGAAGTGGTGGGGTTGGTTTAATTTGTGGAAGTATGTCGGGGATGGGTAGGGTTACGGATCCGGAGATGTCAGGATGTGTTGGAAGCGCGCGTGTTTTTCTTTCGACGTTGTTTGGGTTTGTGTGGAGTGTGGGTGTCCCTTGTAGGGGCATGATGTTCAATGGTGGACACTGTTGATGCAAATGCGTTGGGTTAGTGGGTGCTCTCCAGTTGATTGTGGAGCCATGTGAGTGGTGGGACTAGTGTGTGGATTGGTGATGGCCGTCAATTTCTTCTTGGATCCAAGAGATCATGACGGGTTCTCATGTGATGGGTGTGAATCATTGTTGGGTTGCCCAGGAAGGGATCTCGGAGTGTTGGGAGGTAAAGGAAAGTGGGAATGGCATCTAGAATCAGTAGTCCTAGTTGATGTGAAAGATTTTTGTTACTGTATTTCCAGTCACTCGTTTTTCACAAGTATGTTGTGCGTGTGGAATGGTAACGGTATGTTTTCGTGTCCCCGTTTGCTATTAGAGACCCTTTCACTCCTGTGCATATTCCCGTTCGGGTGTCTAATTTCTTCTAGACTTGACAGTCTTGTGAAGTGCTTCAAACTGTTTTTTTCGTATTTGTGTTGCTCTCGCTTTTTTTGAAGTCGATTACTTGTTTTCTAGAATTTGATGTTCGTGTACGATGTGAATTGATGCGCTTGAGAGGACTGAGTGAATCTTGCTCTAAGCGGGAGCTGGAACGCGTGGGCGAGGTTGAACACGTGAGGTCGTTGCGAGGTGATTTTGTACAAGTGAAGCTGCGTTGTGTTGATTCGAGTGGACTGTGCCGCTTGCTTCCACTCGAAGGTGATCTTGGAACTTAATCACAAGTGGGTCACATTGATGCAGAGACTTGGGTACGAGTTCGTGCTCTTCTTGAATTGTGGATTGCGATGGATCAGTCGATACTATCCCTTGTTCATACTTGCATTGGAGGATCTGTGTCAACACGTCTGTTCTTTCATCACGTCTAGATTGGTGGAGAGCAAGGACATCAACTTCATGACAATGCATACATCTTGGAGCCAAGAGAATCAGAAGAAAATTTGAACTTGACTTGGCTTTGAGAATGGGTGTACTAGAGTAATGAATGAGTTGAGTTGCCTACCAATGCGTCCAATTCTTGTGCCGTCAGCTTTGGAAATTCCATGCGTTCAAGCTCTCCTAGGGTCTTGTTAATTTCCTGTTGCAGAGAAAAGCACGTCATTTCATTGTTTGACATGCTTTGTGTGACAGCACTCAGTACCGTTTTCCTATCAGCAGTCTTGTTGGTGCAAGTATGTATGGAACGATTCAGTTCTGGACATGCCTCAATCCGCTCTTGGCCTTCCCTACGCACTCGTTGATCCTCCAAGTAGTGTTTAACTCTCATGTCGCTGGTGTTGGCCGAGTTTGAAATCGACATCATGTCATGAAATTTATTGGTGCTTGGTTTCGAGCATTTCTCAGTCCTCGCTGTATCCATTCCTTGTTTTGTTGATACAGAGGGAACTCTTGAACTTTCTCCTCTTGATGAAGTGACTGACATAGAAACGTTGACGAAACTTTTCATTACGTAATGTTTTAGCATGTTTAAGTTGCACTTTATTTATCTGTTTACTCATCGGCACTAGAGCATTCTATCGCACAAAGCAGAATGATTGTGATCTCGCAAGCCTGCGTTTAATATTTAAGTTCACCGTTCCTTGCTTAACTTTGAATGTTTTACTTTACTCTACTGTTCTTGTCTGTAATCAATGCTCCCACTTCGTGAAGGATCAGAAAAGGTTTATTTTATAAAAAGAATACTTCTATTGGTTTAGTGTTTTACTTGGATTATGGGTTTGGTGTTGGAGTTGATCTAATTCAACATTGATCTGAGCTATCCTTTTTGCATCCTCATCATCAAAATCATAACCCTATAAAGTTTAGGGAGATTAGTAAAT
Organism: Physcomitrium patens; assembly: GCF_059467195.1. NCBI lineage: Eukaryota > Viridiplantae > Streptophyta > Bryopsida > Funariales > Funariaceae > Physcomitrium > Physcomitrium patens. Next base: position 2,293,019 of record NC_143428.1, read on the forward strand.
GTTAAAAGAGCGAGATTGAAACAATTCCCTGGTTTATTTACAATGGTTACAACTTTGGGTCATGTGATATCTGTTTTGTTATGACAAGAATGTGACTATTTTTGTTGAATGGTTTATAACAACTCACGGTCGAAGTAAATGATGCGACACTGCATTCTTCATTTAATATGTTATCAACATCTGGTTGGGCCAAAATTTGTTCCACAAATGCTTCTTGTTCTTCCTGTAAATATTGTTCATATTAGTTTTTATCAGTGTCGTATGTACATATATATATATATATATATATACATATATATATATACGTGCACTCTTTAGTTCGAAATTTTTAAAATTCTGTATTTCAACTTACGGTGAGTTTGAAATAACGAGCATCTGGTCCAAGTTTCATATTTCGGAGTATTTTGTCTTTGTGTGATCTTTGTCTCGGTTTGGGTTGTACTTCATGTGCATTGTTGACTTCACTTTAAATATTCACATAAATTATTTTTAGTATTATCCCTAATATTTAAATTTTATCTTAAAAAATCATAATTTAGTACCAAATTGATTTTCCAAGAACAAATATGGCACAAGATTTTTTTGACATGCAACTGTGTAGCTCAAATTGTTTAACAAGAAAATGTTATTGATTTTGATATTCTTGATTTTCATAATAGAGAAAGAAAAACTGGAAAGAGATAGAAACCTTAGTAATTGTGAAATTGGTTCATTTTCTTGAAATCGCTTCAAAGAAAGTTTTTCATTCACTGGTATTTCTGAAACTTGGACTGTTGCACCTTTTTCCATTTTAACTTGTGGATCATGATCTAAGTTGTACACATTTTCTAATCTTCAAACAAAGTCAGTTAACATCAATATTGCCGCCACACATTTTTTATATAAACATTCAATTAATTTTTAAATTTTAATTTGAAACAAAAAAATTAAAGTATCAAGATCTAAATTAAAAGATAGAGGATATATATATATATATGTCTTAATTTGGCTGCAATCAAAATCAAAATCAAACTACACATATGCAGAAACACGTGTTTCATGTATATACGTACACACATATACACACATATGCATTCTATCATTTCTATAATGAATTGAAACAATAGTCGTCCACATTCTTTCGATATTAGTTAGAGTAAAATTTATTGATCCATACAAGAGTTAGAGTCATTACTTTTTTGTAGAATTAATTGGTTTTAACTGAAGTATTGTAGTTTCATCCTGTTATTTCAAAATATAAAATATAAAAATATTGAGTTAGCATAGAAAGGATGTCCCATAATATCCAAACATATAACTGCACAATTTATTAAATTAATATTTACTTCAAGTACCTTTCCATAACTTAAAAGTCGTTGAGTATTCCTCTCATAGATTTTTTCAAAATATGTTTTTGCTGCTTTGGGTAATTCTTCAAATCCAATAAACTTTGAATTTGTACTCTTGTTACTCATTATAACATTTTTGGGTTTTTTTGGTTTTTTAAATGTGGTTTTAAATGCTTTTTGTGACAAAGTTGAATTTAAACTAGATTTGGAACTAATAGAAGAAAAAATATCATTATCATCAGCTGCACAAAGTTGTTCAACTTTTAAACATGGCTGTCTTATGGAACCTTCCAAATTGTCTTGCTCAAATGGTTGTACACTACTAATGGAATTGGAAAAGAATTTCTTTGCAAACTTTACTTTACTTTTAATGTGAATAGGCACGATATTGGCTCCTTTGGATTTATGTTTATTTGTGGGATTCAAAAAATCACCAACTTTGGTGTGGTTCAAATCATTGGTTTCAACAATTTCATGCTTTTTGTGATTGTTTGATAAAAAAATTGAATTTGATAGCAATGGTTTGTTTTTACAACTTTTGTTGAACGTTCCAAGGTCATCTACACAAAATCCACCTGCATAGTCACAAAACTTGGTTGATAATGTTTCCCAATTGTGACATTCATTGTTGTCTTTGTCATCTTTTATTTCCTAACTTGTAGAAATATTAGTTGATTCATGTAAAGATTCATGTTCAAAATTAGATTTTTTTTTCATGATCATGAATAAACTTGTGTTTACCATGAATGGAATCCATAGAAACATAATTTGGATTCAAGTTTTTTAACACAAATTCCAAACGTTTGATTTCATTTCTTTTCTTATGTGGAATTTTGTTTCCTCTTTTGGCATTACTTAGAGAAGTTGGGTTTTTGTCGTGGAATTTTGCATTGAAATATGCTTCAAAATGTGTATTTAATTCTCCTTTTGAATTTTTTGTTTCCAAATCATACAAATTCAAATTGGAATCAATTTTTCTATCTATCCATTTTTGTATGTCAATGTCCCTTTTCTTTCCAATAATGAGATTATCTTCAGCAGATCCCAAAACACTTCCAACTGTATCATGTGGACTTGTAAGATTTGTTGTAGAAGCATCAAGTTTGTTAGCATAACAATTTTTATTTATAAAGTCTTCTCTACTTTGTAAAATTGAGTTGATGCCACTTTGGTTTGTATGAAACTCATTGTTCAAATGGCAAACATCATCATAAAGAGGAGAATTCATAGTTTGTGGAAGTTGTGTGTGCCTCTTTCAATATTTTTTGGGGTTGTACAATGTTCTTCTTCATTCCAAAAAGTTTTTTTACAAATTCATGTTAATGTAGAAATTTTGAACACAATGAAAGTAAATTCAATGACCTATTTTGTTGATGTTTCATTCAATTATTTTTCTTCAGAAATTTCAATCTATTATTCAGACGAAGCAAAAACAAATCTGATTGTAAATGTTACAACAATGTTGTCAATCAATGCATTACAATATCAATTCAGGATTACTTACCAAAAGCGTACAAAAACATCAAAATACATATTTTCCACTCATATTATATTCATAGACCAAATTTTTCTCATGACAATAAAACATAAAAAAATCACAAATTAAGAAAAAAGAAAGTACAAATCCTTGTCCAGACCACAAAACATGTCATCAATTACCAGTTATTTCATTTTGTTTTCTCGTTGGTTTAGATTTATTGCGTCCATAGAGTTTACTGATTTATTTATTTACTAATAAATCAGAGTTGTCGTCATTTTCTTCAATGTTTGCCCCTTATCCTTCCACACTTTTTTCCAAAAACAATAGTTGCTATAGTTCAATTAGAAACATACAACAATAAAAATCCATTAGTGCTATTTTTTTCCTAAATTTCCTTCACAAAGCTGTAACCTAATTACGTGATTACTCCATACCAAAAATTAAATTAAAAATTGAAAACGCACCAATTAATCTGCGCAGCCTGATCTCTCTATCAAGGCTGTGATTGCTGACATGGAAAGGCGAAGCGGCTGAGCTGGACAGTGACTTGGCATGTTTCTGCCACGCAGACCAATTCTCAATATGTCGCCCGTCCGCCTTTCAAATACATAGATCTTTCAGATTCTACTAATAAATGAGGAACATCTACGGGTTGCGCGGAAATGTAAAGACGAGGTGGGGGCGAGACAAGCTTGGAGCTGGGTTGGGCGAGGCTGGCTATGGCGGAGCTGAGAGGACGTGTGGTATGCGTGGTTCTGGCGCTGCGAGCGTCGTCGTGACTGGAAGCTGATCGTCAGAGTAGCGATGGCCAGGTTGTGCAGAGCCTTTCTCTGCCTCGTGCTGGTTTTTTGCGCGGCGGGATACGGAGCAGCATGGAAGGAGGCCGAGTTTCGGAAGTGTCATCAATCGAAGTTCTGTAAGGACGTGCGGGAAAGGGCGGCGGCCTGGGCGCGAGGGGAAGGGGGCAGCAACCTCGAGGTGAAGGGTTTGAGAGTCACTGACGAAGGGCGCGTCGCAGCGCGCTTGATTCCTGGCGGAAATGAGCAGCAGGCTCTGGTTTTGGAGTTGTCAGCTTACAGAGATGGGATTGTGAGGACTAAAGTGGCTGAGGAGAACGCTCTTCGCAAGAGGTTTGAATTACCCGATGTTGTGGTTGCTGATTTTGAGGCGAAGCGTCTCAAAATCGATCGCATTGCAGAGAAAGATGGCGCCTCTGTTGTTGAGTTGAGTGGTTATGATGTGATTATTCAGCATAAACCTTTTCTGGTGAGTGTCCATGCCTTCCAAGTGTTCCCATACGGTGCGATCGGAACATGGTTTCCTTTGGTTTCATTCTGATTCTCAGTACAGTCATTTTATGTTGTTTTTGTGGGTTCTTAGTAGCATGCGCTCGTACATTTTTATCTTTTTTAGGGCTAGAGTTATGTCAATGTATCGATTCAGCGACATGCTTTGTCCCCCCCCCCTTTTTTTTTCGAATTTTTTTCGAATGTTTTTACAGATGTAAGTGGTAGTTGTAATCGGGCGATCACATGCATAATTGTCTAATCGCATTGTTTTCTACACGGTTAGATCCTCATTTAGATTGAGCTTAGTTTGGAGTAGCCCTGTGTTTATGGAGGTTGTCCGCATTGTGTGATTGGTTCATTTTTGTACCCATAATTGGGTGGATACACTTCGAAAAGTTTTAGACAAAATTGAAGCCGTTCGGTGGTTAAGGTGGTCTCACGACGACAGGAGGTTCTAATTAGCCAGATTTGCTAGCCGTCTTTCGATTGATCAGTGGCGAGTGGCGTTGATTTTGTGTATTGTTTTCCTAGTTTTAGAAAAACCTAAAATCAGGATGGAATGTACGTGATGTCGGAAATCTTGTACCCGGTGTAGTGCATACCGAACTGCTTGTGCTCATTCTTACTGTTGCTCCTGTGTTCGCAGATTCAAGTGCAACGAGGTGGTGACCTTGTCCTCTCCATCAATAGCAAAAACCTATTTGAAATTGAACACTTGCGAGTAAAGAAGGAGGGAGACGACTGGGAGGATTCTTTCCGCTCTCATACTGATAATAGACCCTATGGGCCACAAACCGTGAGCTTTGACGTTTCCTTCCATGGATCAGATCATGTTTATGGTATACCTGAGCGGGCCACCAGTTTTGCGCTCAAACCTACAAAGGGACCCAGCATCAATAACCATGAGCCCTATCGTCTTTTCAACCTCGATGTATTTGAATATTTGGATGAATCGCCTTTTGGCTTGTACGGTTCCATTCCTGTCATGGTTTCTCACAGCAAAAAAGGAACTACTGGTTTCTTCTTACTAAATGCTGCTGAGATGCAAATAGACGTTCTTGCACCTGGTTGGGAACACATGGGCATTGAACAGGTTGTAGATGCGAGCAGCTCGGATAAAGTTCTGACGAGTCAAAATGAAGAGAAACGGGTGGATAGTCACTGGATAGTGGAGAGTGGGGTTTTTGATGCTTTTGTGTTCGTGGGTCCAAGCCCCAAGGACGTGGTTACTCAATATTGTGCTGTGACGGGAACGTCAGCAATTCCACAATTGTTTTCCACGGCCTACCATCAGTGTAGGTGGAATTACAAGGATGAGGCCGATGTGGCTGGGGTGGACGCCGGGTTCGATGAGTACGATATTCCATATGATACTATCTGGCTTGACATTGAACATACCGATGGCAAGAAGTATTTCACTTGGGATAAGAACTTGTTTCCTAATCCCAAAGAGATGCAAAACAAAATTGCAGCGAAGGGTCGTCACATGGTGACAATTGTGGATCCCCACATGAAGAGGGATGATGGTTACTCTCTGCATAAAGAGGCCACCTCCCACGGGTACTACGTGAAGGACAGAGATGGGAAAGATTTTGATGGTTGGTGTTGGCCAGGGGCATCTTCATACCTTGATATGCTTAATTCCGAGGTTCGCTCCTGGTGGGCTAACAAATTCTCCTACAGTAACTACGTAGGTTCGACCCCTATTTTGTACATCTGGAACGACATGAATGAACCTTCTGTGTTCAATGGCCCCGAGGTACAACTTAGACTTTATTGAATATTCCTAACCTATGATCTACTTGAAGATTCTAATGGGCAGTTTTGTGCAATGTCCACGACGTGGATTGGTTCAAGACTGGACGGTGGAATGGGATTTCTTTAGTTCTAGGGTGTCCGTGAATATTAGAGTATATCGTATTTGGAGCGTTATGTTTGAGGAAAAGTATCGAGAGAATCGCTAGATTACTGCAAAAGAACTCTGGTCTGTGAAGAATTGATTTTCACTCTAGTTTGCACCTCCATTTTCCATGTGTTAGTATGTTTTGGGCAGAGTTTCTTACGTGAAGTCGTATCTCTGAGATATATATAATATATTCACAGTGTTTTCTCTGTTAGGCAACGATGCCAAAAGATGCAATTCACTATGGTGGCGTGGAGCACCGCGACCTACACAATGCCTACGGCTACTATTTCCATATGGGTTCTGTACAAGGTCTTTTGAAACGGGAAGGGGGTAAAGATCGACCCTTTGTATTGTCACGAGCCATCTTTGCTGGCACTCAGAAAGTAGGTGCTATTTGGACTGGAGATAATACTGCCGATTGGAAACACGTTCGCATTTCAGTACCAATGTTGTTGGCTCTTGGAGTAACTGGCATCGCGAATGCTGGTGAGTTTCAGTTTGCCAGGATTAGTATATATCGGTGAATAAATGATGGTTTCTTGTGTTGTATTTGTGTGAGGGTTTTATGTCTGAAATGAACCATGTTAATGGGGAAAGAATGTTGTTGATTATCATACCTTAGATGAGGACGCTCACCATGTTTGATCCTCTTGTCGCTTTTCTCTGATGTTGATTGTATGTACATTTTTGGTACTTACCTTGCTACTCATTGTTAAGGCAGGCTGTGCCCAAGGTAATCAGAAAATAGTGTTGAGGAAGCGTGATGGTGGTCTCTTTTGATTTTTTGTCACAGGTGCGGATGTGGGTGGCTTCTTTGGGAACCCAGACCCTGAGATGTTGACAAGGTGGTACCAGTTGGGTACTTATTATCCATTTTTCCGTGGCCATGGTCACCTCGACACAAAACGCAGGGAGCCGTGGCTTTTTGGGTAAACCTTTCAAGATCTCAGTTTGGTGTTCACTGGTTCTCTGCTTGCTCCGGTTCTTTTGTGTATTGTATTCAGTTCTGCAAATTTCTTCGAAGAGTTTGTGCCATCATTGGCAGTTTGTGAATATGTAGCAAGTTGTAAAACCCCTCTTGCAGCAGTGACTTCCTGTTTACCTTGTGTTCACATCGGAGTCGAATCATGGTTATCGTGAAATTGTGATATGCAGGGAACCGTACACATCACTCATGCGCGAGGCAATTAGTGCTCGTTACCAGATCTTGCCATACGTCTATACACTATTTAAGGAAGCCAGTGTGACAGGTGTTCCCCTTGTGCGGCCTTTGTGGATGGAGTTCCCTGAAGATGAGGCAACTTTCGCAAGAGACGATGAGTTCTTGCTGGGGCCAAGTCTGTTGGTACACGGAGTTTATTCTGAGGTGGGGATAGTGTTGACATCAATCAAATCCGTTTTAAAACATGATTATAGACTTGATGACTAGCTTGAGTATGTCAACTTGCTGCAAAAGCACGCTGAACTATGTCTTCCTAAAGTAGTGCTGGTATCCCACCCCAAATCTTTCTCCTCTGGTTTTCAAAGAAGCATTTACAATGAAGGCAGCATGAAGTTTGATAGATATGTAGGATGTGAGCATGTGAGCAATTGTACACGAGGACTTTTTGCATTATGATCGGGAAATCCAATTGACTCTGAATTCGTTGGTGTGAATGACAGGGAGCAAAGTCAGAAATGGTTTATTTCCCTGGCAATGAAACATGGTATGATGTTAAATCGGGGACTACCTTTCCAGGTGGAAAGGAAATGGAGATTCCAGTCAGTCTTCAGTCTGGCATACCTGTGTATCAGCGTGCAGGCACCATCATTCCAAAGAAGCTAAGGCATCGTCGCAGCTCCACTCAAATGCTGAATGACCCATACACTTTGGTATGTTATTGTTGGTACTCGGTGTTATTGCTACTTCTCTACACCCAAGCTAAGTTCCTTCAGTTGCAAGTTAGCTGCTTCATCTTCTTCTTCTTCTTCTTCTTCTTCTTCTTCTTCTTTGTGTCTTTTTATTCATGTATTTATTTTTGGTTGGTCGGTCGGTCGGTTGGAGGGGAACCAAATGATATCTGTGAGTCTAATGGGGTGACGTTGCAACAGGTTGTGGCTTTGGACTCCAACTACGAGGCTGAAGGTGAGCTCTACATCGACGACGGCAAAACCTATGAGTTCGAAAAGGGCGCTTTCATTCACAGACGTTTCAAGTTTGTCAAGGGGAAACTAACCTCCACTAACTTGGCACCCTCGAAGTCCAACCCGAAGAAGTTCACGTCACCTTGCCTTGTTGAGCGCATTGTTATCATGGGAGTTCGAGCCAGGGATTTGGTCACTGGTAAAGGCGCAGTCGTTGAGGGTGAAAGGTGGATTCAGACCGATATTGGAGCTCCGTCATTGATACCTGGTGCCCATTCAAGCGCTTTGATTCTCAGGCTTCCAAATGTGCGCATTGCTGATGACTGGTCTATTAAACTTGGTTAAGGATTTGGTAGGAGATTATCCAAAATATAGTGGGGTGCATCAACCAAATTCAGTTTTTAGTGCATATAGGGTGATGGAAATTAGAAGCATAGTGCCTACTGGATTTAGCATGGAACAGGTCAGACTTGACGAAGTGATTGTTCTTTATTTTCTGAATCCATTATCAGTTGGTATCATACCCATCTCTCTTTTCTGGGTTTTATCGGACGTAGTGGTGCAGGCCAGGCACCACTTCCAGTGTCAAGATTTATGTGATAGTTTCAGGTCAACGAGGATGGTTCGATTTGGACAGAAGATTTAGGACGGCTAGCCTGGCATTTCTGTGAGGATGTATATTGAAGCTGACTGCACATTGTGTGAAATCGCTCCAATTTAAGGTACATGTTGATAAGTCGATCATATTCCTCTAATTTGGCCGTTACAGTAAACGCTTAGTGGACCCAAATTGTACGAAACCAAGTCGTCATTAAATATTCGTTATTTTTCTTCACTTTGATCAATTAAACAATTTTCATTCAAATTATTTTCTTGTGAGGTTTCACATTCAGATAGCCTCAATGAACTATATCTCAGGTCTACTCATATATTAACTTAATTTTATTCAGCAACAATCCTCAACTGTCATGGTTATTTTGCTGAGATTACCAAATTATATTAATTGATGATTATTCTCAAAGGAATCAATGAATCAAGGAATCAAAGTATAGTTTCTGAAAGTACGAATATTTTGTACACATGTGAACATAAAATGGCACCTCTCTGCATACAATTCAACCAACAGAAAAGAATTCAATACAAAAAAATAGGGCAATGAAGCAAATTGTCTTAGACACTGTTGACGATTTAAAACTGGATTTTGTTGTATTCAGTTCAATTGCCTTCACTCCCGAATTGAAAAACCCAATAACCCACCCACCCAAGTAACCATTCCAGGCCTAATTTCTTCATCCAAGCAGCGTTCAAAGTAACATGAGATGAAGGAAGAAAAAACGTTTTGCATTCAAATCGAACGAACAACGTTCATCCAACCAGCAAGTAGCCCTAATTTGTTGTTGTGGAGCACTAGTCTCGGCGATGTGTGAGGCGACGCTGGCTGTGGAGATTGGGCTCGACGGGACGGCCCTCGACGTGGGAAGAGTGGGGTTGTGGTCACGAGGGATCTGCCGCGGGGGGCATCAGATGAAGGAACGAAGGACGAACTCGCTGTAGCCGTCGATTCAGGGCTCGCGATCATGGAAGTCAAGCGGAAAATGGCGTTGGAGCTAAACGACGTGGTGATCAAGAGCATGGGCATGGGCGCTGTTTTCAAGGATTATGTACGCTCCCTTCGATCCCGTTGCTTCCGAAATTGATATCATGCTGTGTTCAGATTTGTCGCATGGGGGGTTGTTAAAAACTCGTTTCGTGACAGCATGTTTTTGAAGATTGGTTTCTGCTGCATTGGTGGAGTGGGTTCGTGATGATAACGTTTTGGGGTTCGAGGAGGACCTTGATTCTTATTTTTATTTTCTTCAAGAAGCGAAAATTGGGGTAATTGTGTTAATGAGCTGTTGCATTCGGTATTTTTTCTTTTTTGTACGAAGGGAATTTATGAACATGATTTTTACTGGGTGACCGGCGGTACAGCTGGTGCTGTTGGTCTTAGTGTAGTTTAATTGTGGATCCTAGCATGTGGACTTGTGGACGCGGTTGTAGTCGCCTCAAATGAGCTTCGGAGCTAGAGTTTATGATCACTATAAAGTCTTTAGGGTTTAAGGTTCAGTTGTTTTCTACAACTGGGAGTGAGAATGGTGGTCAATTACTCATTGACATGTGGATTGTTCAGATCCCCCCCCCCCCCCCCCCCCCGACTGTCATAGACTTAGCGTGTTACAGATTTGCTTCCATAACAATGCATTCCTTGGTAGACTCTGGAAAAGTCGATGCTCTTAGCTAATTTGATGTTGAAGATGGAAATTCATTGATTAAGTGCTGAGTCCTGCCATTCTAATGGTTCGTGAATTTTGGTGAGGTTCCTCCGAAGTTTGCGGTATGTTATTTTTTTTTTTGTTGTTGTAGTGCATTCAGCGTCAACTAGTCGTATGGAACTAGCATGTCCTCTGGATCTTTAAATCCTTCGATGTATTTCAATGCGTTGCTTTCGTTGTGAGGAAGTTCAATAATAATGAGAATAATAACATCAATATTAACAGCATTTGAATAAATGTCTATAGGAAAAAGAAGTTGAATGTGGAGGTTTATTTTTAAAATATTAGACTTGATGAGAACAATTGGCTCACTTATTGTGGTTACTGTTTCTAGGGAGCGAAGATAAATTCACTCGATTTTCATCGAACCGAAGACCTTCTTGTCACTGCCTCCGACGATGAGTCCATACGTCTTTATGATTTCGCAAATGCCACGTAAGTAGTATTTCGTATGTTCAAATGGAACATGCTTGTTTACATCTTCCTTTTGGTTTTTGAAGTATGAATCTTCGTTGCCCTTATATTACTTGCTCTATGAATGCTTGCCCTTTCATGTGTAGGCCTCCCAATCTTATGTCGACCTGTAGATGATATTCCTAGTTTCTTTTCAAATTGACAACACATTTTTGGTTATGTCTGTTTCTCAACAGGTTGCTGAAAACAATTCACAGTAAGAAGTACGGAGTTGACCAAATTTGCTTCACTCATCATACAAACTCCGTAATATATTCTTCTAAGAAAGATTCGGATGGTAAGGTCATCATCAACTCGCTTTTTTTCTTTTTGTTTGAATTTTATTCATCATTGTGAGAGCATTTGTCAACCTTCGAGGCACTCTGTTGAGATGCCGTATTGAACTGGGGATTATGCAGAGTCTCTACGATATTTATCGTTATACGACAATCGATATTTGCGCTATTTCAAAGGGCATCGCGACAGGTCATTATCTCAGGCATTGAAATGATCGTGCCACTCGATTCTATGATCATCGATTTTTTCGTTTTATTTGCTCCAGTACCAGCCATCTTTTGTTTTGAGGATGTTCAATTAGCTTTGCTGTCGTGGCAGCGTCAATGCTCGGATATCGTTGCCATTCAAGTTGGTTTCATTGTCTACATGCCGGAATTTAGCAAAGGTGTGGTGCAGTGCAGGGTGGTGTCATTATGCATGTCACCAAAGAACGACTGCTTCATGTCTGGTGCACTGGACCACACCGTACGTTTGTGGGATCTACGCACCAATGTGTGTCAGGTAATGTGCTTGTATTCTGGACTTCACCTTCTGCAATATTCACTTTGTTTATAGCTAACTAAATACCAGTACGTACTTTATTCCTTTGAGTTTCGAGGGGTCAGAGTTTCAGTTGGGGACATCATTTCTGCAAGTCGTCAGCTGAGATGAGCCTTGTTTGATAATGGTTTTCTATCTTCTACAATTCAGATGGAACAAAGGGATTTAAGGAGTGGATGGGCCGAGAGGAATAAATATTCATAAGCTTCTGTAGAGTCTCATCATGTATCCCCTTTTCTTGAAGTGTCTTTTACGCTAATGACATGATTGCTGCTCCAGGGACTATTGCGTGTGAGGGGTAGACCCGCTGTTGCGTATGATCAGCAGGGTCTTGTATTTGCTGTGGCTATGGAAGGTGGAGCTATTAAGCTCTTTGACGTACGCTCCTATGACAAGGTTAGCAACTTAATCGGATGGTTACAATCAACTCTCGGTCAATTTTGAGTATGGTTCCATTTAGTACTTCTGTTTTTTTTTGTTTCATTGGCTCTCGTACTGCCTTCTCAATCTGTCTTGTCTTGTAAACAAGTGAATCGATGCTTAACAAATGCATATTTTTCTGTAACAGGGGCCTTTCGATACATTTTTGGTAGGAGGTGATACAGCTGAAGTGTCTGGGATGAAATTTAGCAATGATGGCAAGCTTATGCTACTGTCAACATCAAACGGTCACGTATATGTGGTTGATGCGTACAGTGGGAAAAAGGTATGCGTTTGGGTCGTAGTGGTGGTTTGGTTTAACTACAGTTGATTCTCTCATTGTGTAATTCATCTGTAGTTATAAGTGCTTACCTTTCAATGTACGATTAAGACATTGGCGGTGTCGCGTGTAAGAACAGCTTCATGGCTTTTCTTTGGAACCCAATCCTGATGGCGGAGTATTGGAGGCTTCATTCAGTCCCGACGCACAGTTTGTAATTGCAGGTAAATTTCCTCACTTGCTACACGTTTTATGTTTACTTTGCTCTTCTTCGTTGCCATTTGGACGTAAGGTGTTCGATTTATTGCAAGTGGTTCCGATTCTTTTATGTAGTTGTGACTTATGTCATAATATGGAGTTTGTGGTAGGTTTGGATCCTTCAAATTTCTATACTAAGGACTAGATTAGTTTTTTCTTTCCTTTAAGTGTGCTCAAACATGTGGACATGAGCACTGCCTGTGTAGAAGTTCCTGTTGATGGGCATCTTATTTCAATACTCAGCAAGCTATACTTGCCATCTTTGTGCAAGTGATGATAAATCTTAAATTTTAAGCTTATTAATCCAAGGTCTAAATTTTTGCAGGTTCGGGTGATGGCACTTTGCGAACATGGAGTACGCTGTCTGGTGTGGAGGTAATATTACTTATCCACATAATCATACTCATCAAATCAGCAGTATCTACCGTCGCCGATACTTTTAAGCTGCTTCGATAAGCACAGTAACCGAAAATTTCTGGTTTTTTCAGTACTCATATGTTACTTACCTGGAAGTTTTATTTTTCATTCCAACGTTTTATACCTGTGATGGGAGTCCTGTTTATTAACCAAAAAAATTCAAGAGCCACCAAAAGAACGTTTCCTGATAATTGGGATTTTATTCTGTTATGATCGCGTAGGTTTCGTGCTGGGCAAATAATGCAGGAGTGCCTGCGTGTGTGAAGTGGGCACCTCGCCGATTTATGTTTGCTACAGCTTCAATGGCATTAGCTTTCTGGATTCCTGATCTAACGAAACTTCAGAGAACAGATATCGGTCTTTGAAAAAGACGCATGCTACCACAACCTTTGCATATATGTATTACAGGGCGCTCCCTTTTTTTTGATATTTATTGAAGGAGATTTACAGCATGGCGGTTTCGTACCATGTCGAAAGTACGAGAAGAAAACACCTTTGCATGTAAGCTGGAAAATGGTAACGTAGCTCCAACGTAGCACTCTAGAAAAGTACTAAAGCTTGAAGCCGATGTTACTGTGTCCATTCATGCTTCATTTTAAGCACTGGTAGCTGACTTGATCTCGAGGATAAGTGCTATCCTAATGTCGCAGCCATTCACTCTTACAGTGTACGATGTTGCGGTGCTTGTGTTCAGATGCTTTCAATGGTAGAATTTTTTAATTGCATGCTCATTTTCGCATCTATCACGGATCGACAATTGACGCTTTGATGTTGTATAGGAGAATGTGTGTACTGCAACATGCAACTAGCACCACCACGACACTTGTGTTGTTTATGTTCCAGCTTTGAATATGCTCCGATGAGCATCTGTTTACAACCTTTTAAGGTGGTATAAATGATATTCTTGCTTGTTTGGATGCTAAAACCAAATCATTTTCTTGTACAAACGGAAAATCTAGAACTTCAAATTATCTTTCACGAAAAAGCTAAATTATTATATATATATATATATATATATATATTAAACCCACTGAAACTAATATGAAACTTGAATTTAATAATAAGAGCAAGAATAACAACACTAGAAAAAACTGAAATTATTAAAAGGTGATGGAAAAATGATGGCTTCGAAGTGTCCGACCTATTACCCAATTATGTAATTAGGGCATAAAAGTGAGCAGGAGAACCTAAAGCCGCGCGGAGATGTGACCGGGCCGACAACATCGCCACGTGGCTGCATCATGCCATCATGGAGGACCACATGGCGCCCACATGGAATACGCGAGTCCATATCCAGCCAGTAAGAGACACACGTGTCAAAAGAGATGGCTTTGAACGGAACTGCCGAGGCGTCCTACGCCAGCGTGCCCAGGTGACCTGTCAAGCATGAATGCATTGTTCACTATCACAAATTTCAACACAATTTTTAAGAATTTATGGCATTTCGTGGTGCAAATGCATGAACTAAATGTTGCATGCTTGACCAACAAGCAGATTTATTAAATCATAGTTTTTTTTAATAGAAAAATCCCCCAACACATTCTAAAAAAAACTATGGTTTTAATAAATCTACATGTATTAAATCCGATTTTGATATGTACAACAGAACTTTTTATTTTATTTTATTTTATTTAGTTAGTAAGGACATCAGATATTTATTATTAAAAAATGATGTACAGCATGAATAAAAAGAACAATAAGAACGTTAACAGTGAATGTATTTATACTTTAAAAAACTACAACAGTTCAATGCCTTTTTGCTGCTATGCATATTTAAATATGCATGCAAGTCTTATTCATATGCAAAATGCATGCAAGTCTTATTCATATGCAGTATGCATGAATGTCTTGTTCATGTGCAATATGCATGCATGTCTTATTCATATTCAATATTCATGCATATTTAGATATCTGCATTAAATATTCATTCAGAAATTAAAGACTTGTATCTCTACCAAGTGTGCAAAATTGGCAATGAACTGTGCAACTCAAAAATAGAAGAATTATATCTTTAAAAACTAATATATACATATCAATTACATGATTGTTTTATAATGTAAAATATTTGCATGCTTGATTATGTAGAATGTTAATTTTAAATTTATGAAAAGATAATTTACATTTTTTTGGCACAAGTTGTATCCAATGGATTCTTATATTCAAGGTTATTTAATAATCATAATAATAATAAAAACTTTACATTATTAAGTGATTATTAAAAAAATATAAAATCCAATCAGATTAATTTTAAATAAATAAGAAAAAATAACTTTAAGATCATGTGATTTTACACAAAATTAATATTATCTACTTATACATTTTACAATTTTAATATACACTTAATTATTATTATTATTATAATACACTTAAGTATTATTATTATTATTATTATTATTTTATATGTATGTATGTATGTATGTAAAATAAATAAATAATACATTAATAACATATTATTTTATTATACTTTTATATTTACATAAAAAAATTATTTATATTTTTGGTTTGAAATATGTTATATATAATAGATATTTTTCTAATATAAAAAAGGAGAATATTGAGTAAAACCATCAAAATCTTAAATTGAGCCACCTTATTCCTACAATTCAATCTTTGTGATTACATATCTAAATTAGGAATAGAAAAACCTAAAAACTCATTTGTTTGATTCCACCTTATTCCATTGGTAAATCTAAAGATATAACAACTATGTTTTATGCCACAAGGGAGGAAGTGAGAAAAAAAAAGAGGATAAATGGTATAAAGTGGATGAATCCTCGCAATGTAGATACTAGAATTGGGTATCCAAGAGTGCTTCAAAATTGAAGTTATTATAGTGTGATGTTGAGAAAGACCCCAAATCCCTTCTTTTGGATTCATTTCTCTTACTATGTATTAAATTCATAGATTTTTTTTTTATTTTTTTTTATTTTATTATATATATATATATATATATATATATATATATTTTTTTTTTAATTATTTGCTTTTCTTCTAATTGTCATAGATATATTGCACAAAAGATTGAATAAGAAGTTAAATAGAAGAATTTCAATAAGAAAGCTAACAAGAACTTGATTGAACAAGATGAGTACAAGATCATCACCAAGAGAGGTAAAGTAGAGTTCTAAAAGATGTGTTGTTGAAACTAAAGATTCCCTCAGCCTTAATTCTAATGTATATTAGATATTAGGAAGCTTTTTCAAGAAATTTCTATATTACTTAAAGATAAAGCAACTTTAGGATGCTTCTCAAATAATTTTCTTAATCTTCTTAGAACTTTTTAGAATCTATTAAAATATTCTATAACCTTCTAGAATCTTTTAAACTATTTTAGAAATCTTTTTAAAATATTCTATTAGATTATTTAAAAATTATTCTATAATATTCTATTAAAATATTCTAAGAATCTTTTAGAATCTTTCTAAAACATTTTAGGATATTTAAAAAATATTTCTAAAATCTTTTCAATACATGTCTATAACATCACCTCCTTTTTTAACTTCGAATTCCATAAAAAGCATTGATTTCATATCTATAATAAAATGATCCAATCTTCAGCATCATCTTTAAGGTTTTCTTGTTTGAATTGATTGTAGCATGGACATTTTCTCCCTCGAGAAAGCCCAGCTTCATCTCAAAGATGATATTGCAAAGGTTAAGAAAGCTAGAATGGTTGATCTAATAGCAATGATATGAAAAGCTCCAACTCTAGCTCTACATTGAGATTTATGATCTAAAAATTCTATAAACACTCTCTAATTTGACATATTGGATCATAAATTGGATACATTAAATTTTAAGATTTTTGTGAGCAATACTTGCTCTCTTTGTTATATACATCCTAAAAGTAGCTTCAAAAAGAAGTCATCCCAAAATATGTTTAGATTTTTGAGGATAGTATTGATGAAACTCTTTAGCACATTAATTAAATTTATTGTTGGTTCCTACATATTCTCATTGATATTGCAACCACACTAATGAATAAAATAATCCAACTTGCTTCTTCTTTGCTGAGAATCAATGACCTTATTCACTTCATATTCTATAGTTTCAATATCATAAAAAATTCAACTATTGATATCTACCTTCAATATTTTAAAAAAGAATTTTCAAAACCTTGATATAAATTGAGGTCTTCAATTAAAAATGATGTCATTAGGCAGGCCAAGATATATATATATATATATATATATATATAGTTAAGAAAGAGTCTTATTGTTTCTTCTTCTAAAATATCTTTTTTAAATGGGACAAAATATGTCATCATTTTAAGTCAATTTACAATAATGTAAATCACATCAATTGTAGATGATGGTCGCAAATCAATGATGAAATCTATTGATACTTAAGACCATGGTTACTATAGAATTGGTAGTAGTTATAAAATTTCATAAAGACAATATCAAAAATTCTTGGAACTTGAACAAATATCACTCAAGAAAGTAAAGTCCTTTACAATCTTCTATATATAAGGCCATTAAAAATCTCAAGAGATAAGCTTCAATATTTTGTTAAATCCAAAATGTTTTACAATTGAGAAATTATGATGAGATTGAAGAATTCAAAGTTACATCAATCCATTTGAAATATATAAATGATCTTTATAATACAAAATATCTTCTATGAACTTGAATTTTTTATCGCCAAAGCATTGCTTGATATTACAAATTAATGAGTCTTCAACTAGTGTTGCACAAATTTCTTCAAAAAAACTTGAATCAATAGATATAACCATAGAAGTACCATAAAGAAAAAATTATTTTGGCTTCAAGAGAGTAGTATATTGCTGATCAAATGTTGCTTATTCAACTTTTCGAATAAGATACGATCTCTTTGAAAAAACATCTAATAGTTTTTATTACTTCCTTAGTTAATATGCTATTGAAAATTTAAAACAAAATAATGACATATTTCAACAAGCTTGGCAAGAATTCAAAATCCTACTTGATATAAAATATTCTAAATTTTTGTAATTTGTATATGTAGTCACATGATGTATAGCATCTTCCAATAAGTAATGCCATTCTTCAAAAGAAACTATAATTACAAGAAATTCTTTATTGTGAATTTCATAATTTTTCTCCATAGCTAAAAACTTATTAGAATATAATGTAACATGATTGAGCTTATCATTCTTTCTCATCTATAATAGTACAGCTCTTAATATAAAGTCGAAAGCATTAGTCTTGAAATAAAAGGCTTTTGTAAAATTGGAATACATTAAGATTGGAGCTATAGTAATTTTGTTTTTTGAAATCTTAAAAAGCTCTTTGTGATTTAGGTCTCTATTCCAATTTGTCTTTGAATATCAACCAAATGAGTAGAACAACAACTTGAGAGTAATTCTTGATAAATATCTAATAAAAATTAAAAAATTTAAGAAAATATTATACATCTTATAATAACTTTGAAGTTGCCCACTTTGTTATAGCTTAAACTTTCTTTAGATCCATCAATATTTCTTTATTAGATATAATATATCAAAAAAAAATCTAATTTTTTACTAATAGAATATATAATTTTTTAATTTGGCATATAATTTTGCATCTTATAAATTTTATAAGATTAAGCTAACATATTCTTTATATTCTTTAAGAGTCTTGGAGTAGATTCAGATATCATTAAGATAGCAAATAACAAAATTTTCCAAGAATTCTCAAAAAATATCATTCATCAAATATTAAAAATTTTCTAGAATATTTGTCAATAAAAAAGACATAATATTATATTCAAAATATATGTATCTTGTTCAAAATGTTATCTTCTATTAATCTCTTTTTTTAATGTGCATCAAATTATATGTTCCATAGATATCTATTAAGATGTAGATCTTGGCTTCATTGAATTATTCCAAAAGTCTTGTTATTAATGATAATAGATAATGATTCTACACCATTATTTTACTGAAGTTGTAATAATCAATACACATTCACTAAGATCCATCTTTTTTCTTCACAAAAAATATTCATATACCTATTAGAAATTTAAAATGTTGAATAAAGTTCTTTGCAAGATTTTTGTTGATATAATCTTTTAATGCCAAAAGTTTATTTTGTGATAGGTTTTAGATTGAGCCAAATATTGACTGAGTCTTTTCTTGACAATTAATGGCACAATCATATAGTCAATGCTTTAGCAATTTGTTAGCATTCTTCTTTTCAAAGATATCTTGGAATTTCTTATATTTCTTTAGATTAGTTAGTAACAAGCTTGCTTCTTCACGAGTTTCATTGCATATATAATAAATGATATTTTCTTCTTAGTTGTCTTTATAAAAGCACTTGTTCCAAAAAAATAAGGACTTTGTTGTTGATAAGTTCTTAATAGGTTTGTCCAAAGGAATATTAAAAGAAATTCAATCTTATGAAATCTCTAATTTGTAAATGGATTATATCTTTTCAACAATGAAAGTCTTAAAATAATAGAATTGAATGGAATTCTAATAATATTATATATTATTTTTCTAATAAAAAA
Organism: Physcomitrium patens; assembly: GCF_059467195.1. Taxonomy (NCBI): domain Eukaryota; kingdom Viridiplantae; phylum Streptophyta; class Bryopsida; order Funariales; family Funariaceae; genus Physcomitrium; species Physcomitrium patens. The sequence continues at coordinate 2,312,597 of NC_143428.1, forward strand.
ATTATAAAGTTTAAAAAAATCTTTATCTAAAAAATAAGTAGATGTTTTTGAATCTTAAAAAAAAAAGAAAAAAAAAATGAAGTTTTTGCAAGCCAAAAAATAAAGATATAATAAAACAATAAAAAAAATTTGGCAAAAAAAGAGGGACCTTAATAAATTTGAAGTATTGGAATGTTCAGCCATATGGTCTCTATTATGGTTGGAATTCTTTATTTTCTTGAATGAGTGTACTTTAATCTTAGTTATATATTGTTTCTTTGGATAATTCTTAGATTTGTGGCTTCCTTCACTACATTATAAGTATAGGTCTTATTCAAATTAATACTTCTTTTTTCTATTATAAGAAGTTTGAATTGTACCACATCAATTTTTATACCTTCAATTCCGGATTGTAGAAATAATATATTTATTGAAGCAACAAAATATAAATTTTTAGTGTATTATTTTGTCAAAGTCTATGAGAATTGATCTTTACAGCATTGAAATAATTAATTATTATACTTCAAAGCTTGATTGATAGCTTTATAGAGTATTTGAGGATCAAAGAATGATAATAATAGGTCTTTTACATTATTTTTTAGTCTCCAATAGAATTGGTTCATAAGGGCTTGTTCATTCCAATTGATCTTATAAGCTAATTTCTTAAAATTAGATACATAAATTAATATAGAACATGACTCTTGATGTAATGAGCAAATTCTTATTGTCACCTATCAGGTTCTCCAAATGCTTCTAAAAAGCTTCAAAGTTATTGAAGATTAAAAATCTCTATCCAAATAAAGGAGTAAATTAAGATATGACTTGTCCTGTGAATAAAGTTTCAATTAAATTAACTCACGATTCTTTTATTAGATAGTACTTAGATTGTAAAAAAAATTACCAATTAAATTTGATTAATGAATCTTTAAAACTTGAAAAATGTGCCATCAAACTTTTTAAAAGACTAATTCAAGACTCCTTATATTATTGAATAAGTGAGTTTTTTTGTTGAAGTACACGTGTAACGAGGTATAGATAAGATATTTGTATTGTTGACACATAAGGATAGATAGTTGAAACCATGTTTGAGAAGTTATAGAAGTTTTTAGAATTGAAACAAGGTTAGTGGATTATGTAGGATCTACCATGGAACATCCTAGAAAAAGCTTAAGGTGGTTATTGAAGTAGAATCTATCGTAGAACATTCTAAAAAGAACTTAAGGTGGTTATTTAGATAGGGTCTATAATGGAACCTTCTAAAAAGAATTTAAGATAATTATTTAAGTAGATTCTATCATTAAGAATATTTTAGAAAGTTTTAGGATGGTTGAACAAAGTATAAATAGGATTGGCTAAGGCCTTTTGGATAATTGGTCAGGTATGGCTTCAAACCTTTTTTCTTAGTAAAATTTGGTTTTGCATCTTCGTGTTCAGTTCTATTTTGTTCTATTTCCATTTGCTCAATTTTGACTTTTGTATCCTATTCTGTTTAGTTCTATTCAATTTTGTTCTCATCCATTTTGTCCTACTTTGTGATGAGATTTTATATTGCTATAGATTAGAAGGGTCTTAGACTCTTGAGATAGACTAGTCCTATTTCAACATATATCACCACCTTCTTGAATATAAAAGCTTAAGAAAGTAGTTGTAAAAAAAGCTAAACTATTCTAAGTCTTATATCACCATGAAATCTTACAAAACATTCTTCAATATTAACAATTCTATAAGATAAAGTATTCAACATGTTCATATTAATATTTAACTATACTAACATCTTGACCTTCAACCATCTTGAAAGAAAAAAAGAAAAAAAGAAAAAAAGAAAAAAAGAAAAAAATCTAAACAATATTAGTTTAGAAGAAGGTACTCTACAACTTCTAAAGCATTCAAACATCTTGAAGAAGAAGGATAATATATTCTTTATAAAGAAGGATTATGCTTTGATATTGATAAAAAAGTTTTTTTGATAAACTGTCATAGATATACTATTCAAAAGATTGAACAAAAAATTGAATAAAAGAATTTCAACAAAAAAGCTAGTAAGAACTTGATTGAATAAAATAAGTACAAAATCAATACCAAGAGAATTGAACTAGAACTTTGAAAGATGTATTGTTGAGACGAAGGATCCTTTCAACCTCAACTCCAATGTATACTAGGTATTAAAAAGCTTCTCAACAAGTTTTCATGTTGTTTGAAGAACAAGAAACTATAGAATGCTTCTCAAACAACTTTTTTAATCCTTCTAGAATTTTTTAGAATTTACTAGAATATTTTAAAAATCTTCTAAAATCTTCTAAATTATTCTTAAAATATTTTTAGAATATTCTATTAGAATATTTTGATAAACTTTTTAAACATCCTATTTGAATCTTCAGAAAATCTTTTGAATCCTTCTTAAATCTTATAGAATATTTTCAGAATATTTCTAAAATCTTCTTGTTAAATGAATATAATATTAGTAACTTTGATTACTAATAATACATATTTAATTTTTAAAATATTTTAAAGAAATATATTCAATCAATGACAAGATAAAATAAATTAAATTTGTTGTATTTTTTATTTTTTATTTAAATATTAAAATAATATACATATGTTTATAATTATATAAATAAATGTATGTATCTATATGATTAAAAATAAGATAAAATAATTTAAAATATATATTTTTTAAATTACAAATAAATTTTTATTATCTTTTAATTTATATTTTTTATAGATTGTAATATTAAAATCATTTCTAAGACCTTCATAAAATTTTCTTTATAATGTATATATATATATATATATATATATATAAATTTAATCTAAAAGAATATATCACAATGAATTATATGAAGTTTGGTAGAAATGTGCTTCATCTAAAGATTAAATGAAAAATGTGTAGATATATTTTAAAATCTTATAAATACAATAAAGTTTTTTTTTATATAATTTTAGTATGATCAAATAGAGAATTTGTTAGAAATTTCTTAAGGCTGATATAATTTGAAATATTTTACAAATTTTTAGTATAATTATAATGTATTAAAGTATCATATGAGGTGTGTTATTAACCATCAAGAAGATGCTTTTAAATGCTTTTAAATGCTTTCATAAAAAGACAAGTTTATTTTTATTCAAAAATATTACAATAATTTTATTATTTAATTTTAAAATTTTTGATATTTATTTCAATTTATAAAAAAATACAAAAAAAAATTAGTTAAACCAAAAATATTTAATTATTTTTAAAAATTAAACAATTTTTTTATGAAGTATTTTAAAATAGCTAAAAAGATATTAACACAAATCAAATTTATAAATAGTGATTAACTTAAATCATTGAAAATATAAAGTTTTTAAAACTATCATGGAATATTATTAAAGACACATTTTTTTTTTACAATTTCATAATTAATTCCATCCATTTCTTGTCTCTGTCCATTGTTCTTAGTCTCATATCTATGTTCATATTTCTAATTCTTTGTCTCCTATTGTTTCTTGCAAGCAATCAACATAAATTAACAAACCCTATCTTTAACTCTTGCAAGTCTCATGCATCATAATATATTATCATGGATATATACATGGAAGCCAGTAATTACATGTATAAATAGGTAGAAGTAAGTAAAAGTAAGTAACAGTAAGTTAATTCTATAATATTTGCTATACAAGCTTCCTAGAAGCTTTATAGAGGTTGCTTTGACTTAATAGGTGTCTTTAATTGACTTTTTGGATTAGAAACGTAGTCAACAAGTTGGCCATGTGCCACACATGTTGTTAGCTTGAAGACCAAGCTAACTATGTGGCCCACACGTAGAAAAACTTGCCTTGTAAGTCAAGGCATGTGTCCTACAAAGTCAACACATATTGGAGGTCCTATAGAAGATTACCACGTAGCCCTTAGTTAAATAGTATATTTAAATACAAGAGTGAAGCCTTCTTGTCGACTCCTTTCTTGCTTTTAGTTTAGTTTCAAGGGTCTCTAGTTTTCTTGGCTTTTGGCAATAGCCATTACAATTTCTTTCTTAATATACATATCAAGTTATTTCTATTTTGTCACCTTTTTTTGAGAGAAGTCTCACTTATTTATTTGTTTTTATCATGTTCTTATCCTTGACATGTATTGACCAATTATACTTTTACATTTTAACTTGGGATGTTATGACTCCTTAGCCCAAACTACAAATATGTTCCATACATCCTACACGTTTATTAAGAATTTTACTTAAGCTTATAATAGAAATCAAGCATAGTGGTAGTCACAATAGTAGTTGAGCATGTGGAGCTTGAATAACCTTGATAAACACTTCTCTCTATGACACATTTCAAATATAATACTCAACAACATATTGCAAGACCTCTTTATAGAATTACATTACCAAGAAACTAACTCCCACTTCTTATTGATCTATGTAACAGATCAAAATATCTAAGTAATTCTAATAGTATTTAAGCATCTTCCCTATGAATGTCAATATTGGAGTCAAAGAAGGCATCAAGTAGTTAATACAAGGAATGAGGGACAAGAATGGGGAAAAGAGAGGAATTTGAAACAAGGACAAGAACATGGAATAAGGGATAGAGATGGGAAATGGAGATTGGAGATGGACAAAATCAATTATAAGATGGCATAGGATATGTGGTTTTAACAAAATTGGGGTATAGCTTTATCAACTTCCTAAAAAAATCAATGACTTAAATTATTTATATAACCTCTTGAATTTAATTGAAAATATAATGTAAAAAATGCTTAAAAGGCTATTTGTAAATTTTCAAAAGAACTGGATACTACAAAAATTTCCAGAATATGTTTTGTTAATTAACTTTTAAAATGAAAAAAATGATCTTAATGTACGTTTACTAGATCTTAAATGGACCATTCTCTCTTACAACATACTGCAGTTTAAAAAGTATTTAAAAGATTTGATAATTTAATTTGACAAATTACAATAATTTCAATTTTGAGTTCTTTAAAAAAGAATATAATTATAAGTAAATGTTTGAATAATTTAGATGATTTGACTTTGTTCAGATACAATTTTGGAGGATTTTTTGGCTTTATCATTTCCTTCTCACATGATGTGTAAGTTGTAGCTTAAAAACATTCCAATATTTTTCAATGGATAGCATTGGTGAATTTCTTTGATTTAATATAACTTAATTTGATTTTAAGATGTAGTCCCTAGTGAATATGTTAAACTTTTATATCTGAATGGGGATAATTTAGTTATTACAAGTTTGGATAGTAGGTATTTAATTTGAAAAATCAGTACAATTTATGCACCTTTTGAATAACTATTTCATAATTAAAGCATGATTAAAAATAATGATGAAATAATCTATCATCATACTAAATATGAAAAGAAATGCAGTTCTCAAAAAAATTATTGTATAATATATGGAGAAGAGTGTACCTATGATTTATTAATCAATAGTCAGCAGAAGATTTATCCGTTGTATTCAACTTTTTTGTCAACTTTAAAATCAAATCTTAATTCATTTTATACTACGGTAATTCTTGAGGCACTTCCACGTACAATCTTCAATTCGCCTCCAACAAATAATTACTTCCATACGGTTAACACATGATGAATTTAACAATCAGTGACATAAACTTCAAAATTTCCATATTTTTCTGCATAAATCAGTCTGCCGGTTAAATCCAATAGTAATGACTGCAATTATTCTCCTTGCATGATGTTTAAGGGTATACCTTTTTTAAAAAATATAGACACATACTTTATTCAAAATATTATCAGTTGGTTTCAATCATTGATATATCAAAAGTTAATCACTTTCTACAACACCTTATCTAAATAGCCTTGCTTTTTTGTAGGCATAATATACTGAATTTCACACAATTAATCCTTTGATCTCAAGGAATATAAAAAAACAATAATTCGTACAAATCTGCATGACTGTGAAATATTAACTGCTTTTCTTATTAATACATAACATTTACCGGCACCCCGACATTCTTTACATTTAATTTTCAATAGTATGAGGACAACGTGGGCACTTTCCTTTATTCATTTTACATTAATAGAAATAAAGTGCACGTTTTCACCCTAATATTCCGAATCAAAAGCATTAGTAAGTAGGAACTGCTACTGGTAACGAACGAGGTAGGATGAAAAGTATTCATCCATCATATGCATCCAATACCGACAACTGTGCCGTGATCCGCCCAGCTGGCAACACCCCACCCTCTGCCGAGTAGGCATATGCGACGAGTCAGCAAGTTGATGGGGAGTCATCCTCGTTCCCGCGATCTTCTTTCTTCGTCGCCCTCCTGCCCGTGTATTCTCCTTTTTCTTTTTCTCCTTATTTCCTTTGTTTGGGTGGAAACGTGTGGCGAGGTATTCAGGAATGATCTCACTCCATCTTTCCAATCTCTGCCCCGAACCTTCTTAGCTTGCCGAATCAATCTTTTTTTTTATTGGTTTCCTTTTTCCTTTTTGGAGGAAGTTCTATTTGCTTGGTTACAATTTCCTGCTCTTCTTGGTATCCTTTATCGAACGATCCTGACAGAACAATCCTGACAGTTCCATGAGGGCCCTCATTATCTAACTATAGATATACGTCAATGAAAAGTGGATGGTAAATGAGAAACGGCGTGGTCTCGGTTAAAGGAGTGCACACTCACGGATGTACAATGACAGGCGATTGGCTGACAGTCTGCGGTATAAGGGCCACCATGGAGATGCCCGGAGATCGACCCCCCCTTCCCGCCTTGTCCCCTTGATTCATGACTCGCATTCTCAGCCACGAGTTTCGGAATGAGGCTTAGAAATGTCGACTTGGCAGATTCTGGACCAGTAGTTTCTCTTGTCAATATGAGTGGCTGATATTGCTGATGGCTGATGCTGGTCTAATTAGGGCTGACATAAGCGGTCTTGGACAAGGTGGGTGATTGCGAGGGGAGCATTGGAGGGGGGGGGGGGGTGGGATTGAATGTTGCTTTGAGTGTTATTCGAAGGTTCCTAGTGGATGGACATCCTCTTTAACATTTACGTTTATTTTTATTGCCTAAGTTACATGGTATTGCAAGCATGATAAAAATGGTGGAATTAAATATTTGAATTTTGTTAAAGGAAATGTATGGAGTTTTATTGAAGGATATATTTTGAATATGATTGCCTTGAAACCCTTGATTCCTTCAACCAAAACTAACATTCTTAAACTAGAACATCAACTCCAAAAGGTAAATTTGAAAGTGTGTGTTTGATAGTTTACACAGAATTTGCACTAAGAAAAAAAAATCCAAATTGCTCTTGTTGACAAGCTACATACATTCCTCATTTGTATAAACCATTCCTTGCTTTCACATACATAAATGAGATTTCTATATCTTTATGCAAAGAATTTTTGTTGGTGTCTTTATAGGGATCAAATTAACAAAATAATCTGGTTAAAGAAAATATTGTATTTTTTACTCAATTTTAATTATTTGGGAAATTTTATCGTCTTATGATTTTATGTTGTCTATTTCTTTTTTTAATATTTATTTCCCTATATATATATATATATATATATATATATAATGTTTTATATAACTTCTCAATGTGCATGCTTATGTAATGTTAATGTGTTATCTTATTGATAGTTTTTGATGCTGAAGTTTCGGGTTTAATAATACTTATTTAAGTTTTTAAGACACAATGTTTATTTGTGTGTCCTGAAATATTTATGTGGTCTATAAGGAATGATCTGTATGTATACAAAAAACAAAATTAATTCTGGTTTTTTCTCTTATGCTGGTAAAATTCTCAAAACTAAAGTGTTACTATCAATAAGACTTTAATAGTGTATATTTTTATACATACTTTTTATAGTGTGTTTGTAGCTTAATAATATTAATTTAGTACCCTTATTTTTAAAAATAATTTAAAGGTTAAAATAGATAGGAAGAAAACCAAAATTTTGTATTTTACACTTATAGAAAAATATGGGTTTAAATTGTTTTTCTTTAAAATAAGTAAGCTGGAAACAATTTCTGGTTTATCTATGGGTCTAAGTTGTAGAACATTTCTATAATGGCTTCTTAAATTTACAAAATTGCAACAAACTTTTGTGTAAATACATAATATATGTATAAACTTTTGACGTTTCAATTTGTGACCAGAATTGTTTTTAGTTTGTTTTGAAAGAAACAATATTCACATAACATATATTTCCTTACCTTTTCATAGTTTTAATTTTTTAAGTTGTCACTCTTTCTATGATGTTCTCCTCTTGAGATAATACTATCCCTATTCAAATTTCAAGTGACATTTTATGCAAGTAAATTTTAATTTTAATAAATAAAAAAGTAGCCAAGAATTAATTATTTTATCCTTTAAAATATTAATAATTAAGCCATTTAAATTAAAATAAAAATCAGAAATAAATCTAATGCAATGATAATAAAATATTTATAGAGATCCTTGTGATCCTAAAAAATATATATTTAATGCCTCAAAAAACATAGGATTTGATTTAATCTTCTTCAAATTTACAACCATCTTATATTACTTCAACATACAACCATCTATGAGACTGTAATCCTTTGAATATATGCATTTTAAAAAATAGCTCACATATATAATTTACAGATGACAACCCTAAAACCTAAAAGCCATGATTGTGATTCATTCTGAAGTGAATATAATTTTTTATAAATGTTTTTTATACACATAATGATTGGTTCTTATATATATTTGTATTTTTATATTAAAAACATAATAAATGATTATAAAGATTTTACAACACAATTATAAAGTAGTCAATATATTATGGTCACATGTTATAAGAGACAACATGATGATTTTAGTAAAGCATGAGAAGTATCCATGCACAAAAAATGCACTTTATGAGAGAGAACAAAGGGCTTTAAGGTCAATGTCACACTCACTTTTTCCCTCATTCCCTCCAACCATCCATCCCTTTTCCATTACAACAAACATTTTTCAATGCCTCCTCTCTCTTTCCTTCTTTGCTTTATCAATTAATCCTATTTCTTTTCAAGTGTCACCTCATTCAAACTCCCACTTCATATCCATTGGACCATGTGTGATCACTTTGTAAACATCCAACAACTCCCCACCTCTTATTAAATTTCTATCTACTTCTACTACTAGATAATGAATAAAAATATGAATATATACATGGGAATTGATAGGTTGAACTGGATTTTTACTAAAATGATTGGGTTTGCTCACCTAACCTAGTTCAGATGTAAGGATCCTAAATAAACATGCATGTTCATTTATGTACTCCATAGTCAAATAAGAAACTTCATCCTAAATAAACATGCATGTTCATTTATGTACTCCATAGTCAAATAAGAAACTTCATTGTAAGTCAATTATTTTTATTGAGAGCATTAAATGTAGCAAATCCTCTTCATAATATTTATTGTAACTATAGTCTTTGTTCTTAAAAACTTGTGTGTACCCTCTTATTGTACTTTGCTTGCTATTGTTGCTCTTGCATACTTTCACAACCTTGTCCCTAAACTACCGCACCTTGCCATTGTTGTAATGCACTTAATTTAAGTGCATCAAAGATATTTAGAGAGTAATTAATTTTACTTATAGAAGGGGAGAGAAGGAGGAATATAATACTAATACATTTACAACTTGAATAGAGTTTAAAATGTGAAATTGATAGCTTGAATAGATTATTTGAGCTTGAGGGTATTTTCTTTTAGGATAAATATCCAATTCTATAATGACTTAAGAGGGATAATGAGAGAGGGTTAAGGATAGGGATTTTTGGCATCAAGGTTGTTGTTGTTGTTGTTGTTGTTGTTGTTTTTTTTTTTTTTTTTTTTTTTTTTTTTTTTTTAAAGAAGGAGATTGGGATCAAAAGGAGGAAAAATTGAGGTTGCTAGAAATTTTGGAGAGGAGCAAGATTCAAATCTGGTTTAAAATTTTAAAGGCCACTTAAAATAAATATATCTTTTTATTCTAAAATTTTGATGGAGATTAGATCATGTTGTTAGCTTTCCAACAAGCTATAGCAAGTAAGAAATAGAGCTATGAGGTGGAAAAATCATGCGAATTTGTGAAAGGAGGGTTGTTGGAATTTTTGAGTAGCAAGATTCAAGATTGGTTAGGAATTTCTATGCCATTTCTTGTATTTTTTCTTTCTATTTCTGAAATTTTGAAGGAAGCTAGATTGTGTTGTTAGCTTTTCAATAAGCCTTAGCATGCAAGAAGAAGAGCTATAATGGAAGAGATCCAAGCTAATTTGTAGAGATGGATTTTGATGTAGAGATTGTAGCAAGCAGCCAATTTTTTTCCTTTTTGGTTTGGCTCTCATTTTTTCAAGATTTTATTTGTGGACTTTAAGAATTTGAAGTTGTAGCTTGAGTGAAGCGCAACAAGCTAAACTTTGCATAGATTGGATTAGTAATAAGTGAATTGTAACATCAATATTTGGAAATACAAGTTTCAATCAAGCTTTAGAAGAAACTTAAATCTAGGTTTGATCATCAAAAGACCATTTTCTTTTCATGTGCACTTCATAATTGGACACATTTATATATCTTGGATTTTTTAAATTTAAATACTTTTAATAGTAAAATACATCAAATTATCTCATAACTATAATTGTATAGATAAAGCATATTTGAAGAAAAAATGATTGAAAAAATATCTTTATATTTCTTTCTACATTTGATGTACTTATACAACAATATAGAAACATATAATTTCAAAGTCATCATGATCTCATATCTTATCTACTTGTAGAAAAAAAAATGAACTATTCTTATATAATGAAAAAATTCATCTTGTTGGAACCATGGTTCTATCATTTCATGCATTTAATATTTTAAAGTCTAAGAATAAATTATATAGACATAAAAAAGTGCTCATAAGCACCAAGATAGTCATGATCATTACCATTTTTGTCCATATGGAAAGGATAAATATTTTACTATTAATTATAATAAAAAATAAAAATTAGAGATGCATTCTTACTATAAATGTAGGATGATTGGATATTTAATACATACATGCTATACTTCAAAATATTTTATTAAAATGTTCTAAGAAAATAAAAAACTTCAAGGTTCATGAAATTCATACGAAGGATGTGTCTATGGATTCAATTGATGTTGATGATTTAAAGGCTTATATGAATGAAAAAACCTCTAATGATGAGTCAAATAATGTGCTCATTGATTTTGCAACAACACATACTAGCTTACAAGATAGACGTTTTTTTAATTGAAAAGTCTTCAATTTGGCAAACTAAAATTTTGATGACCATGGCTAGAGCAATTATATTTTGTTTTCAAGATGAAACATCAATGGTAAAATTGCTTGTGTGCTCCATTATAAAATATAAACATGTAATGTTTACATCCTTAGCACTTCAAAGTTTCATCAGCTATTGAGATGTGTGTCCTAATGATTATCACTTTTCAATCGCCAATCTAGATAAGTGGGAGGTTTTGATTTTTTCTTAGAATTATAACATTGTTGAAAAAGTATTTGCTACAACAAATGATTTATATCAAATTACAATCTAACCTCTCATTATATTTAATTTTGCATCATCTATCATAGAGAGTTGTATTTTTCTCTAACATAGATGATTGAAATATCCAAAATCCACATTATTTTGGAAGATAATTTCATGTGTAATGTGGCATAATTTAAGATCTATAGATGCAGATTCTATGAAATTATGTTGTATGTATATATAAGACAAGATGATTGCTCAGCTTCAATTTCAAAACTTTTATTTTGAATACTAAAAATATTTATAATAAAGCTTGATCCTAGAACATATTTTCTTGAAACTAATGTTGCCAAGATTTTGTATTCAAAATGCATCATACATAAAACACTTAATGGTTTTAATGATGTGCCTTGGATTATAAGAGTTTCCTTTAATAATACTCAAAAAGGACCTATTTAGATTGTAATACTATTAACTAATGTATCTCAAGTTATAACATCAAAAATTTAAAAGACTTATGGACTAAATAAGCAACCATTTAAGAAGAAGGCTATAATATGTATTTATTTTTGTATTGTGTCTGTGGAAGTTTTTGCTAAACCTATGAGACCATCAATTAATGATGATATGCCTATACAAATTATATCTTCACTTTATATAATAAAAAATCTTAAATTAGGAGGAATAAAATTAAGGTGAATATAAAATTATTTGTTATATATTATGCTACAAATAACATTTGAGATAGACTATCTATTATAATAAATAAATTATTTGCATGCATGATTGTAGAATCTCTTTATTATAAGATAAAAGATCCCAAATCTCAAACTATCAAAGAAGCAATGTGTTGTTCTTATTGATTAAAATAAAAAACTGCCATCAAGGAAGAATATGCCTCTTTGCATAAAAAAAAAGTCTTTGGTTTAATTATAGACACTAATATATCTTGCTTTATGGAATATAAGTTGGTATTAATATGCAAGAAAGATGCTAAGGATCAAATAATGTACTATAAAGCTTGTCTTGTTGCTCAAGGATTTATCCAATAATTTGGCATTAATTATGAATCCACATATTCTTTAATCATGGATTCACTTACATTGTAATATATTATTCGAATGGTAGTTTATGCCACATTTGACATATGTCTCATGGATATAGTAACTATGTATCTATATGGTTTTCTTGATGTAGATATTTATATAAAAATTCTATGTGGTTTAAAAATAGGAACTTTAAATGCACTTGTTCTAAGACAATATCATGGTATTAAATTATACAAGGCCTTTTATAGTCTAAAACAATCTAGATGCATATGATATCAATATCTCTAAGATTATTTAATTATAAATAAAATTTTAAATAATTTATTAATTCCTTATTTATTTATCAAACAAAATAAAATTAGTTTTGTGATCATTATTGTTTATGTTAATGATCTTAATCTAGTAGATACTAGATCTATATGCATTATAGCTACTAACGTACTTATTTGTAAATTTGAGATGAAAATATTAAAAAAAATAGTTTTTTGCATTGGTCTTCAAATTATGCATCTCACAAATGGTAGTATTTTTTTCTACCAACTAATGTTTATTAAATAAAATTTAAGGAGATTAATATAATTGATGCTTATTTATTGTCAACACCAATGGTTAGACGTGGTTAAGATGGTGATAATCCATATTATCTATAGGAGGAGGAATAAAAAAATATTGGAAGATTAATATCCATACCTTGTAGCAGTTGGAGTATTTTTATATTTGGCCACATCTATAAAATCAAATATTATATTTGCAGTTAATGTTCTTATAAGATACAATGTATGTCCAATACTACAATATTAAAATGGCATCAAATATTTATTATATTATTTAAAGATACTAAAGACTTTAGTTTATATTATATACAATCTATAGATTCAAAATTAGTTAGATATTGTGATGCAAGATATAAATTTAATATTGCAACAACTAAATCTTAAATAGGCTATGTTTTCTTAAGACATGGAGCTATAATATCATAAAAATTAGTGAAACAAATTCTAATTGTAACTTCATCAAACCATGCAAAAATTATTACCTTAGATGAAGTATATTGAGAATGTATTTAGTTGCAATTAATTGATAAATTCATTCAAATAACTTGTGGACTTTCATATAATAACTCTCTAATTATATTGTATAAAGACAATATCACTTGTATTGCATAAATGTAAGTTATTTTTATTAAAGGCAATAGAATAAAACATATTGATTTAAAGTATTTTAGTTATATCCATGATTTGATTATTAATCAAGGACTTAAAATCAAGAAAATTAAAAATTTAATTAACTTTGTAGATCTTCTCATCAAAGTTCTTCTTTTTTACAACCATTGCCAACTTATTTATGGCATTGATATGCAACGATTTTTTTTTTTTTTTTTTTTTTTTTTTTGAGCAAGAAAGTTAATGAATTCTTTAAATAATTAGAAAAATAAAAAATATTCTTTTTCTTTTATCTTTGATTTTGCCCTTGAATACAATAAGATTTTTTCAAATAAGATTTTAATGAGACAACAACTATTGATCTTACAAGTTTACAAAAAAAATATAGATTATAATTTTAAAAGTGAATTTTAAAAGCTAGAGCTACTAATTAGATTCTAATCCAATCATTCTTTATTCTTCTTAAATAATTCAAGCAATCAAATCAAAACACTACAATCAATCCACATTCATAATAATAAATCATTCACTGATTTAATGCAATAATAAAATTTTATAATTTTTATTTATTATTATTATTATTATTATTTTATTATTATTATTACTATTATTATTATTTTATTTAATTTTAATTAATATTCATCTATTAACAAAAGATCATATATGAATCAAAATTCATCTTTATAATTTATTTATATTTAAATATTTCATCTTTTATTTAATTTTTATCTAATAGAAGCAAATTCAAATTAACCTAACTTCATCCAATTTTCATTCTTTAAGTGTAGATTTTCTAAATCTAAATACTTTGTTTGTAGAAGGCTTTTACTACATACAGATGACGTCAATGACATATAGATCATAGAGCTAATTCACTACACTAGAGAAGTGAACAAAAATTAAATAATGGAAACCGTGTTTATAATTCACAAAACTGGCCTCTATTCCTATACATGCAGCTCCACATGATTTGATCATAAATTTCAAATAAATTATTACCTTAGACCAACTTCTAATATTCTACTATGATGTTACTTGAAGTAGCGACTTACCAACACAACAAAGATTTGATTCTTTCATCAAAGAACTAGGTTTTGGATGCTAATCAAATTCTAAGTAAAAATTAAATTCTAATGCTCAAAACTAATCACTTTAATCAATCTAGATATCAACAACATGAGGTTGTGGTACTAATTCCAAAACCACCAACTTTGATGTTATTGGATCTAAAAAATATTTTACACATAAATTACCCTGCACTTGTAATTACGGCTACAACACTAAATCAAAGAAGATTGCCACATGCAACAAAGTCAACACAAGGAATTATCAACAACTCTACATGATAATATTAATCATAGCTCTTTCATGATGGCTCCAACCTACTATGCACCATTGTGATGCCCACTTGAAGATATTCCAACCAATTATTATTTTTTTGTATTAATCTAACAAGAAATTCAAATCTTAATTGATTCACACACCCTTGCAATGCAATCAATTGCTTCTTTTTGCATATATGCATTGTCATATTATAATACAATTATAAGATGAAAATATAATCAAAAATAAATTTCTAATTAATAATCTTGGTTCAATAATAATTCAAGATGTTTAAACATGGTATTTATAAAAGCCTCTTACATAATATTTTTTGTCTCAATGGCTAATAGATTTAAGATTGGTTAGTAATTTTACCTTTCAGACTATAGTATTTTTTTATTATCTTAAAAAGGCCTTAAATTGATAAAAATAAGATACAAGAGGTAAATAATTAATATGGTTGATAATAAGATTAAGTTGAGGATAGGATCGAGCTAAATAATTCTTATGATGGATTGGATTAATATTTGAAGGTTGACTATTTGAGGGACAAGGTCAAAATCAAACCTCTAGCCACTAAAACTACCTCATAGAGCAAAATAAGGATGCATTTGAAGATCAAAAATTGGAATTTGTGAGCTATCTTCATGTCATTTTAGAAGTATAAGGCTTATTTTTATAGAACTTGTATTGACTTTACAATTATTTTTCAAAGTTAGGATTTGTATTAGTAACTTAGGATTTATGCAATACATTTAGGATTAATACTCATAGCTAGTTTGTACAATTGATGTCACATCTACAATTTAAAATTTAATAAAGCTTGGCTAATTGGATGTACCAAGTTTATGTAAAATTTTGTATTAATCTAAAAATGCAGTTGAGAGATATTTGGAATTTGGTAAAAAAAAGGTATCAAAAGTTGGTAGCTTGAGGTTAGGTAGGATTTTTATAATATCTAAAGATCTACTAATTGGATCAAGGTAAAAATTAGCGTGGTTTTAGAAGACTTCAAAATTAAGCTACTTACCAATTTTGAATTTAAGTTAATAATTGAAGAAGTAGAAATTGCTACTTGAACATCTATATCAACTTTCAAGTTGGTGGTAAAGTGACATCATTGCAATATTTTTGGACTTTTCTTTCAATTTATAAGTTGGATTGGATTGAATTTTTTCAAGTATATAGAAGACTTATAGTAGCATTTGTATGCAAAAATTTGCATCAAATAGATGGTCAAATTAGAAGTTATAGCTTACCAAAGCTTATTGATTAGTATTTGGGCTTACAAAAAGAAATCAAAATTACCTAATTATGAAAATAATAAGACAATTGAAGTTTATGTATCCTTGAGGTTACTAAGAAGAGTATTTTTGAGCACTTTGTATTAGCTTTAAGCACTTTTAAATTAAACTTTGAATTATATTTTTCTTATATAAGAAAAACTTATTAGGATTTCTTGGATAATTATAAAATACAACTTCACCTTATAGTCAAGTACGCAGTGCATTTTCAAACAAGACAATATATATTACAATAGCATACATACTTTAAAGGATTTTGCATTGATGAATGCTGCAAAAGATATTTCTATGCAACTGGTCTTCTTTAGTATCTTGTTTCAAATACTAAATTCTTAATTAATAATTTAATAATAACAATGTAAATATTAAAACACCATCAATCAATTATCAAAAAAGAGTCAATTCTTTATAAGAATAGGAAAAAAGGCCCCTCATAGCCTTACAAAACTACCTACAATAAGCACTCAATTAGTTGCACCTTTGATCCAATAAAAATGATAATATTACCTTAATACTTAGGACAATTGAAAAAAACAACTAAAATCATATCCAAAACAATAAAAACAACGAAAAGGTCGATTATTGATATTACCAGCAACAAAAGAAAAGAAAAGCATGAAAAAACTTGAATTTTGCAGCCAACCAAAGATTGTGTAGCTATTAGATCCAAAATAGATTTGAAAAGAAAACAACAAATAAGGTCCAATAATATTGTCTCTTTGCAACTACAACTATAAGAACATAATAGAAAGTAGGAATCAATTCCGCTTCATGCAAAAACTCCAGGTCTTAAATCAGGACTATGGATTCCACTGTAACACCACCAAATGCAGAGCTCTATACTGATTATAAAAAGAAGAATGCCTAAATTATTGTTGATACTTCTAATTACTAAAAAAAAGAATATCTCAAGCACCCTTTTGATTCCAAAAATAATAAATTTTGCTTTTGTACCTCAATAGACAAAGAACATTATAGCTACACCTTTAAAAGTTTGAATGAGAAAAACAAGTACCGCCAAAATAACAGCCACAATGATCTTCTATGCAATTCATTGCCATTGCACTCCAAGACATGGAACACTGACCATCCTAAAAACTTGATGTAGTTTTCTACTGTAACCACATACACTTATAAAAAGAGCAATTTTGGAAGAATTTTGAAACAATTGGAGATCTAAAATTGGATAAAAATAAAAAAATTAAAAAAACAAAAAACAAAAGTAAGAAGGATCTAGGTGGCCAGATCCCTATCAACAAAGAAGCTACCACCATTCCGGAGTAGCTTCTTATCCTATCTTGATTACATTTTTATTTATTTTTTCTATACATGTAGTTTTTTCTTTCTTTCTTTCTTTCTTTTTTTATTTTTATTTTTATTTATTTATTTATTTTTCTCTCTCTAAACTACTTTTTTCTCTTCTATTATTCTTTTTAAATTTTCTATCTCTTTTTTTTACTACATATATATATATATATATATATATATATATATATTCTTTATTTAACCTTATTTTTATTTTTTATTTATTAATTTATCTATTATTATATATATTTATTTTAGAGACTATTAATATATATATATATATATATAATTTTTCTTACAAAGATTACTTTCTTTAATCCTTCATTTAATATTAGGTAACTAAAAATATATTCTTTATAGAATCTGTTGTACTAAATTCTATCTTAGGTGGCATGTCCACTATTAGGGATCCATTTTTCTATATCTACTAAAACTTCTACCATTTACTGATAAAATCGATGAATTTAAGCACCATAAGCACATTTTTTATGCTAAATATTTTAGTGAGTTAATTGAGTGACTCATATCTATATTGCCATAGATTTTTTATAATATGTTTAAATAATAAAGGATTTCTTCAAGTATTTGCAAGTCTATCTTAAACTACAATGCATGATGGATAGGAGACAAGTTTGGTCACACTTTCTAAAATACTCATAATTCCATCTATAAGTATATGCTATTAATTAAGTTATACAAAATCATACATTTTGCAAGTATATTCCAATATAACACGTAGAATTATAGATAGTGCAATTATAGCTGTTGATAGTTCATGCCACCAATGGCAATCAAAATTATCAACTTCAAAAATTGTGGCAACTTGTATTAATCTCTAGAATGTGTGTAAACAAGGCATATCCATTGAAAATGCAATTATACATGAACAAGGTGTAGTTTATATTGATATACTTTGTGCCTACTAGAATTCATTTGTATCTGCTTTCAATTCACAATACAAAATTTTATATATGACCTTGCACTAAATAGAATTGGAATACATGGTCACGTAGCATGTAGTATCCAAAATAAACTTCTCTTGAATTTCAACTAGTTGAGCATTGATAGCCAAACTAAGCTTTTTGTATAAATTGTTAATGTTGTCCATGGATATTGTGATATAATCTTTTATTGTACCATGCAAACCCTCAACTTTTAATATTGTATAATGGCTATAATGGCAAATGTGATTAATTTAAAGTTTCATGAAGTTTGTATAATATGAAAACAACTAAACAACATGGACATATCTCAAAACAACATTGTCAAAGTCACATTCTAAACCATTCAAGGCTTCCTTGTACTTCTCAATATTGGTTGTATAAACCATTGCCTTCCATGCAATTACAAAAGCATCAAAATTGGTAGCATCTCAAATAATAGGCTTAACATGTGATAATATATTTTTTTCAATATGCTAGAAGTAGAGTAGGTTTTGTATTCCAATATTTGAAAATACAATGTCAATTGCATGCATTAGTGAAAGTTCACAATTGGTGACAAAAATGTATGGAAGTATTGATATAAATATAGATCGTATCTAAATAAGAGGTCAAATATAGTTGTCTTCTTTTTTTGGTTGTATGAAGTAATAGCGTAGCAAAGAAGGGTGATTTATACTTGTATTGGTAGAAACATACAATAATGGTATTCAAAAGCAATTCATCTTGTATGTCGAGTCTAATAAGATAATGTTGACATGTTGTATGAGCATGCAAGTTCAACCACCTTGGAAGGTGCAAAGAACAAGTGAAAAAACCTATCATTATTATCCAATTTCTTTGTATAGAAGATGTTGTTGCTCTCTAATTCATCTAAGAGTGCTTCCTAAGGAATGTGGTTGCGAAGTTCTTCGCATTTTAAAGCATCTCAAAGGTTATATATGTATGTTTAGGTTCACCTATTGTTGAGGTTTAATTGCATCACCTTAGCATGAACGATTTGGAGAGAAGTACCAACATTCAACAAACTCTAAAGTATTTCAACTTCATCAATTGATAAATTTCTTCTTGATGGATAGGTTGTTGTATCAATGGCTAGGCTATGGTTCTGGTCAACATTTACCATATAAGACATCTATGTCATGCCCTCTTTCCATGTGGTACGTTGTAGTTTAATCTAGAAGGGACACCAATATCATCTAGATGTAGTGGTTTAACTCATAGCATTAGTAGTGTCCTCATCTTGATGGATGCATCAAAGAAAGACAATTCAAGTATATCTTGTATTGAAGAATGTGTGATTGTGCAATTGTGGTAGAGTAAATCCATGATGATGGACAAAATGATTGAAGTGAGATTCTCTTTCTTCTAGTGTTGCATAGATTTGCTCAAGATGTGACTAAATTTACTAGTGTTGTTGTTGCTTAGTGTGTGTTGCTTGGTAGCTAATATTCACTAGATACATCATCTACCAAGGTCATTGGAGGCCATAGATTTCACATGTGAGAGACAACAAAATAAACAAAACAAACCATGAAAGCAAGGCATTAATCACGGGTAACTATGATTTGATTGCTTGATGTGGATTCTAGTTATGAAATTGTAGTTGCATAGTTGTAACCATTGCTGCATAGTGAAGGAACATAAAATTCTTCAACTACTTTGTTACATTTGTTACATATATTTTTTGATTTAAAAAATGATAATTAATGGTGCATTTATTCATTGTAAACAGAAAAGTTGATGAACTGATGAGTTCATTCACAGTTCACATGTAATGAAGTATGAAATGAATTGTGAACAAATATTATGAATGAAAATATATGAACTGTAAGCAAAAATAACCCACTTATAAGGAAGATTCAAATTTGTCTTTGCAGTACACAAACGAACATACATGTTTATTAAGGACCCCTACATCTGAACTAGGTTAAGTGAGGAAATCTGGTCATTTTAATAAAAACCTAAGTCAACCTATCAATTTGCTATAGATATATATCCTAACGATCCTCCTGCACACCCCTCCCCTTCCCCTCCCCACTTTCTTTCTCCCCTCAACACACGGAGCCCTGCACCTCGCAGCCCGAACGCCGAACTCCGAACCCCGCAATCTCTCTCTCTTCACCACAGCTTCATCCCCCAGCGCTCCGTCCTCTTCCTTCTCCTTCACTTTTCACCTTCTGGATGTAGACTGAAAAGCAGAGGCAATTATTTATTTATATATATAAATATAG
Organism: Physcomitrium patens; assembly: GCF_059467195.1. Lineage (NCBI taxonomy): Eukaryota > Viridiplantae > Streptophyta > Bryopsida > Funariales > Funariaceae > Physcomitrium > Physcomitrium patens. The sequence goes on from NC_143428.1 coordinate 2,333,337, forward strand.
ATATATTTTCAATGTGCATTGGTGTGTATATATAGAGAAACAATTTCTAAATTTATTCACGCATTCGCTAAATGCGGAACCAACCGGTCCCTGATACTCGCCGACTGCAACCAGCAGCAGCAGCACAAGAAGCGGGGCAACAGTGGCAAACCTGCTGCTGTGATTAGGACGGTGTGACGGAGGAGAGGATTCCAGTTGGGACTGAAAGGACGACGAGTTTGGCGGAGCAATGGATTCGAGCCTTGGCTCATCCAACGCTTCGAACTAATGCACAGATTCAGTCAGAGCTGGGGATTCGTCGAAAGTGGCGGGCGGGGCCATCCCCGAATGAGTAGGGCCCAAGCTTTTCCGAGAATCTGCAGCGCTTGGTCACAGTGCGTGAGCGACTCGTCAGTGCAAATGCTTCAGCCATCACATGGCCTATCCCCATGCTCCGTTATATCAACTTCCTAGTATCCGTTTACATTACGCAGCTTCTCGCTTGTAAGGCACTGCTACCCAAGACGGCAAATCAGCACAGAAACAAAAACAACAGTTGCTCACCGGGCCCCGCCCCCCCTCTGTCGGGGGTTGCAGTGAAAGGAGGGGGCACAGAACAAGCAAACCAGCGCTGGAAAGTCCAGCGTTGGTCGATCAAGCAGCCCCCCCCCCCACCGTTAACTCATTACATTAATAAACCATGTAACAATAATAAACATATAATAATATCAATATTAATAACAATGAAGATGATGATGATGGTTTCCAGAAAAGCACCGCATTCTGACTGGCTGGCTTCTGCTCAAATGCTGCTGCTGCGGTGGAGGGGCCCTAGAATCTGAAAAGATACAAAAGAGAAAGAAAGATAAAGAAGTAAATATGATAACTTACCATTCATTCATCCAATCACATCTCTCACTTGGTGTGGTTCTCTCTCCTTCAGGATGGATATTCATTCCACATGGCAGCCCTCCACCGTATATAGATATTCATATATATATATATATATATATATATGAATAAGTTACGAGTGCCCCATTTATTCATTAGTTCATTAAAATGGTGCATGGCAAATTTTTTGATACTGGGTTCGCATCAGAATTATCAGTTGTGGTCCATTTCCTTGCAAGCCCATTCTGAATAATCGCCCTTTATGTCTCCGCATTGGTTTTATGTCTCTTCTAACTCTTTCCTTCCAAGTTTTAAATGTTTTTGGAGTCTGCTTTTCTTCTTCTTCTTCTTCTCTTCTTCTTTCCGCTTTTAGATGTTGAAGATCAGGGATCATTGCACTTTCTTAGTTGCCAAAGTTTTAATGAACTTTGACATTTGTTTCATCAGTTTTGTATTTAGTACAAATTTGACTGAGACGACGGGGAAGGCAGAGCAGGAGGAGGAGGTCCTCGCGCGGATGATCATCCACTAATTCATCAACCCATTCATTCATTCATTCATTCATTCATTCATCCAATTTGGAGTACCCCATCCACCCTACCCACCCCCCCCTGGTGCGGAGTAGGGGGCCTCCTGTAAAAGGGCCGCACTTGAACAGGCCGATCGCTGTTCCGTTGGAGCGGTGTGGCCCGACCTTCTAGCGCTTCATCATAGCCTCGCTCGTTGCATGTTCATCTTTGAAGCAGCGCTGACGCCGTTTCGGAGCTCGCACGGTTTGGAGGGGGAGGATTTGGAGTAGTTGCGGAGAGGTGGAGTTAGTTGGAGTGCAGTTTGCGGGGTAGAGGGTAGGAGGTGGCACATGCATAGTGTTGTATATGAGAACGAGATTTGGAGTGGGGGTGGGGGTGGGGTGGCGATCATTCACAGGGGTTGTTGTGGTGGAAGTAGTCGTAGTAGTAGTACTGGTGAGACGCTCCTTGAGTTGGAGTGGAGCAGGCTGGAGGACGTCGCGGAGGGAAAGACGTAGTCTCGCTTTCTCGGATTGTTCTAGTGGCGCGTGATCCATATACATGGTGGCCAGGAGGCAGCCGTCGCGGTAGATGAGCAACAGGGCTTGTAGGAGGGTGATGAAGATCTGTGGGATGATGTGCACAACTGAATGCGGGTCGCCTCATTGTCGGTGAAGTTGTTAGTCTCTCTGTGTCGTGAGGTTCTGCAGACGGTAGCTGACGCGACCGTCGTCGTTTTTTTCTTCGCACTCTGTTACTGCAATCTAGCTAGAGTTGGGGAGTGGTGTTTATCAACTGGGCCAACGTATTGTGAGAGTACTTCATGCCTGCCTTACAGGTGGGCGCACTGCTCCATCCACCATGCTCGCTCTCAAGCGAAGAATCTGTACGACGCTACGTGTGTCAACTTGCTTAGTTGCTTAGAAGATGTGAATGCTATGGGTATTGTCGAGTTTGAATCCTTACAGAATGGCCGATCCTTTCAGGTGTTGTTGGCTTAGTTGTGATTGGTCCAATCATTTGTGAAGTGCTCTTCAAGAGCTGATTGCGTCCGAATCAGGTTATTGTTGCTTGAAAAACGATCCCCAAGTATGGACTTCGGCCGTCGTTGCTGGATTTGGAGCGTGTTGAAAGAGAGGGAGAGAGAGAGAGAGAGAGAGAGAGCAGTGACGTATGCGGAGTGGTTGTAGTCAGTACGATTAGAGTGTCTCTCTGCATTTGTTGATATTTCATGGTAGTTTGAGTTAGAGGATCCCTCGTAGCTGATCCGGCAGGCGTAGTACAAGCTGGTAGGTTCGCATGGTCATAGATTTCCCACTCTTCACCCGGTCGCAAACGGCCCTTCAGCTTTGACCTTTGTTGTCGGACCTGCAAGCGATTGTTCAAGGGTTGCAGCTACAGGAATATCTGCTCCAGCAGCTGAAAGGTGGTGACTGTGATTTTCTGTTTGTCGTGCAGGATAATCGGGGTAGTGGCTCGTCCAAGGGCCACACGCTGAACGATTACTCCTTGATGGATACAATTCCGGACCCATTTGTGCAAAACTTATTTGTGTTGCGACATGGCGAGCAACTGAATCAACTGGAAGTACAACCTGGGGCTGTGAAGGCGGCGCGTCCTTGGGATCCCCCGCTCACAGATAAGGGCAAACTGCAAGCATGGACAGTGGGTAGAAACATGAAGTTGGAGGACTGGAATATCACCCGCGTGGTCATGTCACCTTCCTTGAGGTGCGTGCAGACGGCTGTTGAGATCATTGCTGGACTGTGCATGCTGCCATCGAGTCTTGAGATGCGTGAAAAAGGCAATGGGTCGCCCTATGTCTCTACAATCAAGGTGTGCGCCGGTTACATCTCGCCTTTCTGCTGTTTCCTTTTCATCGTCAAGTGATTGTTATCGAGTCATCAGTAAGTGGTACTGGTTTTGTAGTCCGCCTGGATCGCAAGCTTTTTGAGTTTACAATTGAACCCATTCCTATTCATTTGGTCGGTCGACGGAGAGACTAGGTGTGCATGTCAACAGCGGGAATGTTGTTGGGCATGTTAGGACAGGCATATCATTTTCTGAGTACTAAAATGCGGTCCACATCTTTTGTGTGAGAAGGCATCGATTGAGTGTGGGTTGGCGGAAATGATGAATAGGCAAGGGGTTCCTTATCCTTCGGAAGCTGCAGACAAGAACTCGCTCTCTCCTTGGACCTTAGACCTGGTTGATCTCTACATGATGCTGCCAGAAGGAGTTCACGACACCTCTTTCCAACCAATCAGGAAAAAGGTGTAGGCTAATTTGCCTCTTTCTCACTTGCTGGAGGAGGAATTTCTGAAGTCATTTCTTTGCAACTAGTTTTCTTGTTTTTTGTTTTTTTTTTGTGTTTTTTTTTTTTGTGTTTTTGTGTTTTTGTTTTTGTTTTGAAAATCTCCTAATCTGTCATACGTTCTGTTCAATTGTGCAGTTACCTCTGGGTAAGGAGACTTTGGATGATGCCCGGAATCGATATACTTCCACTTTTCAGAAGATTGCCAACAGATTTCCTAACGAGAACATTTTGTGTATTACTCACGGTAAGACTGCCAAATGAATGCACATTTTGTCTCTCTGAGTAGTAACTGTCCTTCGATTCTTTAATTGTTCCAGGATGCGTCCTGTGTCCCAGCCAGCTCAGTCTGCAAGTGTGACAATTTGTTCACTTTTTTTTTTTTTTTTTTTTTTTTTTGTTTGTTGTGTGTGTGTGTGTGTGTAGGCGAAGGAGTTATGCAGTCGGTGTCAATGATGTGGCCGCGAGTCGAGGTACATGGAGTCACTTACTGCGCGTACACGCATGCTCAACGTCCCAACTTCAAGCGGGACAACGATTCAACAATTCTCTGTGGCGACTGGGAGCTGCTAACGGAGTCTGGTTCAGTCTCGGGCGTCTTCTTTGGCCCTTCCCCGTAGCCTGCCGTGCTGTTCATTATCAACCCACGGCTATGTTCACCCACTTTTTTTAAAATTTCTTTTTCCACAAACAAAACAAAGAGACTATTCCTATCAATTGCCATCCATCTGACTCCAACAATTCAGCGTGAGGAGAGAATCTGCATGCTTGCAAACATCGCAAACTGAGTAAGCAATTACTACCAGTAACACTATTCGATTCGCAAGCTATTTCCCACAACTTTCCTGAATCGCATGCGCTTCTCTTGTAGACACACACACAAAGAGACACTACTGTCAGCTTTCTTGCGCTGGTGTCAGCATGGGGAGCCGATCTCTCTCTGCAATGCGCAACCATCAGAATCCCCCCCTATCAAATCCCTGCCCTCGTCCAGCGCTTCTGGCATCACATAGTAGACTTTTCTGAGCTCAGACAATCAGAAGAAACTCTGCTCCCTCGGAATTTTCAATAATTTTCGGACATTTTCAATCAATCCGTAAACGTTTCGATCGGCTACAGTACTATTCCTTTTTCCCTCTGAGTCTGTGCCTGTGTCCCATTTTAGACCCGCGGCGAGCAATACTCCTAAAACGCAGTCACCGAGTAGCCGAGAATCCGCGAAAAGAGACCCAGTCTCTGCATGCGAGGGACAGAAAAGCCCAAATCCCTTAGCGTAGCGGGCAAACAGCGCAATTTCTCGTCGTCCCCCTTCGCTTGTCAGGAAATGCATTAACTCCTGCTGTCAGGCATGGTAAATGTCAATCAACTGCAATGACACTCACAGAAGCCGCAAGTGTCTCGCGCCCAGGCCCCTCAGAGGTGCATTGGCCCCGTTCCCTCAGATTATCTGAGCTTAGAAAGGTCCCGACGAATTGAATCCGTGATTCAAACTTCGCTGCGATTCTCCTGAAGAGGGAGAAGCGTGACCAGGCCAGCACGGGTGAGAAGCCTAAATGCAAAGGGGCCGAATTCCGAGGGCCGCGAGGCGCAGGGAGCATCGACACATGGGGAGTGGGAGCCCTCCCTTTGCTCGGAGACAATTCGAAGCTGCTCCTTGGGGGCCCCGCCGAAATGGATGAAAGTTATTATCTTATGGATGCACGATATTTAGTTTTATGGATGGATGAAATCATGACTGCCCTTCAAGTGGATATCTCCCAACAGTCTCGATTTTCTATAAATAAAATAAAATATCATTAAAGTGAGATTTTTATTTTTGTTTGTTCGTTAGGATAGATTTTCGCCTTCGGCGATTTCACCTTCTAAAACTAGCTTCTTCATTTGGAAAAATGCCGCCTTTCAGTGTTTCACAATTAATTAATCCTCTTTGGTGAAACCGTGTCCTTCGATTGCTGGATTTGGAATAATTAAGAATGCAATTCCACTCTTTGATTTGGTAATTACGCGAACTTGCAACCTGATAAGATGAATAGATTATCTTACGATGCATTTCTTAATTCGTATAATCATCGCATCTTTCCACTAATAGACAAAAAACCTTTACGCATGGGGAGTTTTTGAGTTTTGTCCTTTTTTTCTTTTAGAATGTACCATGACTGTTTCAAACCCATTCTTTATTACTCTAAAATCACGAATCAGCAGTAGTACGAATACATAGCTTAAGCCGTAATGTTGTTTCACGTTCACTGAGTACCTTGGTTCCTCCTCTTCTTCTTCCTTCTATTCCTGTTTTGCATTACTATTATTATTATTATTATTATATTTAATTTTCCACATTGTCCAAGATGAGAAGTAACCATTTCAGAAAAATGCCTGGACATGGCCCACCTTGTCCTGACGTAAAGAAACCAAACCTGCATGTGTCTATATATAATATAGAAAAACAAATTTTAAAAAAACCAATTTCACTCTCTTACAGCTTTGAAATCCTTGAGCCCTGCCTTACTTCGTATTCTTCTATCAAGGTGATCAAACTTTAGAGAAATTTTAGCAGGAGTTTCGCCTCTTGATTCGGTTGCTGTAAAAGTTGCGATTTTTTTAACCTTGGTTCAATTCTTTAGCTAATTGGTGAGTTCTGGTGAATGTGTGTGTGATGGCAATTTGAGAGTTTGATGGGGTGTTTGTGAGCTGCAGTGACTGATGTGTCGGAGTGATGCAGAGGGAGAACCGTGTAAGGGTAGAGGAGCAAGATGATGATGAAGAAGAAGAAACAAAAGAAACAAAAGTGGAAGAAAATGGGGAGCGATGAACGATGCGGTGGAGTGTGAGAGGAGTGGACGTGGGGAAGGGAGACGGGGAGAGGTGGGAACAACAAACAGCCCAACTGCAGTGTTTTTGTATGCAGAATCGCCAACGCGACGACAACGAACAGAAACGGCTCCCAAGGCGTGTGCAAGGATTCGCATGCCGGAGAAAAATCGGTTCGAAGGCATCTGATAAGAAAAAGCGAGGAGCGGTCCAATGTCGAACGAGGGCTCCAATCCAAAGAACAGGAGAGGAGGAGGAGGAGCAGGTGGTGGGGGAGGGGGGGATCCAGAATGGTGCACTAAAACAACGGTCTATTTCCTCACACAGACTAAAAACTAGTTGTTGTTTTTCTGAGCAACCAATCATTCATCCCAATTTCGCAGGACTATTTTGTCATCTTCGGGAATAGTTGAATGTCGATCATAATTGGACCTGATCCCTGATATGGTCAGCAGCAGGCCTTGACCCCTAAAAAGGAAATCCCTCGCTTGTCGCCCGGAAAGCCCAGGCGTCGATCATATATCCCCGGAAAGCGCCGAAAGAGTCTGGGCTCCGGTGTGCCGATCCCAGCCGCGTCACCTGTATGTTGAAATGTGTGACACGACATCGACATTGGCTCCGGACTGGCAATGCATCGCCAAGTGGGCAGTCTCGGCTACCCATGAAATCCACGTGGTGCGTGCACTCAATCTCAATCCCTCCCCCCCTGTTCTCCAGATTTATTTGTGCCCTCCCCAGCCATGTTCATCGGATCGCACTATGCTTCTAGAAACGGATTATGTGCTCCTTGCCGGACTGTTAGGCTGGCAATTAGGTTAGTGGCATCAGCATCATTATCGTCTTAGTGTTGTTGCAACTTGGATGATGATGCAGCTACTGCTCATAATGGGGACTCAGATATAATAAACTTCGTAGTGGTAGTAGTTGTCATAGCAGTAGGGAGGGGAGGGAAGGTCTTGCACAAACAATTACTTACCAGCGCTCTTCGGGTGCATTTTCTTACATAAATTTCCTTCGCCGAATGCTGGTGGTGGTGGTGGCTAATGCAAGCATGCATGCCTGCGTACTTGTTTGCCAGCTTCATCTTCCGCATACTCACTTGTCTGCACTTCGATTTTGCGATGCTCTTTCGACCACAGGATTTCACTATCTCGACCCACGAATAATGTATGGGAGTATGTATGTATATATATATATATATACACAAATAAAAACAATATAACGTTTCTTTAAATTAAATTAAATTTAAGTAAAAAATATTCAGAAGAAATAGTTAGATACCTCATAAAAGGTTCTTCTCATGATTATATTACTTTGATTTTTCTATTATAAATAAATAAATAAATATTTGCTTTGTTATAATTATAGATTTTCTTTATTTAATGTAGATATTACAAAGAAATTTAATAAGTAAACATGAACTGGTTTGAAGTATAAGAAAGGTAATCTTAAATATGATAATAGGTGTATACAATTGTCATCTAAAGTATATTCTTACTACATAAAGACATGGCTTATTATTTGAAATATACTGTTTTATTTTAAATTTAAAAAATTTAGAAAAAAAAATGCCTTTTAATTTTAGAAAAAAATAAAATTCAATTCTGAAATATTTACTAAATATTTACTAAATATATACTCATATTATTATAACTCAATTAAATTTCATTACACAACTTGTAAAAATACCATCTTTTAGAATCTTTTATGTTATTTTTAACTATTATAATAAAGATGATAATACCAATATGTATTAAAAAGTAAAAAAATTGAAATATATATATATATATATATATATATATATATATATCATATGAAATTATAATATTGTTGTAAGTAGTAGAAACAAAAAATTTGAAAACAAAATCAAAGCAATCTTCTTATCATATTTAAAAGCATAATTAGATCATGATGTATTTAAATATATATTATTTAGGAATTTTTATGTATTTATTATACTAATGTATCAACTACTATTAGTTTTGTATATTTTATAAATTTTTCTTTTTATTAAAAATTAATTACCAAATAAATATTTTTTAAAAAAATATCTTATTTGATAGCAGTGATATTTTTCTTCTTAATAGAGTTTTTTCTCAATGAACTTATTATTAGGTTTTTTTAAAACTAAATATAGCTAGAAATATAATAATTCATATAAAATAATTCAAAAAATATTATTATCTAAATGCTTGTAGATAATCTATAGAAAATGTCATATTTTTTCTTTTTTGAGTCTATATTCATAAAATTTGAATACAAATAATATAGCTTTATTAAACAAATAAAGAATATTAAGTATATTTTCAAAACATAACAATAATTTATACTAAATTTATAACTATATTATGTTAGCCACTATTATGGCTTATATATTATTCATTTTTATATAAAATTTTATTATTAAAATAAAATAAAATAATTATATAAATATAAAATATATATATATATATATATATATATATATATATATATTGTCATGGACATACTCATGTAAGCTAGTAATTACATATATAAATAGATGGAAGTAAATAAAAGTAGGTAAAAGTAAGTTAATTCTATAGTATTTAATATGAAAGCTTCTTAGAAGCTTCATGGACGCTGCTTTGACTTCATAGGTGTCTTTAATTGACTTTTTGGATTAGAAACATGGTCAACAAGTTGGCCATGTGCCACACATGTTGTTAGCTTGAAGATCAAGTTAACTATGTGGCCCACACGTAGAAAAAACTTACCTTGTAAGTGAAGGCTTATGTCGTACAAAGTCAACACATATCGGAGGTCCTATAGAACGTCGCCATGTAGCCCTTAATTAGATAGTATATATAGAGACAAGAGTGAAGCCTTCTTCACTCTTGTCAACTCCTTTCTTGCTTCCAGTCTAGTTTCAAGGGTCTCTAGTTTTCTTTTCTTTTGGCAATAGCCATTCTAGTTTTTCTTTCAATATACATACTTGTTTATTTATATTTTGTTACCTTTCTTTGCATGAAGGCTCACTTGTCTGAATTGCTTTTTCATCAAGTTCTTGTCCTTGACAGATTGACAAGAGTACACCTATAATATCAGAGCTTTGTCTAATCTTGATTAAGAGTGGATTACCTCTTTTTCTTGATAAGATATAAGCATATTAGAAGTTGCGGATTATCCTTTTCTAAACTGATATTTTCCTCAGTATTTTCTTTGTTTTCAAGTCCTCTTTTCTATTTGTCTTGAGCGATATTAGATATCTTCTCTTTTCTAAGTATTATCATGGTAGAACTTGTTGAAATGAAGAGTATAATGGCACAAATGCAAGAACAATTGAGGGGATTAATGCTTGCGATGCATCAACTTAATTTACTACCACAAGGAGCAACAAGATTGGCACGGAGTGAAGTTATAGAAATGGTTGGAGCTGCTTCAACATCTGCATCAAACCATGTGCTTTCTCCTATGGTGGAACGCCCTTCCAGTGTTAGAGAACCAAGAATTGTCTTATCCGAAAAGTTTGATGGTACCACATCTAAGTTTCGAGGATTTATCGATCAAGTGTAACTTGTCATTGAACTTCAACTCTAAAGCTATCCAACTCCAAGATCACAAGTTAGATTCATTGGTATGCTTCTTTCATGTTTAGCACTATCATGGTTTTCATCTTTTCTTGAACGACGAGATCTAATATTGGATAATTTAGAGGTATTTTTGGTAGATTTTTGATCCATGTATGGAGAACATGATGCAATTCGTGTTGCAACTAATAATATCTATATTTTACGATAAGATAATCGATCAGTGACATTGTACACTTCACAATTTTGACAACTTGTAACTGATATCAAGTGAGATGATGCTACACTTATTAGCCAATTTCTCTATAGATTATAATATGAGGTAAAAAAATTAATGCTCAACTTATCTGATCCTCAAACATTGAGTCAAGCAATTGACTTTGCTGTGAAGAGCGACAATCACCTTTTTGAATTTCGATCTGAAAACCGTACAAGTGGACCTCAATGTTACTATAATTCAATGGCAATACCAACACCTCTTCAACACATATATTCAAAAGTTGAGGATATGCAAATTGATGCAGTACGTTTCAATCCTCTTACTAAGCAAAAAAAGACTCGTCGTCGTCAAGAAGGATTATGTTTATATTGTGGAGAACCTAAGCACACTGCTCAACATTGTCCAAAAAAATGACCCAAATATAAAATGAGGAGTATGGTTGTGAAAGAAGACAATATGTCAAAAAACGAGTTTGTCCAGTTACAATAGAGACCGTGCGGCTGGAACCTTGCACAACATCTAGTAAAGGTCCTATTCTCTCCTCAGAGCCCTCTTCTTGTTTTACATTAAATGTTATTTTAGGACCTAAATATTACAAAGCCTCTGCCTTGTTAGATTCAAGAGCCTCGGCATGTTTCTTAGATGAAGAATTTACTAAAAGATGTAGCATATCTTTAGTAAAGAAAACTAAAGCTATTCATGTAGAAGTCATAGATGGTCGTCCATTGTCTTTTGGAGATATTACTCACAAAATCCTTCTTATAGAAGTAATAATCAATGGTCATAATAGCTTTGTAGTATTTAATATCATTAGATCTCCCTCTAATCCAGTCATTTTAGATTTATTGTAGTTAAAAAAATACAACCCTCAAATAGATTGGATTTTCTGAACTCTTACTTTGTCTAAAAGTATAACTAATAGTGTAATTAATCAAGTAGAGAGTCATAAGTCCACTTCAATTAAACCCGTATTTATAGGTACAAAAGCACGAGTCACCGTGTATACGGATCATAAGAATCTCAAATATTTTATGTCAGCACGTGTATTAAATCATCGTCAAGCTCGTTGGAGCATGTCTTTATCAAGATTCGAGTTCATCATCACTTATCGGCCAGAAAAACAACAAGGTTTGTCCGATGCCTTGTCTAGACGTTCTTATCTTGTACCAAAAGAAGGAAATGCAGCTTTTGAGCAACAAAGAACGGTTCTCTTGAAGCTAGAACAATTTCATCTTTGAGCAATAAAATCAACATTGACTATTGATTTAACTTTTTTTAAGTAAGTCCAGTTAAGTATGTCTTCAGATCCTCTTGTTGATGATATCAAGAATAATTCTTCTAAATCTCATGATCCCTCTAAATTTCAATTCAAGAACAACCTACTCTATTTTGAAGGACGCCTATATGTTCCAGAAGGAGAAGCACGTTTACGTGTTCTTCAAGCTCGTCATGACTTTCCAACAACAGAACTTTTTGGATATAATAAGACTTAAGAGCTGATATGTAGGGATTTTTGGTGGCCTCAAATGTGGAAGGCAGTCAAATATTTTGTACAATCATGTGATATTTGCTCAAGATCAAAAACTCCTTATCATTGACCTTTTAGACTTCTTCAGCCATTATCCATTCCAAAACAACCATGGTCTTCTGTTTCTATGGATTTCATCACGGATCTTCCAATCTCAGGTTCTTATGACTCTATATTCGTGATAGTAGATCATTTTACCAAGATGGCATATTTTGTACCATGTACAAAATCTATCATAGGTGAAGAAATAGCTAAGCTCTTTCTTGACAATATCTATCGCTATCATGGATTACCCAAGGATATTATATCAGATAGGAGAACTCAATTTGTATCAAGATTTTGGCGGACTCTTTTCAAGATTCTAAAAGTGGATATAAAACTATCTTTGACATTCCATCCTCAAATTGATGGACAAATGGAGCGTGTTAATCAAGTTTTGGAGCAATATTTAAGATGTACTATTAACTACCAATAAGATAATTGGACAACTCTTTTGCCATTGGTAGAGTTTGCTTACAATAACATGATATATTTTTCTACAAAACAAACACCTTTCTTTGCTAATTATGATTATCATCCATGACTTGATACTTTTGACTTCTCAAAAGTTGATAATTTTGCTATGAAAGATTTGGCGATTCATTTATCAAAGCTACATGCAACGATGAAGGTGCAGTTAAAAGAGGCTCAAGAACAAGGAAAGGTCAATGCGAATGTCTATCAAAAGAAACAACCACCATTTGTCTTGGGTGATAAGATATGGCTACTTTGTTGCAATATCAAGACCACTCGTCCTTGTGACAAGTTGGACTATCAAAGGCTCGGACCATTTTTTATTTTTGTACAAATCAATCTAGTTGCATATCGTTTACATCTAGCAGAGTCAATGAAAATCCATCCAGTATTCCACGTGTCTCTTCTTGAACCATATAAGACAGTGGATATACCAAAAAGATGACAAGTTTCACCTCTTCATATAGAAGTGGAGAATAATGAAGAGCTTGAAGTAGAAGAAGTCTTAGATTCAAGACGGCGCCAAAATAAATTGAAATATCTTGTCCATTGGCACAGATATGATATTAGTGAACACACATGGGAGTCAATAAAGAATCTTGTAAATGCAGAAAAAGTGGTGGAGGCTTTTCATCGACGACATCCATCAAAATTAAGATAAAAACCTTCTTTATAAAAGAAACAACATCTAGGCAAGATAACATTCTACTTTCAATCCTTGTTCATAGCTTCTTTGTAGTTGTAATGCTCAGGAGATGGAGAACCAACAACCAGCGGATTCGACTCAAGAGCCTTTATTTATTGACGTGTCGGATGAGACATTATGATTGTTACAACCTTCAAGACGACGTAATCGAGATGAAGATCTTCAAGAATAATATGTTCTTCTTCGAATAGATGGCGAGATACAATGCATTTGGTATCACGATTTGGAAAGGGACTCTCGATGTTTGGTGATTTTGCTAGAGGTAAGAACAACTCTTGATGGTATTCCAAATGTTTTATTCGAAGGAAGTTATGAAAGCCTCAACAATGATCAAATAACTGGGTGGTCTTCTCACCTTAATATTGTAGACTACTGATGGTTGAGAGGCCCTATCAATCATCTTCGAAGAGAACAAAGATCAGAGTATGTGGTGAATACAATTTATCGCATCATAGATTTTTTCAACATTTGATGACCGCTCCTCATGGAACTCGTCCCTAGAAGGGGAGGTAATGTCACGGACATATTCATGTAAGCTAGTAATTACATATACAAATAGATGGAAGTAAGTAAAAGTAGGTAAAAGTAAATTAATTCTATAGTATTTAATATGAAAGCTTCTTAGAAGCTTTATAGACGCTGCTTTGACTTCATAGGTATCTTTAATTGACTTTTTGGATTAGAAACATGGTCAACAAGTTGGCCATGTGCCATACATGTTATTAGCTTAAAGATCAAGCTAACTATGTGGCGCATACATAGAAAAAACTTGCCTTGTAAGTCAAGGCATGTGTCCTACAAAGTCAACACATATTGGAGGTCCTATAGAATGTCGCCACATAGCCCTTAGTTAGATAGTATATATAGAGACAAGAGTGAAGCCTTCTTCACTCTTGTCAATTCTTTTCTTTCTTCGAGTCTAGTTTCAAGGGTCTCTAGTTTTCTTGTCTTTTGGCAATAGCCATTCTAGTTTTTCTTTTAATATACATACTTGTTTATTTATATTTTGTTACCTTTCTTTGAGTGAAGGCTCACTTTTCTGAGTTACTTTTTCATCAAGTTCTTATCCTTGACACATATATATATATATATATATATATATATATATGAATCAAAGGTCATATTGCTATAGATTACTAAGATCACTAGGTATTTATTAAGCATTTTCAAGTTGCTATATAGTAGATATTGAAGAACAAGCACTTTGAAGTCACAATACTTAGCATCAACAAGGTTGTACACAAAGAGAGTATGGAATAAGATATAGTACACTTCCAACATTCAATACTTATAGGTAGTGGTTGGTGCCTAAAATGACAACTTCCACTCTTTGACTTTTGTACACATGGTCTTAAGATCCTTTTGGCAATTCACACTCTATTGAAGTTGCTTCCATTTGCACATCTCCAATGTCCTCCAAAAGTTGTCTTAGCCATATTGCCTCCATTGTACCATGGCTTGCTGCGATATACTCCGCGATATTATTGACCTTGCAATTTTTGGTTATCTCTTGTAATTCCATGATATACCTCCTACTCTAATAAAAAATACATACCCCATTGTTGATCTTCTATCATTTGTATCTCCAGTCCAATCCGCATCATAATAACCATGCAAAGTAATGTTATCACCTCCAAGAGACAATTTGAAGTTCAAAGTACCTTTTAAGTACCTTAAGATCCTTATGATGGTTGCTCAATGGATTGGTCCAGCCTTTGACATGTGTTGGCTTACAACACTTATAGCATATGCAAGTTCCATCCTTGTACCAACCATTGCATACATTAGTGAGCCCACTACTTCTTTGTATGGAATTCCTTATATTTGACCTTCAACTGCAGCAAATACTTCATCCGTGAACTTCATCAACTTCAAATTGGCCTCCAAAAATGTTCCAATAGGCTTACACTCCTCTATGTTGAATTGTTTCAATACCTCTTCAATATACTTTTTTTGGCTCATTATAATGGTCTTCTTAGTATGATCTCTTACAAACTCTACTTGTAAACATTATTGAAGCTCTCTCAAATTACTCATCTCATATTCTTTTTCTAATTTTACCTTCAACCAATCCATTATCTTCATAGTATTGGTTAAGATAATCAAATTATCAACATATAAGATGACAATCAATATGAACTCATTTGATTGTATCACATACAAGGAATAATGAGCCTCACTCCTTATAAATCCTTCATTTACAAAGAATATATCAATATGTTGGTACCATGCCCTTGGAATTTGCTTGAGTCCATATAAAGATTTTTTCAACTTACAAACAAGATATTGATTACCTTCTTGTATAAATCCTTGAAGTATATCCATGTAGATGTCTTCTTTCAAGCTTCTATTGAAGAATGCCAAATTTACATTTATTTGATGCATCTTCAAGTCCATTACTGCTCTAATTGCCACAATGATTTTAATGGTGGTGAATTTGGCCAAAGAAGCAAATGTCTCATTAAAATCAATACCAGCAACTTGTGAATAGCCTTTAGCAATCAATCTAGACTTGTATCTCACAATATTACCCATTGCATCCTTTTTTGTTTTAAACACCTACTTACAACCAATTGAAGATCGATTTGGTGGAAGTTGAGTTAATTCCCATGTTTCATTATCCATGAGTGATTTGTATTCTTCTTTCATAGCATTCTTTTACTTTATAGCATCTAAGGACTTCATTGTATCAAAAAAACTCAATGAATTAGCAAGAAGAGTAATATTGTCATGTTCTTCACTTATTTGAAAAAAAATGTGGTCATTTCACTATTCACCATGTGGTTTTCTCTCTCAAAAGATATTTCCTTTCATTTGGAGAAGATTCATCTTCTTGCACTTCATGTTCTCTTTTAAGCTTCTTCTTCTTTAAAGCTTGTCTTTTTTCACTTAAAAACTGATATTCTTCATCATCATTATTATTGTGATTGTCGTTTTACTTACTCTAACTAATCTAATCAAAGTAAGCCTGTATAGGGAAATTCGAACACAGGGAAAGAATACCGCATGAGCTTACATGTTAGGGTCACACAATTAACTGTATTCCGCACTACTTAAAATACCCAGGAAACACTACAATGCTTTCTACTTCCTAAAAATATTCCACCATCACTGATAACAACAACGTATAATCCCGCACTATCCTAAATGACAGGACATAATCATACTATAATCCAAACTCTGGAGTTCTTCACCATTAACTGCCTTCACATTACAATGTTTCACACAAACACAGACTCATTCTCTCTGCTGAACTACAATCATATTTTAGTATTCAATCTTTCTTCTTTCCATTTAATAACAATCATACTTCCATTCCATAATTCACTTTCACAATATTCAGAAATTCTTAATCTTCTTATTCAAAGAAAATAACAAAGAAAAGAAAAGAGGTAACACCAAGCTTATCCCGGCTCACACTATCACAGTCTGGCCCTTACTTCCTCTTTCCTATCTTCTTTATGCTACCACGAGATACCAACTGCTACATCTCTAATGAAAACTGCTTTTCCTAACTATTCATCCATTTTACCTACTGAACTACCTTTTCAATAGTCATCTATCCCTATTTACACTATAAACTAAGTATCTACAATCCAGCAAATAACTACTTATTCTACATAGCCCCACTCCCATCTGTGCAACGTCCTCGCAAACATAGAACTGATACATAACTAAAAAAAACTTCTCCAAAATTTCTATTTATCTGATACACCCAATTGATCAATTACTACATTATCCGTTATTGGTTCCACCGATTCTGGCTCTAGTGGTACGTCTTCATCCTCTTCCAATATTTCAAGCGACTCCTTTCTCAACTGGGCTGAAAGATCTTCATTGTATTCTCCCAATTCACGGACCTGAGCTTCTAGTTTCAGGATCTGGGCATCGCGGAGTTCCAATTGATGTTGCTGCGGACTCATCCCTTCTGGAACATCTTCAATCGGCACTTGAGATTGGCTCCTCACAGTTAACTCTTCTGTCAATTTTGACACCTCATTCTGTAAAACTTCAATTTCAGACCTCATTTTTCCCGTTTCACATCTCAATTGGTCACACAATAACGCTTTCTTTGTCGCCAATAACTCTGTCTTGTCCACTTCCGCTTGCAACTGGCATTTGAACTTCTTCCATTCCAAATCCCATGACTTCCTATTTTGAATCAATTCGTCCCGTTGTCCTTCCACAATCCGTGAAATCTGTTCTTTTTCCTTTGTTCAAGCCTCATATTGGAGAACCAATTTTTGTTCTACGACCAACTTGGCTTCTTCAATTTCTTGAATCCTTAGTTCTTGCTCCCTAATTTTTTGATTTTGATCCGATATCATTTTTTTTTACTGTCCTCCCAATCCCGTTTACTTCTATCTTCTACATCCAATGCTCGTATCATACAATATATTTGTGAAATGTGCTTCAATACGACATTTTTAAGAGATACTCCTTTAGGTAATTGACCTTCTGGAAACGCCAACTGGTTGATATCTATCAATAATGGGACTTGATTCTCCTCTTCTACTGCAACACCACTTGGAACCCGTCTCGCTTCGATAACTAGAGCTACCCCTTGAACCACTGTACGACTTGATTCTCCGATTTTGTGTATTACATCCACTGCATTGGGATTCTGTGCCAACAAATTTCATTCTCTCTGCAAAGGTGCTGACACTGGTATAGGGTTTTTCTCTTCTGACGGTGGTTGACGCAATGTGTGTGCGATGACAACATACACATAATTTGAACAAATCAAGGATGTGAACTTCCCCAATTTGAACTTCGCTCCTATCTCCGCATGAATACGAGTAGCTACGTAAGCCACCCAGTTGAATACCATCCCTTCAAACGCCCCTACTGCTGCATACAATAATCATTTTGACACATATGTGGGGTGTCGGTACAATCCTAACCGCCTCAGCATGAACCGCAACCATTCCACATATTCTGGTGTAATCGCCTCCTAAGTCCGCCATCCTTGGCTCCTTTCAAAGGATGACATTCCTCCCTTGAAATATCTACCTGGGCTGAAATCGCTTGACTCATCAGTCCCTACTGCCATCTCTCCAATGGGAAGAAACAACACCTTTTCCAGGATTGTTTCATCAATCCCAATAATTTGCCCTTGAATGACACTCGATCCATCCTCGGGGTCGTAATTCTCAATGTATTCCTCCACTAATGACACATTGATTGATGGTAAACACTCTGAATGGTGTAAAAATTGGAACAGCTTCGCAGTCCAAAAATCCCTTATTTTTCTCTGCGTCCAACAGATTTCTAACTTCATCGGCTCTATATTGGTAACGATTATCACAGCCGGTGGTTTTACTGTGCGTTTAGCTCTCACATTTCGGCCACTTTCATCTCTGTCTACAACTCTCTTGGTACTTTCAATCGCCATGACTTAAACTCTTACAGGTCCTAACCGTCAATGCGACTCTTCAATATGCCCAAAACATTAAAATGAAACACAAATAAGCAACAACAGAATATAACACCACAGAATAATCTTTAATAGGAGCCCCACTCCTATTCTATTACTTAGTGATGAGAACGACAACATAGTACCCATACTGTCCATTTCTCACTTCCTTCGCATCTGATACAATAGTGATAACTAAATATCCTTGCACCCGCCTCTACGCCTTATACCATAATTAGGTCCCTCTTGAGTCCATTCGAAGTCCCCTCCCCTCAAATGAAATAAAACCCGTCCCGGGTTTTAGGTATTATATAACCGTAAACGATTCCCATTAATGCGGATACTGAAATGATGGCCCGTGAAATCCTCCAATTGAACAGATCCATTGGAAAATCCTTTAATTATGCGATATGGTCCATGCCGGCGAACTTGAAATTTTTCCGGAAAATGATTGAATCGGCTGTCATATAGCAATATCAAATCATTGGGCATAAAACACTTCGGTCGCAGTTTACTATCATAGTAACTCTTCCTCCGTTTTTGAGTGGCTTCCATGTAGAATAGAGCGACAACCCGTATTTCATCCAATTCCTCCAATTTCATCAACCGAGAGTGTAATGACTCGGTGTCATTGAGGCATTCGTCTAAGATAATACGTAAACTGGGAACCTTCAATTTGATAGGTAAAATTGCCTCTTGACCGTAAACTAATTGGAACAGAGTAGAGTAGGTAGTTACTTTATAGACAATACGATAAGCCCACAAAGCTGCAAAGAGTTTGGTCTCCTAATCAGTACCGGCCCCTGAAATTGTCTTAGTCAAGACTTTGCACAAAATGCCATTGGTCTTTTCCGTTTGCCCATTGGCATGAGGATGATAGGAAGAGGTCTTACGATGCTTGATCTCATATGTGGTCATCAAGGCGACGATGGTAACATTGATGAAATGGGTGCTTCGATCGCTGACCAATTCCTTGGGACACCCAAAGCGAGTGATAATATTCTCATACAGAAAAGTTACCACCGTACTGGCATTATCGGTGGAGGTAGCAATCACCTTTGCTCATTTGGTGATATAATCTGTGGCGACTAAGATATACCGCTTTTGACCAAGTTTTGACGCAGGTACAATGGGACCGACAAAATCAATACCCCATTTTTAAAATGGGACCTGGGCCAAGATTGGTACTAACGACATGGCGAAAATACCCGTAGGTCGACTAATTCGTTGACAAGGATCACAACGGCGAACGAATTGGTGGGCACCAGAAAACATTGTGGGCCACCAATATCCGACCATTAAAGCCTTGCGAGCAGTGTTGTCTCCCTCAAAATGACCACCACAACTATCCAAATGACAACCGGTAAGTATCGACTGTACTTCACTGGGAAAGATACAGTACTGTAAAAGACCATCTCGGCCTTGTTTATACAAAGCATCACGAATCATCAAGTATGGGGCACTCTTCAGAATAAGGCGCTTCTTAAGCTTGTCCGTGAAAGTCGGTGGAAAAGTATGGAAGGTCAGAAACTGAATAATTTTGCTATACTCGGGGAATATCACATCCACCACAAATAATGCGGCGTTGAGAAGATCATCAGGAACAGGCTCGTTGCCGAGAATATTAGACAACCGGGATAAATGATTCGCGTTCACATGTTGCTTCCCATGTCTGATAACCATTGTAAAATTGAACTCATGGAGGAGTAAGATCCAACGAGCAATGCACCCATTCAATTTAGGCTTATTAATCAGATATTTGAGAGCATCATGATCCACATAAAATACAAACGGATACCCAAGCAAATAGTGCCGAAATTTTTGAACCGAGTATATCATACCCAACGCCTCTCGTTCAGTAGTAGTATAGTTGCGTTCGACAGCCACCAATTGTCGACTGGCATAATGTATGGGATGATCTAATCCCTTATCATCCTTCTAGCTTAACACCGAGCCAATAGCAACATTGGATGCATCAACATATACATGAAATGGCTTTGTCCAACAAGGAGCCACCAATATTGGTGCAGAGACCAATTTTGACTTTAAGACCTCGAAGGCTACCGTACACTCCTTGGTCCAGATGGGACTAGTACCATCGGATGGAGGTTTCTTTAGTAAGTTCGTTAAAGGTTGACAAATAACCGCAAACGAACTTATAAATCGTCGATAATAACTGACATGACCAACGAACCCTCGAACACCGGAGACTGTCTCTAGTCTGGATAAGTTCATGATATGCTACACTTTGTCAGGATCCGTAGCAATACCACGACTGGAAACAATATGGCCCAATAATTTTTTGGATGGAACACCAAATTGGCACTTCTCCGAATTCAACGATATCCCAAATTTGACACACTGAGCCAAACATTTGCCTAAACAATGAAGATGATCTTGTTTGGTACTGAATGTACAAAAGTCATCTAAAAAGACCTCCATAAACATCCAGAGATAGTCTTGAAAAGCCTGAGTCATCACACGTTGGAACGTGGCTGGGGCATTACATAACCCAAAAGGCATCACGCGATAAGGAAATGTGCCCCTATCTGTAGTAAAGGTTGTCTTGAGCTGGTCTTCTTTTGCAATTTGAACTTGATTATACCCGAAGAAACCATCGAGAAATGAATAGCATTCGTGATCGGCATTGGCGTCCAATATACTATCCGTGAATGGTAACGGAAAGTAATCTTTCTTGGTCGCTGCATTAAGTTTCCGGAAATCTTGACAAATTCAGATTTTTCTGTTCTTTTTCGGCACCATCACAATTGGAGAAACCCACTCACTATTCGGTACCAGATAAATGAAACCCACCGCAAGAAGGTTGTCTAATTCTTTCTTCACCATAAGGAAATATTTAGGATTAAGGCGATGTTGCCTCTGGCGTACCGGTTTAGCGTTTTCTTCCAATATGATATGATGTTCACAGACATCAGCGGAGATACCTTGTAGATCATCATAAGTCCAAGCAAAAGTGGATTTATGATGTAAGAAAAAGTCTGTCTAACAGGTCAACTCTTGTTCCTTAATACCTTCGTAGACCTTAATTAGCCGAGATTCGGCCGTGGTCGCTAAGTTAATAGTTTGACATACAAGTTCAGTAACAATACTCTGTTTCAATTCCCGTAGTGATTTAAAGTTACTCGGTATGTCCGACATATGCGAAGTAACAAATTCCATCTCGAGGGTACTAACATGGTGCACATCGTGCGGAGGTTTCCAGTCAATACTAACATAAGCAGAGCTTTCTAAATCCTTCGGGTATATCAAGTACTCCCCCGGACCTCCACATTGGTACACCACCTCAGGGTGCTGTGCTACCTCCACATTGGCCTCCGTACTCGGTACTTCTATGTCATCCTCGGAGCTAAGCTCTTCGTCCGATGTCAATTCAGATACTGGCAACTGAGACTCCCCGTGATAGCGTACTGGGTACATTTGTAACACCATTTTATCTACGCCCTTATCAATTGTCAAAGTACCCCGACCCCAATCGTTCTTGGCCTTTGCTTGATACAGCCAAGGTCGTCGCAATAAAATAGGGTACGATAAAGTCGAACGTTGTAAGCGAAAGACAATGTAGTCAATTTCATATGTAATATCTGTAATTATAGTTTGAACACTCCATAAAATACCCATTGGCTTAACTCGGCTATGATCTGCCATCCGTAATACCAATGTTGTAGGGACTAATTGTTCCAAATCTAAAGCATCCATTGTATCAGCGTTCATTAAATTGACGCTGGAACCTCCATCTACTTGGATGCCAAAGATGAGAACACCATCAATCGAAACATCAATGGTTGGTGCACCTAGATCAAGGTTCAAACTAATTTCACAAACTTCCATATTACGATGCCGATGTCTTGTTAGGGATGAATCACCGTGAAACGACACTCTGGTGCGACTGCTAGAAGTTGTTTCATAGAAATTGAAGGCCGAATAGCGTCCAAATCCTTTAAAATGTCGTAGGATTTCATATTTAGGATAATTCCCAATGCCCTCTTCCATTTCATGGGTTTGAGTTTAACTCCGTGAGGTAAATTATTCTGCCGCCCTGGACTTGGAATTGGAACAGCAGCTTGAGCTTCCTTGGGACTACCTTTCCCAAGGAGATCTTTCAACGGGTATGATGCTTCTTGGAACTGCAGTGGAAACAGACCGGTTCGAGACGAAACTGAAGACTCCGTAATTGGAACCTCATTGGGCTTCGCAACCAAATCAGGGCTCAAAACTTTTCCAATGTTAGGACCTGAATGGGATGGATCCATAATTAGGTGTGATTGGCCCTTCCCTTTTTGCTGACTCCTAGTAAGAACGGTATGGACACATTCCACTCGATTTACTGGAGAGTCTTGAGGACCTCGATTTATTCCCTCCATTTTTCCTGGACTCTGGATCTGCTGATCTCGATTATTGAAATTGAATGGAGCATTACATTGGTGATACATATGCCCTGACTGCTTGCAATTCCCACAAACTGGCGCATAATCGTCACTGGCTCTTGGATTGGGACATTCATTGGCATAATGACCAATCTGTCTACAACGAAAACAACGCAATGGCTTTTTTGCACCCCCATCAGGCATACTGGGTGTCTCCACCGGTATATACCTACTAAGTTTGTTCAATGTAGGTTGAGAAAACGATCCTGGTTGTCCTGGTTGTACTTGATTCAATGGCATCGATGGAGCATATGGTTGATATCCATGTTGCTCCTTACCATAGTTTTGAGGATTTGATACAAACTCTTGATTATAAGTGGAATTCTAAAAATAATTGACTGCTCGATTTTGTCGGTTAGATCGATTTCCATGCCATCCAAACGTATTTCCTGTTTGAACTTGATTGACATCCCATGGAGCTGGTGGAATCATGGTCGGATTACTGAATTGTTGTTGTCTTTGCAAATTCCAACAATTAGCGGTTAAGTGCTTGCCTCCACAAAATGTACATTTATCCAACACTTGTGAAGGTGTCGGGCATTCCGTTACCAAATGACCGTGGCCCTGACAATTACTACACCATACATTGGTCCTAGTATCGGTTGGCTTTTACCTCTTCTCCTTATCTTTGGCCATGTTAATGGCCATTTCCTCCATTTTCTTCTTCAAGTTCAATAACAAGGCTTCATTGGAATCTTTTGAAGTTGGTATTATTTATTTTTCTGCCAAAGTTGACTCTTGTGTTTGATATAGAAAATATGGAGCATACGCTGTTGTGACTTGCGGTGGTAAAGCTTGCAATGGAGTAACATTAACTGGCCCTTGAGTATTGGTACTTGAATGGGCCACTGTTTCGATCATCTATGGATAACTACCCACTGATCCGTTCAAAGCCGGATATTGATAATTGCTTTGAATTGGTACCATCATAGTACTCGCAGTTAAAAATTGATCATAATGGCATTCCTTCCAAACCTTGGTTCTATCAAGGGATGCAGATACCGTAACTGGTTGAGCTTCTTTTACAAACATTTTTAGCTGTGGTGGGTGCAAACCATTTATTAATATAGATAATATAAATGCCTTCGGCATTTGGTGGTTCGGCCACTTACTAAGTATATCAGCTACTCGGCCATAGTATGATTCCACCGCCTCTCTTAGGATCATTTTGCTGTTCATTAACCTTCCTCGAAGACGGTCTTCAAAACCAATTGATCGAAAATGGGTCAAAAATATATTCTTCAATGCTTCCCAGTTCGAAAATTAACCAACTGGTTGACGGTTATATCATTCAAACGCCGTATCCTTTAAGGTTGCTGGCAACCATTGTAACCAAATATCCTCGGTTCTCCCATTATTGGCGACACATGCTGTCAAAAACTGCGACAAATGTTGATCTGGATCCGCGCTCGGAAAGCCCTTAAAGGTAGGTAATGGAGCCACGCTAGTTGTGCAATCACTCACAGTACCCATTTGTACTGCTTTGGGAACCGCTGGACCTTCCGTCGTCATTGAATTTGACAATGTGACGCTTAATCGTTTGTTAATATAGTCTACGTCTCTCCCAAATATATTTTCCGAACTTTCCACCCTGCTCAATTTGCTATTATTATCCTTGAACAAGTTTATTAGTTGAATAGGAGGTGAGAATGACAGATTTTGAAATACACTAAATTGGCCCTTATTGACCAATAATTTATGCCACTCTATGGAACCAGTTTTGACAGAATCGGCAGTTTCCGCTATTGGAAACGTACCCAATGGAGTACCCAATGGAGTACCCAACTCTTCTGTGATTCCCCCACTCTTAGTTAACGGTCTCAGAAGAAACCCTGGCCTATTGACCAAATTTTCCGCAAGTGCTCTTGGCAATTTCTCTAACGGTATATACTTCTGAAATATTAGATGTCGATTAGCTTCTGGGTATGCTCGAATATGACGACAGGCATGCAACCATGGCTTAATCTAGCTTTGTCTATGATTCCTTTTTAACTTTCTTTGTTGCTCGTTTCGCAACAAATTTCTTACTTGCGATCTCTCTATTCTTTTTCTTGACTGCCGTATTTTCTTTACTATTAAGTTTTTATTCTTAATAACCATACTCTTTCATTATATTCTTCTGCGACTGCTATCTATTTCCCATCTACTTCAACTGGCAGTTAATACCTAACACTCCATGCTATTATCAATTTCCCCGGCAGCGGCACCAAAATGTGATTGTCGTTTTACTTACTCTAACTAATCTAATCAGAGTAAATCTATATAGGGGAATTCAAATACAGGAAAAGAATACCGCATGAGCTTACACGTTAGGATCATACAATTAACTGTATTTCACACTACTTAAAATACCCAGAAAATACTACAATGCTTTCCACTTCCTAATAATACTCCACCATCACTGATAACAACAACGTGTAATCTCCCACTATCCCAAATGATAGGACATAATCATACTATAATCCAAACTCTGGAGTTCTTCACCATTAACTGCCTTCACATTACAATGTTTCACACAAACACAGACTCATTTTCTCTGCTGAACTACAATCAGATTTCAGCATTCAATCTTCCTTCTTCCCATTTAATAACAATCATACTTCCATTCCATAATTCACTTTCACAATATTCAGAAATTCTTAATCTTCTTATTCAAAGAAAATAACAAATAAAAGAAAAGAGGTAGCACCAAGCTTATCCCGGCTCACACTATCACAGTCTGGCCCTTACTTCCTCTCTCCCATCTTCCTTATGCTACCACGAGATACCAACTGCTACATCTCTAATGAAAACTGCTTTTCCTAACTATTCATCCATTTTACCTACTGAACTACCTTTTCAACAGTCATCTATTCCTGTTTACACTATAAACTAAGTATCTACAATTCAGCAAATAACTACTTATTCTACAATTACCATCGATATCTTCATTGTATTCATTGTTGGTTCTAAGAATTGAAGGCACACTATGGTCTATCTTCTTTGGCACTTCACTTTGATTTATATTTCTTCCATTTTCATTGTTATCATCATCTTCTTCTTCTTTCGTTTCTGAAATTGATGATATGTCTACAAATACACCATTACTACCACTTGGCATATCTCTAAGTGCTCAAAAATACTCTTATGCTCTAAAAATTTAATATCATGACTTTTGATGATCTTTTTGGTTTTTAAATGCATTAGCCTATATGCCTTTGTACCTTCACAATATCCAACAAATACACATTTTGTATTCTTTGCATCAAATTTGGACTTCATGCAATCTGCTATCTTTGCATAAGTAATGCATCCAAAGATCCTCATGTATGAAACACAAGGTTTTTTGCCACTCCAAGCTTCTTGTGGAGTCATTGATATGAGTACACTTATAAGGCATCTATTCCTTATGTACATTAAAGTAACCGTGGCTTCAACCTAATACTCATGCCCAAGGTGTTATACATGAAACATACTCCTTGTCATCTCTACAATGGTATCATTTGCTCTTTCAGCAACTCTATTTTGTTGTGGAATGTAAGGAGTAGAGGTTTGTCTTACAACACCTTGAATCTTTAAGAATTCATCAAAATGCTTTGACATATATTCACTTCCATTGTTTGTGTGCAATACTTTGATCTTGTACTTACATTGTTTCTTTAAAAGAGCTTTAAACTCCTTAAACCTTGAAAAATACTCATTCTTAGCTTTAATGATGTAAATCCACACTTTTCTTGAAAATCATCAATGAATGTGACAAATTACCTTGCTCCTCCAATAGATGGTATCTTTATTCGTGTACAAATATTAGAATGCATAATTTCCAATAATTTGATTGCACGTGTTGCAACTCTATTTAGAAATGAACCCTTTTTATTATTTGCCTTGTATACAACCTTCATAAGCAAGTGTCATGGCATTGTGGCTGAAACAACCAAGATCCAAGCTACTTATCATGCATTGAAGCTCTTTCATGCATTTGGCATTCAAATGACTAAGTCATTGAAGCCAAATTTCAAATTGATCTTGATCTTGTGGAAAAACAACAAATACAACCACTTTAATACTATTTATCTTCTTACAATTAATGAAGTAGAGATTTCCATCTCTAAGGCCTTTGGCAACATATTCTCTATCTAATATCTTCATGAAGCATCCATTCATATCAAATTGAATCTTACAAATATGTGATAAAAATTTGCTCACTGAAAGAAGATTCTTTTTCATCTTTATCACATATAAGACTTCCTTCAATTTGATCCTCTTGATTTGGTCCTTCACAATGATCTCTACAATAATTGAGCCAATTCTAATGGCTTGTACTATGCCATTGTCTCCCAACCAAACTTTGATTATTGGAATTTCTTCGTAAGTATCAAATGAACATTTATATGGTGTCATGTGCTTAGTAGCACCCAAATCTATAATCCACTTAAACATTGTAGCCATAGAAGCTCCTTCACTTACGATGAAAGCATAGTCATCTTCATCAAAGTTATCACAAGCATTGTTTGCATTGTTTCTATCTCCTTTTTTTGGCTTTGTAGCAATTTATAGCAATGTGACATGATTTTCTACAAATATAATAATTTTTCATGTTGCTCTTTAAACTATCACATTGGTGAGAATAGGTACCTTTGTCTTGTCTTGAGAATAGAGCCAAATCCTCACTTTGATGCTATTTTTCTTTCCTCTTGGTTATTTCATGGACAAGTATTGATGTGATATAGTGCATAGGAAGCTCTTTCATGTTGATGGACTCCAATGCCACAATGAGGTAGTTATAGGATTTAGGAAGGCTCATGAGCAATGTCAACACAATTTTTTTATCATCAACTGGCATGTGAACAACTGGTAGTTGGTTTGCAAGTCCTTTTACCTTGTTGAAATGAACCATAATGTCATATCTTTCTTTCATCTTTACTGTTAAGAACTTCCTTCTTGTTCATAGAATATTTACAAGGTTTCTACTCTCATAGATGTTGTAAAAAGTCTTCTATGCATCTATTAATTCAGTATAAGTAATTACATGTGAAAAGTTGGCATCGTCAAGATTTCTTGCAATCATGCCAAAAGCATTCCTTTTACATTGTTTGTACTCCTTCTTCACCTTCATATCAGTATCATCACTTGGAGGGTCTTCACTTTTATCAACAATGTCCCAAAAATCTAATGAAGCCAACAAAAGGTATATTTTTTTTTCTTCCAATGATAGAAGTTGTGACCCCTAAACTTCTCAATCACTCTCAAACCTTCACCTTTATTTAAAGCCATGTCTAAGGAAGGGGTGGATAAAAAAAATCAAAAAAAAAGAAGAATGAACTCTTAAAATCAACAACAAGATGTTGTTGCCTTAGAAACCTAGAATGCCCTTTTAGTAAGTAAACTATTGTTTTCACTCTTCAATTACTTTTAACTTCACATATAAGTCTTCTCACAAGTCTGATATTCTATCATAACCTCTTATATTAGCTTTGCCTCTTTTTAGTCACGTCTCTTCTTTCATAAAATACTTCTAACCTTACAAAGTACTTATTATCACAATAAGTGGATCTCTTAAAGAAATTCATATATAAAACTACAAAGTTAGAGCACCAATGATAAAGCTCAGCAAAGAAACACAACACAAGTGTCCTAAAACATCAATCTAAGGTGTCTAATAATATCCAAGATTATGAATGCACTTAACAATAAGTAAAAGTAATAAAAACATCAATAACTATATGTAAAAGTAGGTTTAGAAGATACCAAATCCTAATGTCAGCAACAACCATAAGATCTACTCTTAATACCAACAAAGACTTCAAAGAACTTCAAAATTCACAAGTAAAGGTGATTGGATCCATAACCTATTGAAGAACAAGCATTTTGAAGTCACAACACTTAGTATCAGCAAGGTTGCATACAAAGAGAGTATGGAATTAGATATGTTTCACTTCTAATATCTAATACTTATAGGTAGTGGTTGCTGTCCAAAAAGAAAACTTCTATTCTTTGACTTTTATACACATGGTCCTAGGATCCTTTTGGCAATTCACTAACCTCAAAGATATTCTATGCCATGTACTAATTATTCTTACTTAGTCTTTGAATATTCTATAGTTAATACTTTATGATCTTAACTTTGACTCTTAGTCTTTAACCTCGACCTATATCCATGGAATTTCTTTTCTATATACCAAAAATCGACCCTTTGACCATTAACAACTTATCGAAGGTAATATCTTCTATAAGATAATTTATTCTACTTTCACTTTTACTTCAACCATAGAAAGATAATGTACATATAAGTTAATTTATTAATACATATAATATTTGAGGTCGTTGTTCCATGCATTCACAAAGCTCATACTTACTCTTGGATTGCAAACTGAAGAAGTAGCAAATTTTTTGGAATTTTTAATATAGCATTTATTTCGATATTCTTTACTTGAAATATATGATTTGTTGTTGGAGTCAATATAATCAATATCTCAAAGTTATTAAAGTTGATCCAATATACTTTAATATACACATAAAATTGATTAGTTATAAAGTTGATGGATATACTTGAAAGGCTTTTAAGATTTAAAACATGAGGTTCATGGTAAATCATAGCACTTTCTTATCAAAAGCATGATGTTGGTTTAATTTAAGATAATTTTTTTAATAAGTAAAGAATCCTATTAGAGTATAAGCATTAATTGTCATGAATAATTTTTTGAATTTCTATTTTGGTGTATCTTAATTTCTTTTATTTATAGAAAATTAAAGTTTGAATGTTTGATTTTTTACTTAATACTGATGTATATTATCATGAATTGCAAAAATAGTTCTTTGTATTATATTTTGTGCATATAGTTCTACTTCATGTACCATTTTGAAATATATTGTCCTAAAAATCAAAGCTTTTAGTAATCATATATAAGAAAAATAAAAAATTTTATGATAATTATATAGATATATGGATTTGAGATATTGCCTTAGTATTTAAAAAATAAAAAAGTTAAAAATTTTTACAAAAGTAGGGTGACTAATACTACCTCAGTTCTCTCTAGTAATATACAAATGTTTTTTTAGTAACATTGCTTCAAAAGTAATAATGCTTCAAAAAAAATTATTTTTATTTTTTAATAGTGTTAATTTAATCAATTTATTTTTTAATAATACTAAGTGTGTGATTAGTATCTTTTTATTGATCAAATTATTTTTGTTGTTTCTTGGTAAATTTATTCTTTACTTGATTGCCTATTTCCAAAGTAGATTCATATTATGTATAAAAAATATTACAATGGATTTATATTATATATGAAAAATATTACAGAGGATTCTTATTGTATACAAGGCTTTATTGATGGAAATTCTTGATACAACTCAATTCAAGTATAAAGTTGGAACTCTTCTATATGTTACTAATTTAATCATAAGCTTCAATTACCAATATCAAATGATATTTTCTACTTGAACGTGTAGGATCAAAATGAATTATTCAAGAGTTTTTATGTAGAAATATTTTGAATTAGAATTAAATTATAGGCTCTTTTAAAAATTTCAATTACTATAAATAATTTTTTTTATATACTATAATTTTTATAATAATAAAATAGCTAAATAACATACTCAATTTATAATTTATAATTTTAAAATAAAAATAATATAATAAATAGTTATAATATAATATAATAGGTATTATAAATATCTAATATAATTTCTATTAAATATAATAATATATAATATTATAAATCTAAATATTTTGATAATTTTTATTTTTTAAAGATGTAATTATATTATATTATTTATAAAATCTTTTTATCTAAATTGATTATTTTATTATGATAAATTTAATCAATTTTTTTTATCCAAATCTTATTGCAAGATTCTTACAAATAGATAGAATCATATTATAGATCAATGCAAAGAGTCAGCTATGACTGAGTCATCATACATGCTTCAGGTTGAATCTCTACAAGCAAAAAAGTAAACTAGAACTTACAAGAATAAGCTAGGAAAATATCTAATAGTTTCAATTATATACTTTGCTAAACATGTGTTTTTTTATAAGTCATGTTTAATATAAAAATAAGTGTTTATAACTTATAATCTATTGTTAAGTTTCTATCACATATTCAATCCATTCTTTTGATATAGAATTCTAATTCCACTCACCAATTGTGTCACTATAGTAATTATATTTTAAATTTATTATGAAATTTTTGACTAAGTATGATAAATTAATTAAAAAATTTCTTGAATAAGTATAATTATTTTATAAATAAATACCAAAAAGTATAAAATACATAAAATATATATATATATATATATATATATATATATATATATATATATATATATATACACTTATATTTACATAGTATACTTATATACATTATAAACTATAGACTTGTAGGCTTTATAATGCACCTTAGACTTTGAGAATTTGAAGAAGAATTGAAGGAGCATAATTTATGAAATTGTGGAGAATTGATTGGATATATTTCTTATGATAAAAATACAAGTTTAACTATATGAATACATTGACTATAAGAATACATTAATTATTAATAAATTAAAATTGAAACTGAAATTAGAGTAGTGCAAGGTCAATCCATTTCTTTAGGAGAGTAATTGGTGGATTTTAGATAGGAGAAATTTTAGATTTTCTTCTTTTTTACTTAGTGCTTCCTTCTCTAATTATAACATTTAATACATTGGCTTATATCAATGTAATAGAGTTACAAATTTCATCTTAAAATAAAAGTAGATGATTTGTGAGCCTTGTATTAAGAAATGTTAAATTTATTCAAGTCTATGCTAGAAGTTTGTACTTCTATCAATGAATATGTAGTTGTATTAGAATTCATCATGGTACATTAAAAGGATTCTATTCTTTTATTTTTATTTGAAACCACTTGAATACTTTGAATTTGAATCTCATTATTGTTTTAAATAAATTTTAATCTTATTATTATTATTATTATTATTATTATTATTATTATTTATTTAGTTTTTTAACAATGATAATTTCTTTAAAAAAAGTAGAATACTATATTTTTGTAGAAATTTTCATTTGATATTAGAGTTTGCAGATTATTCTCTTCTCATTTGACTTATAGATTTTTTTGAGTTTTTTATAGAAGGAAAAATTATAGATGCTACTTTTGATAGAAGTGAAAATAGATTTGTAACCATTATAGATCTTCATAAGCTTGCCAACACTCTTAAGCTATAAATCTCACGTATCTCTAACATCAACTATAGAAGTAGTATTTGAATGCTTATAGGAGATGTCAACAATAAAGTTCAAAGTCTATGCCAAAAAATTGTGCAATTGAGAGAAGTAAGTAGATCAAGTTTACAACTAAATCTAAAAAGTCTTGCTACTACAAGTACAAGGGAGGCAAGGATAAGTATGCTATACAAGTTTTATGGAACAAGATTGAAATTTCAAGGATTTTTATAACAAATAAAGCTTTATCTAAGGTTACATCATTTTCAATACCGTGACGCAACATAGATTGGATTGATAAGATCTTTATCAATCAATTTTAATATAGGTTAAAAGATAACATCAAAGATTTATTATTGACAATATCAAAATAAAATAATTAAAGTAATTTGTTATTGAAGCCATTGCATGCAACAATTGACTCTTTAAAAGACATAAAAAATTAAGATTTAATTGGAGAGATATAACTCAAGTTATGGCGATAACTTCTAAGTTTATAAAGCTTATTTATCAAGACTAGAACCTATACGAATTGACATGGTATGTTTCAAACTTCTTATTGAGTAAAAAAAGAGTCAAAGTTATAAAAAAAGATTGTGCCTATATTGTAGAGAACCTAACCACACCGCTCAATATTATTTGAAGAAATAATACAACCATAAAATAAAGAATATGATTGCCAAAGAGGATGATGTTGTGCAATAACATGACTATATGGTTAAAAAATAAAAATATGGATGTTATTATAGAAGAAGCTAATAGAAAGATGTAGTAAATAAATAAAAATAAATGATAGAAATATTATAAAAATTCTAGTTTTAATAATTTTTTTTGTAGAAGGCTCTTTTATTTATTTTATAGAAGCATAAATACTTCAAATCAAAGAAAATAAAATAAATAAATAATATAGGTATCTTTAAAAAATAAAAAAATAGGTTTAAGTAAAAATTACTTCAAATTACTAAAATTTGATACTTAAAGAGGTCAAATTATAAACCTGGATCAAAATTAGATTTTGAAGCACATAACCATGTACCTATGGTGATTCAAAGTTTTTTTTATCAATCAAAAAATAAGATTTGAGAACAAACTTGAGAAGAGATTTATAAAAGTTGATTTCATGTCATTTGAATAAATATTGATGTTTCAAAGGCTTTTCAAAGTTAGAGATGTACTTGGTAGGTTTAGATTTTAAGAAATAAAAATAAATTTATAAATGTTAGGATTTTTTGAATTTTATAGATTCAACATAGGTAAAAATATATCAAGTTATTATTATCCTTGTCTTGAATAGATGCAAGAAATTTTATATCAATTGAATGATTAGATTGAAGGTTTTCAAAGTTTTTATGGATTGAGATTTTGGATAATTGAAATTTAGGATCAGTGAAGGTTTTTGTGATCTAAAAAACATTGTTAGTTGATTGAAATAAATTTTAGTGAGAGAAAATTAAACTTAAATACTTATATATAATTTAATTTTTGAAACAATTCAATTTTTGAAAAAAGAGAAATCTTTCTTAAAAAATCAACATTCAAGTTGGAAAAAGAAAGTAGCCAATATTGAAGAGGTTTTGATAGCTTTTCTTGCAATTGATATGTATAATTTCTATATATATCATGTAAGTCTTACATGATATATACAAAAATTATAAAAATATGGCGAAATAAATTTCAATAAATTACAGAAATTTATTGAAATTGTAATTAAAGCCTAAGATATAGAATCTAATATTGATCAAATCTAACCAAAGTTTTAAATAAATTATAAAAAAAAAAAAAAATCTTAAATAAATCTTAATTGAATATTAATTAAATCCTAATCAAATCCTAGAAAAACCTTAACAAAAACCTAAATCCTAAACCAATCCTAAATCTTAAATATATTCTTACCAAATCCTATTGTAGATTGAAATCTACATAACTAACAATCAAATAATCATTTTCAATTTAAATTTTTCAAACATCTCAATAAATAAGATGATAACAAGTATAATTTTTTTAAAAAAGATCAAACTTATCAGATAGAAGATAAATCCTAAAATCCGCTTAGATGTTGATTAGCCTCTTTTTCTATACTTAATATCAATCTCTTAGAGCCAAAATCTCTTAATTCTATTATTAAATACCTCTCAAAATTCACATATATGTTGGAAATCAAGTCTACTATATGTATAAAAAAATTTAAATTCAATCAAAGTAGAAAATTTCTAAAAATCTTAAAAATCTTCACTAATCCTTAAAATCCCATTTTTGAGACCTCAACCTACTTAAATTTCAATAAACTTCAATCTAACTATTTGATCATGTTCAAATTTATAGCATGCAATAAGAAAAATTATAATAAAAAATCCACAAATTATCATTAGTAGATCTACTACCAAACTTACAAATTTTTTTAAATATAAATTCTTTCTTTTATTTCACAAAACGAGATTCACCAAACACAACCTTGACTTTGCAAAGCTTCTATAAAGTCATTACAAACTCAAATTTCCCAGAATTAATGCTTAAATAAATCTTATGAAGTCTTTGCTTAAATTCAATTCTTTGATTTGTAAAGAAACCCCAAAGTTATTGTAGGTACATGGTTTTGTGCCTCAAGGTCTGATTTTGACCCAACTTGGCAACTAATCCTTTCCAAGTATCAATTCAAATTTTTTTTGAGATAATTTTTATTAAAATACAATATAATATTTTCCTCACTCTTTCATATATTAGCTATGATATATCATGACAATATAGAAGTAATAAATGATTATTTGTTGTCTTTTGGAGATGTTAATTATGAAATTGTTCTTTTAGATGTAGCAAATAATAATCATAAAAGCTTAGTAATATTTAATGTGATTAGATCAAATTTTAATTTTATCATTTTAGGATTATTTTTGCCAAATAGTTTTTTCAAAACATTGATTTTTTTTATATAGTTTTAATAGGAATTTTCTAGTTAAAAATAAATTCATAATTCCAATATGTCCAAATTCTTATTAATAGGTGAAAAAGCTTTCATGCATGGTATAAAAAAATAATCTACTTTTTTTATATATATCACAGCTACTTTAAAAAAAAAAAAAAAGATTTTAAGTAGCATTCTAAGCCAATATTGAGATTATCAAGATATTTTTGAAAAGAAAAATGCAAATACTCTTCTAAAGCATTATTCCTATGATTGTTCCATCAATCTTCAAGAAAGAATTCAACTACCATTTGGGCCAATCTATAATTTATTTCAAAATAAATTGGTTGTATTCAAAAAATACATTGAAAAAAACTTAGCTAAAAACTTCATTTGATATTCTAAATTTTTAGCAAAGGCTCCTATCTTATTTACAAAAAATAAAGGCAAATCTTTGTTAATGTAAGTGACTATTAAAGTTTCAACAAGATGGCAATAAAAAAAATAGATATCTTCTACCTTTGATTTTAAGACTGCTTGATCAATTTAATCAATCAAAGATCTATACAAAAATAGATCTATAAGAAGTATATAACTTAATATGCATTAAAAAATAATGAATAAAAAATTACATTTCAAATCAAGAATGAACTTTTTGAATATAATGTCATGTATTTTGGACTCAAAAATGCATTAGCTTCCTTTCAACATCTATAAATCAAATATTTTGTGAACTTATTGACTATTTTATTATTTTTTATTTAGAATTTTTTAAATCTATTCTAAGAATATAAAAAAAATATGAATTTCATGTTTATACGTACTAAAAAAAAATTAAAGTTGAAGGATTATATGCCAAGATAAAAAAGTATATATTTTAAATTATTTAAGTTGACTTTTTAGAATGCATCATTTCAAATGATGGCCTAATGATGGATCCTAAGAAGGTTCAAAATAACATAGATTGGAAGATCTCAAAAATAGTCAAAGATGTGTAATATTTTTTGAAATTTTCCAATTATTACGAAATTTTTATCAAAAGCTTTTATCAAATTGTGGCTCTTCTTACACATTTGATATGTAAAGAAAAACTTAAGTAGATCAAAGCAGTTAAAGCATCTTTTGAAGCTTTGAAGAGAGTATTTATTTTTGCAGTAATCTTATCTTAGATCAACATTTCTAAGGTATTTTTTTATGAAAATAGATGCATCTAAATTTGCTATGGATAGAGTCTTGTCACAAATAAAATTAGATGATAAGCTTTATTTAATAGCTTTTTATTTCAAGAATTTTTTAGCAATTGAGATTAACTTCAAGTTCTATAATAAAGAATTTTTTGTAATAGTGGATTTATTTTAAGAATGACATAATTATCTAGAAGGTGCTTTTAATCTAGTTATTATGTATATAAATCATAAGAATCTCAAGTATTTCATATTAGCACATGTTTTGAATCGTCACCAAATCCATTGGAGTATGTTCTTATTAAGATTTGATTTTAAAATTACTTTTTAATTCAAAAAATAACAAGGTTAATCAAACATCTTTTTTATATATTTTTATCTTATATCCAAAGAAAGTAATGGTGCTTTTATTCAAAAAAGAATAATTTTCTTGAAGTTGGAGCAATTTCATCTTTGAACAATAAAATCAACATTGACTATTGATTCAACCTTTTTCAAATAAATTCAATTAAGTATATTCTTTGATTTTCTTATTTACAATATTAAGAATAATTCTTTTAAATTTCATGAGACTTCTAGGTTTGAGTTTTAAAATAATTTATTCTATTTGAAAAGATAATTATATATTCCAATAGACAAAGCATGATTATACGTTCTTTAAGCTTATAATAAATTTTTAACATTCAAATATTTTAGACACATTAAGACTTTAGAGCTAATATTGAAATATTTTTTATGGATTTCAATATGGAAGGCAATTAAAGACTTTATATAATAATTTGACATTTGTTCAAGATCAAAAATTCTTTATCATTGATTTTATGGATTTCTTCAATTATTATCTATTAAAAAACAATCATTTTCTTTTGTTTCTATGAATTTTACTATAGATCTTCTAGCCTTAGGTTTATATATTTTTATATTTGTGATATCAGATTTTTTTTTCAAGATGATACATTTTGTACCATGTACAAAATCTATTACTAGTTAAGAAATAACTAAGATTATGAAGTCAAAAAAGCCTTAGATTCAAGATGATTCCAAAATGAGTTAAAATATCTTATTTATTAGCATGGATATGATATTAGTAAATAGATATAGAAGCCAACTAATTGTTTTGGAAATACAATGAAGAAAGTTGATACTTTTCATCAACAACATGCATCAAAATCAAATAAAAGATAGCAAATTTTTGCTATAGAAAAATTGAAATTCAAGAAAAGATTGTATTTAATCATCTATTTTTGTTTACAAGTTTTATGTATTTACAGTCCTAATGAGATGAAAAATCAATAGCTAATAGATTCAACTTAGGAACCATTATTTTTTGACTAATTGAATGAAACATGATGATTATTATAACCTTTAAGACGACATAATCAAGAAGAAGACCTTCAAAAATAATACATCTATATATATATATATATATATATATATATATATTTGAATAAATAACAAGATACAACACGTTTGATATTACAATTTTTCAATATTTGGTGATTTTATTGGAGGTAGGAACAACTCATAATGGTATTAAAAATATTTTATTTGAAAGAAATTATGTAGACCTCAACAGTGATCTAATAACAAGGTAGTCTTTTTACTATGGAATGGAAACTTATTAATGGTTGAGAGGACCTATCAACAATCTTCAAAGAAAAAAATAATCAAAATATGTGACAGATATAATTTGTCATATCTTGGACTTTTTCAATATGTAATTACTACTCCTTGTGGAACTTATCTTTAGAAGAAGGAATAATTTTACAAATATAAATATTTATTCTAATATTTATTTAAATATTATTTATAGGTAAAAATAGATAAAGATAAATTAATTTGATAATATCTTATAGAAAAGCTTATTAAAAGATTTACAGATATGGTTTCATCTTTATGCATGTATATAAGTATTTCATAGGTCAAAAACTTGGCAAAAAAATAAGCCATATGTAACAGATTTTCATATGTTAATAAAACTATATAGTAAAAAATAAAAATATGGATGTTATTACAAAAGAGCCTAATAAAAAGATGTTGTAGAAAAATAAGAATAAATGATAGAAAAGTAATAAAAAATTTAGTCTAAATGCTGTCTTTTGTGGAAGGAACTTCTATTTACTTTATAGAGGCCTAAATAAGCCAAATAAAAATAAATAAGATAAGAAATTTATATAGACATATTTAGGAAAAAGTTAACAATAGGTTGAAGCAAAATTTACCTCAAATCACCAAAAATTGATACTTGGAAAGGACTGGTTGTCAACTTCAATCAAAATCAAATTCCAAGGAACAAAACTATATCTATATGGTGATTCTTGGAATTGTTAGTAGATCAAAGAATGGAATCTGGGAGCAAACTTGAGGAAAAATTTTTAGGCATTAATTTCATATTATTTGAATCAATATTGAGATTTTGAAGGATTTTTAAAATTAATAATATTCTTGAGGGGATTTAGGTTTTGAAAAATAAAATAATATATTTATAAATTTGAATATTTCTTGAGGTTTGTGGTATATTTATGGTTGGAATTTATAATTTTTTTTAGTGTACTTGTTGTAAATTTGTATACAAATTTTGAAGTCAATCAAACAATTAGATTAAAATATATGAGGATTTTTGTAAATTGAGGTCTCAAAAATTGGAGCTCAATGATTAGTGAGTGTTTCTAAGATCTTTAGTAATCTATCAATTAGATTAAAGTGATTTTTTTTTGCATGATTACTAATCTTGATTTTCAATGTTTGGATGAAATATGAAAAAAAATCAATAATTCACGAAGGAGATATTGGTGTTGGAAGTTTAGCATGTAGATTGGAATAGAAGGCCCTTCAATACTCGATTGGATTATCTTGCATTTCTCTCAATTGATAAGTGTAATTGATTCTATCTTTTTTATGGTTGTTTTTAACTAAAATATTAAGAAGTGTGCAAATTTTGAGTTTATATCAATAATTTGATGATTAGTTGTTGAAGTTCTATTTTGCTATAGGATTTATTAAGAATGTGTTTAAGATTTAAGTTTTTATTAGAGTTTGATTTTAGGATTTGTCTATGGTTTGGTTAAGGCTTAGAATTTGGTCTGAAAATTAATTAAGATTTGTCTCGGGTTTAGGATTTCATTAATATTTCATTTAGATTTGACCTAAGATTTGATTAAGATTCAATTAGGATTTGTTTTTAGATTTGGTTTATGTTCAATTAGAGTTTTAATTAGGATTTTATCTAAGATTCAATTAATATTTAATTAGAATTTTAATTATGATTTGACTTAAGATTGAATTAAAATTTAATTATAATTTTAATTATGATTTGACTTAAGATTGAATTAAAATTTAATTATAATTTTAACTAGAATTATATTAGAATTTCTATTTTATTATTTATTTAGATTCTTTATTATTTCTTTGAATTTTTTATTTTTAGTATTTTTTAAAGAATATTGGTATTTTTTAAAGATTTATTTTTATATTTCTTTAAGATTTTTTGTTATTTTTTTGAAATTAAATTATGATTTTTTTGTATCTTTTGTGGCTTCTTTTAAATTTATTTTGAATTGATTAAAGTTTGATAGAATTATTTAGATTTACTTAAAATTTATTTAAGATTCTATTAGACTTAGTAGGATTATTATTGCATTTCTACTTATCTTCCATAGTTAGGTACTTGATGCATTTTCAAGCAAGAATATATGTAATACGACAATATATTAGTAGCTTATGGTACAAGCTAATAATGTGGTATACGTATAAAAAACTTACCTTGTAAGTTAAGTCATGTGTCTTGCAAATTGGAGACATACTGAAGATCCTATAGAATATTGCCACATAGATTTTATTTAGATTTTATATATAGAAATAAGAATGAATTCTTCTTTATCCTTTTCAATGCCTTTCTAGTCTTTAGACTTATTTCAACACTTTTTAGTCTTTTTATTTTTGTAAATAGCCATTCTAGTTTTAATACTATATAAGTTTTGAGTGAATATCCATTCTTTTTGAGTTATAGAAGAGTGTATTGAATTATTGATTCTTTGAGATTTATGTCCTTGATATGTTGAAGAAATCAAGGAAGATTTCATAAAGAGGGTATAACCATAGGAATTGGTGAACAAATGAAGCAATTTTCTCATAAATATTAAAATAAAAGAAAAAGATTGGATGATTGTCAAAATATTTGAAATATGGATGTCCAATGCCCACATTACAAGGTACTCTATTGGATGGATGAACAAACCATGTCATCAACAAAATTATATCTATAATTTGATATATGTTGTGTTCATAGTAAGATTTAACTTTTTCTTCCTAAAGGTCTCTCATTGTTAATTAGACAAAAACTTGATAGAAAAAATGAACAAAGCAAGGAATTTTGAAAGACTTTTTGATATATAATGATGTATGTATATATATGTCTTATCACAAAAATTGATAATATTATCTTGCAAAGATATGATCCATATAGCTTTTGCATATTTAGAGAGTTTTGGTATCAAATAAATATTCTTTTATCAAAAAAAGATGTAGAAGTAAGTTATATGCAACTTTACATTTATGATCCTAATATTAAAGATGAAGCAAAAATAGTACGTAATGACAATTTGTCAATTTAGACAATAGAAGAGCCTTAAGAATGTTTGAAAGAATATAAGATATTTTTTGTACTTTCTCAATAAGTGTTGAAGATCAAAAAGTAGTTGCTTAGTTACAACCACATAGAGATTAAGCATAGTATGTTGCTAATAGTCAAAAGGTAGCAAAGAGTTAAAAAAAGTTAGTGTAGTGGCACCAAGGATTTGTAGGTGGTGGCTAAATTAAGAAAGAACCTAGGATTTAGTTGGATGAAGTAGAAATGGATGTAATATCAAAAGGATGGAAGTTGCTTCGTTGGTTAGCAAACCACCACCTATAGGTAAAGGGTGTTGGGAGTAAGAATTATCTTACCTCACACTTCTCTTTGTGTACAAACCTTGCTGATGCTAAATGTTTGTAGCTTTTAGACTTCTTTTCTCTAATAGGTTATGGACCCACATATATTTGCTTGAGTGTTTTGAAGTTCTTTGAAGTTGTTGTTGATGTGTGGAATAGATCAAGTTGTTGTTGCTGATGTTAGGGTTTAGAAGTACCTAACTTTCAGATTCAGATCTAGATCTAGATCTTGATTTGCATTTACTTGTGATTAAGAGTATTTTGGTGTTGGTGTTTAGTTTTTCACCTTAATTCAAAGTTATAGAACACTTATATTCTGCTATTGCTGAGATAGATCCTTGGTGGTCTAACTTTGTAGTTTCATATTTTAAAGATGTTGATTGTACTTAAAATGCCTCTTATGGTGTATAGAAGTGATTTGTGAGCATAAGAGTGATATTTGAGTGGCAAGTCAGATTTGAGACATTAAAATAGGTCATTAGACCTATGAGAAGCCTAAAAAGTGAAGTTGAAAGTATTTTTGAGAGTAAGAATACTAATTTGTTCACAAAAAAGGATTATATGATTCTAAGGCAATAATACTTTCTTGTTGATTTTGAGAGTATTAGGACTTCTTGTTTCAATTTTTTTTTTTTAATGCATCTCTCCCTTTGACATGGCTTCAAGTGAGGGTGAAGGATTGAGAGTAATTGAAAAGTTCAGAGGTAAAAATTTCTACTATTGGAAGGTAAAAATAGAACTTTTATTAGCATCTTTGGATCTTTGGAATATTGTAGATGAAAGTGAAGAGGCTCCAAGCATAGATGTTGATATGAAAGAGAAAAATGAGTTCAAATGTCATGAAAAGAGGATTTTTGGATTGATTGCAATCAATATGGATGAAGCCAACTTCTTCCATATTATCTCTTGCAAAGGACGAGCAGAAACATGGAAGACTCTTTGCAACATCTATGAAAGCAAGAACTTATCCAACATCATCTATACATGGAGGAAGTTCTTCACTTGTAAGATGGAAGAAGGTGAAGATCTCATGGCTCATATCAATAAGATAAAGGCTCTTGCAAATCAACTAGTAATTGTTTACAAGCCTTTGGAAAAAAGTAATATTTTCATGACCTTACTAATGAGCCTTCCCGAATCCTACAACTACCTTATTATGGCATTGAAATCCATTAAGCTAAAAGAGCTTACAATGGACTATGTGACAATAAGATTTATCCATGAAGTAGCCAAGAAGAAAGAAAAGGAACCTCAAAGTAAAGATTCAACACTCTATCTACATCAAGGCAAGGGCAACTATTCAAATCAATGAGGTAATGTCAAATCTTGCTTCATTTGTAGAAAAGTAGGCCATTTTGCTCGAAATTACTACAAAGGCAAAAAGATGGAAAAGGAGAATGCAAATACTGTATAAGATGAGTTTGGAAGATAAGATTATGTATTCATGGTAAGAAATGGCACCTCTATAGCTCCTATATTAAGATAGATTTTGGATTCAAATTCTTTAAGCATATGACACCTTATAAGTATTTATTTGATACTTATGATGCTATTCCAGCATCAAATGTGGTATTGGTAGATAGTGGTACATGTGAAGCCATTGGAATTGATTTTATTATGGTGGAGATGGTTGTGAATGTATAAATCAATAGGATCAGATTCAAAAACGTCCTTTATATACTTAAGATGAAGCAAAACCTACTTTCGATGAATAAACTTGTAATGGAAGGTTTTAAAGTTCAATTTGATATGAATGTATGTTTTGTAAGAATATTAATTAGAGACAAGGTCTTCAAAAGCTTTAGATAGGAAAATTTGTACTACCTCATTTGTAAAAAGGTGAATGAAGTGGAGGTAGTTGCATTTTCTGAGTTTAATGTTGAATATATGGCATCATTGTCTTGGCCATTTGAATGTGAAGAGTATGAGAGAGCTCAAGTCTATGGTAAGTAGCTTAGATCTTGGAAATAGAAGCCAAAATATAAAAAAAATTACATATGAAGGATGCATACAAGGCAAACAATAAAAGGCCTTATTTCCAAGTAGTGTAGCAACACATGCTACGAAGTTGCTGGAAATTATTCATTCTGATGTATAAGAACCTAAAAAGAATAGAAATATTAGAAGATCAAGGTATTTTCTTACTTTCATTGATAATTATTCAAAAAAGATTTGGATCTACATTCTTAAAGCCCAGAGTGAATGCTTTTGGAGGTTTAAAGAGTTTAAAGCACTTGTTGAGAAACAAAGTAAATACAAGATGAAAGTGTTGTGTATAGACAATGGAAGTGAGCACATATCTAAGCAATTTGATGTTTATTTGAAGAATAAAGGAATTGCTAGATAAACCACATCTCCATATACTCGACAAAAAAATAGTATTGCTGAAAAGACAAATCGAACCACTATAGAAATGGCAAGGAACATGCTTCATGCTCAACACTTTGGTTATGAATTTTAGGCAGAAGTGAATGTAGTGTATATAAGAAATAGGTGTCCAACAAGTATTCTTGCATCAATGACACCTCAAGAAGCTTGGAGTTGGAGACAACCTTATATTTTCGATATGAGGACCTTTAGTTGCATTGCATATGCAAAAATATCAAATTGTGTATTTCTTGGTTATTGTGAATGTACTAAGGCATATAGGCTAATGTGCTTGAAAACCAAAGAGCTCATCAAAAGTCATGATGTTGAGTTTTTGGAGCACAAGAGTACTTGCGACCACTTAGAGATATGTCCAAGTGAAAGTAATGGTGTATTTGTAGACACATCTTTGAATTCTACAAAGAAACAAGAAGATGAAGACAATAAAGATGATGAAGATGAAAAGCCAAAGAAGGTTGAAAAGATGAAGGCTCTTACAATTGCTAGGAACAAAAATGAAGGAAA
Organism: Physcomitrium patens; assembly: GCF_059467195.1. Lineage (NCBI taxonomy): Eukaryota > Viridiplantae > Streptophyta > Bryopsida > Funariales > Funariaceae > Physcomitrium > Physcomitrium patens. The sequence continues at coordinate 2,377,302 of NC_143428.1, forward strand.
TGAAGATGTTGAAGATTATGATGATAATGATGATGATGATGAAGAGTATCAAGCATTGAGTGAGAAACAAGAAGGTTTAAGAGAGAAGAAGATTAGAAAAGAACATAGAGTGTAACAAGGTGAATCTTCTTCTACAAATAAAAGAAAATATCTTTTGAGAAAAAGAAGGCAACATAGTGAATGGTGGAAGGATCACATCTTTCCTCAAGTAAGTGAAGAACATGCAAATGTTGCTCTTCTTGTTGATCTGTTAGCTTTGTGTGATGCATTGAAGTTCTAAGATGCAATTAAGTAGAAGAAGGCTATAAAAGAAGAGTACCAATCTCTTATGGACAATGGTATGTGGGAATTGGCACCCTTTCTAGCAAATTGATCTAGTGTTAGTTGTAAAAGGGTGTTTAGGACAAAGAGTTGCAATGGGTGTGGGAGACAATATTTTTGAATGGAAAATTGCAAGAAGACATTTACATGGACCAACCTCAAGGATTTGTACAACAAGGCAAAGAATATCTTAAGTAAAAATTGAAGAAATTTTTGTATGGATTGAAACAATCATCAAGAGCATAATATCAATGGATTGATACTTTCTTTGTCAATGAAGGATTTATAGGTATACACATTCTTTGTCAATGAAAAGATGGAATAATAGGTATGAAGTATTGTGCTACAAATGACATGCTTGATGATATACTTACAAAGGTATTAGTGAAGGATAGACATCACGAGTTGATACAAAGATTAAGATTGAAAGCCTTTTGAAAATTAGCAAAGTGAGAGTCTTAAAGATCAGCAAATACTTGCTTAGTTATAACCACATAGAGATTAAGTATAGTATCTTACTAATAGTTAAAAAGTAGCAAAGAGTTAAAAGAAGTTACCGTGGTGGCATCAAAGGTTTATAGGTGGTAGCTAGGTTAAGAAAAAACCTAGAATTTAGTTGGATGAAGTAGAAATAGATGTAATATCAAAAAAATGGAAGTTGTCTCGTTGGTTAGCAAACCACCACCTATAAGTAAAAAGTGTTGGAAGTAAGAATTATCTTATTCCACACTTTTCTTTGTGTACAAACCTTGTTGATACTAAATGTTTGTAGCTTTTAGACTTCTTTTATCCAATAATAAGCGCATGAAATATTCTTTGAAGTAAGAAAAAAAAAAAAAAAAAAATAGTGATGATAATATATACTATGAATTAAAATAAACCTCTATTAGTTGGAAGTCTATTCTAGTTCACAATAATTTAATTATCTAAAAATTATAATAATTTCCAATTAGTATTTGAATTGTGCCCAACAAGTTTAATAATTCTTTCAATTAAGATACAGATAAAGTCCTATAATAGATAAATTTTTCTAATTCACAACTACTAATTAACTTATGAATCAATTAAATAAAATTTTTACCTTCTTTTTATTAAGAACTTAAATTTTTTAAGTAGTTAAAATCTATATACCTCTACAATATAATATAATTTATTTAATAAGTAAAAAAATTATACACACAATTTGAAGAAATTTTTTATATGAGGTTATCTAATTTTTTAGATAATTTTTATTTTATTTTTATCTAATATTAATTATTATTTAAAAATAAAAATTCATCCAATGATAATTTATTATCTATAAATAAATTTTAATCTATTAAAAAAATATCCACCTTATTAAATCTCATCTATAATTTATCATTTACTTTAATCTTAATTCATCTAATTTAACATAATTCATTTAATTTAAAAAAACTTCATCTACATAATACATATATTGAAAAATACTAAGATAATTTAATAATGAGAATAAAATTTTGATTTGATTCAATTATTGTGGTTTTTGGGAGCTAGATAATCACATAAGTCTTGTAGGATCTTTGCTCTAACCGCCTTCTAATAATATATGTTGAAGTTGATATACTAGGAGGTGAGTACACTTGCTCCTCTTTTTTATTATATTTTTCATGATCTGCAACTTGTAATTGGTCTTGATTTTGATTCCAAATTTAGCTCCATAGTGAACCAATTTATTAAAAATCGCAGCTCATAGAAAATCACAATTGGATCCTAATTATTTGAGGAAAGATATTATAACAAGTTGCAAACAATAATCCATCAAGTTAGTAGCTTCTATCTACTAGTTAGAGGTATAGCTTCTACTTAATAGCTATCGATAGTGCCAACAATAAAGTTACAAGAGAAGCAAAAACAAAACAAATCATAAACTAGAATTGACTATCAAAATTCAAAAATCTTTATTCTATGTGGTTGCTAGGTGTGAATCATTGAATTAATTTACTTTGATATTTAGTATAAAAAATAAATATATTGTGCTTAAAACAAAAAATTTATGAGTTAATATTAGAATTTTAGGAAAAAATAGAAAATAGATTGTTAGTAGCGGACATGCAATCTAAAATAGAGTTTAGTAAGAAGAAATTATAAAGACTATATTTTTCTAATTAGCTAGTAGTAGAGGAATTAAAAAAAAGTAGTCTTAGTGTCAAAAAAAAAAGAGAAAAAAAATCTAGTGAGATTTAATTACAATGGATTTGAAGATTTTTTCCAAATTCAACAAATCTAAGCAGCAAAGTGATTATTCAAATTTATAGAAGCCTTTAAATACAATGGAGGCATCAAATGTACCATTTGGAGTGAAGAAAACAAGATTAGCACCCTTTCCTTCAAAGTACAAGTAGAAAAATGAAATTCTCATTTTTTGAAGAATTTTACAAATATTATCTAAATTCTTGTAAGTAAAAAAATCTTCATAAAAGTTACAAAATAGCATAGATTGATGCATGTAATTAGTCAATATTAGCATAAAAAGGTGTTTTAAACAAAATGATTAAGTTAGATTTATCAAAAAGTATTTTTTTTCCACTTACAAGAGCCATCAGCCTTTGTCACGAAATTAGCTCTTGGATGAAGGAAGGCCATAGATCTACATTAGGGATTTTAGAGGTCAAAGTTGGAGATGTGGCCGCCCTTCCACAAGCCACCACTCAATTTTATAAGAGTGGTTGGGTTTCTCAAGCCTCTCTCTCTCTTTCCTTTATGATGAGGATGAAGCCATGCCAAAGTGTGGTCTCCATCGTAATCCTAATCTTAATTTTTTGCTTCTTTCTTAATCTTAGATCTCATTGTGAACTTTAAGAACATATGGGCATTGATTTTGTGTCATGGAGGGTATTTGTTGTGGTTTAAAAGGCACTCCTTTGCAATTAGTGGTCTCTAACCATTTCCATATTCAAAAGGATTTGAGGGGGCTCAGATATTTCTCAATCAGTTTGTGGTTTTTTGTGATTTGTAAGTAAAGATTTTTTCATCACATAGCCCTTTTTATGGGCTTTCCAATGAGCTAAGGCCTTTTCAATTTGGATTTGAACCGAAATTTTGGTGAATTTTTGAGTGCAAGGAGGTGGCTGCCTTGGCAATTTCAATAACCCAACTTTGAAAAGGAATTCCTCAATGTCAATTAATGGGATCATTTTGAAATTTTGGGAGTACAAGCACCTGCTACTACACAACAAAAATCATTAGATTTAGAGCTAATTTGGATTTTTGGAAAATTTTGGAGTAAAGGGGGTGCTTCCCTCAATCCTTGGGCATTGTCAAGATACTTCTGCTTGTACCTCTCTTTATTTATTTTTTCTTTTATTTTATTTTATGTTATTCTTTCAGTAACTTGTAACTTCTACATTCACTTTTGGCTTTAATTTTTAACTTTTAATCTTCTCCCTTTTACTTTTATTTTTTTATTTTTTAACCTTTACTTTATTTTTTCTTTTACTTTACTTTTACTTTTTAAACTTTACTTTTAACTTTTAACTTTTAATTTTTAACCCAACCTTAAAAAAAATTACAATCACTATGGATTAAGGATAATAACTTAATTAATTATTTTTACCATTAATTAATTATGAAGTAAAAATTTATACATTTTTAAAAAAATTATAAATAATAAAATAAAAAAAAAGTCATAAAAATGACCTAATAAAATAATAATAAAATAAAAAATTAAATCAAATTATCTAATTAGAAGTCGAAGAAAGAACTATTTTGCATGAAGTTAAGGAGTGAATTATCATTGTGAATGTGAATAATGTTAGAAGATTTGTTTAACAACTTAGTATTTTAAGAAAGACAAATAATAAGTGGATTAGAATTTAAATAATAGCTTTATTTTAAATTCATATAGTTAATTCACTTATTATGAGTTAGAATAAACTTCCAATTAGTAGAGGTTTATTTTAGCTCACACTGGGAATTCTCTACCATCTCTACATAGTTTCCATAGTCAATCAATAATCTTTGCCTTGTGGGACTTTTGATTTATTAATTATAGGACTTTTAATTTATTAGTTATTGGACTTTTGATTCCCTAATTGTGGGACTTTTGATTTACTACTTGTGGAACTTTTGGAATTTTTCAAGGAGAAATAATAACTACTAAAAATAATTATAAAATTCCAGCTGTAGCATCAACTTGAGAAGGGAATATTGACAATCAAGATAAATTGGTTAAGCATGACATCATTACTCTAATTGCTTGAGAAGACCTTTGTACAACGTGAATCACACTACTTTATTATTATTGCAGAATCAAATTTAGAAGCATATTATTACAAGACACCACCGTAGCTTTATATGAGAAGAAAAACTTGGAAATTAGATTTGGTCAATACATTAGGCAATTAGTAGCTTTTTTGAGTAAAATTAGTTACATGTTAGTGATCGCTTAGCATTATATCACATTAAAGTCAATGAAAATATGATTTATGATCATAATTTAGTTCAATATTTCCATGATTAGTGCAAAGATTCATAATAGATTGCAATACCATTCAACTTTATTAGAGTTTTTATTTTTATTTTTATATTTTTTTTTTGCTGCAATATCCTTTCTATAAAATCAAGATTAGTATACCAATACTTACATGAAGTGCTAGTTCTATAAGTTTTGTTGTTTTTCAATAGCAATCTATGATAAAAAAAAAAAATGAAACAAGAGCTACTATCTATTAGCATCTAAATATTAGAAGAGCTTGAACTATACCTAAGGTTGTAAATTATTTCAATGTATATAAAATTAGAACATAGAAACACTACTGCCAAGCTCCTAATCTTAATCGCCAATAAAAAAATTGAACTGAATATTGTAACTTCACCACAAATAAAATAATTTTTCTTTAACAATAAACAACACTATTTAACATCAACAATGCAAAAACTAAAAAGTGTGTGCAACTAATAAGGAAAACTACACAAAAAAATAAATAAATAAAAAATAAGGTCCAAGCCAGACCTTTATCGTAGTGCTCTACCAAAATTAGTAAAATACCAAGACTATAATCAAAAAGTGATATTATTGTATCTAATATCCATATTGCATTATATCTAATATCCAATATTATATTCATAAGTCATATTCCAAATATCTTTTGATTATATTTTAATTATATATAAAACTATATTTTGACTATATTTCAGTTACATTTGATACAATATTTTATATCATATCTATTGCCATATTTGGATTATATATAGATTATATATAAATCATATTTGGACTATATGTAATCATATAATATTAAAATCTTAAAAGATTTAGATTTCTTTTAGATACTTTAAGATATAATAAGATGCCAATTTGATATTTTTTAAGATGTTTTATATTTAAGAACTTAAGTTAGATTTTTTATATTAACTATAATTAATCTATTAACTCTATTTTATTTATATCTATTATTTTTTCACCTATTCTTTTATCTAATAATTATATTTGACATTCTAATTGTATTCTTTTATTTTAAAATAACTTATGAGTTAATTTGATGATTTACATGTATATACATCTTAATTTTAATAAAAATAGTAATAAAAGATATTATTATCTTTCAACTTCTAATAAAGTTGTAGTTGTTATGTTAAGCAATAGAATAAAGGTAGAAGGAATCAAAAATATAATTGACCAATGGAAAAGAGGTGTATTATAACAAATTAATGAAAGACATCTTGCATACTTACTATTCTATTATGTTATTTTTTTATTTTTTTTTCCATATGAAAAATTTAGATGACATGACCAAATAAAAAATAGATATACAAATACTGGAGAAAATGGAGGTGAAAATATGCAAATTGTATGTATGATTCAAATTAAATTTTCTTTATATCAATTTTTTTATGATATAATAAGTACTTGATTAACTTACAAAGTAAAAAGTTGCTATAAGAATTTATTGTAGATACTTCAGTAGTAATAAAAAAAATTAATTGAAATAATTTAGTATAAATCATAAAAGATTATAATATCATATAGCATGGTTTTCTATCTAAAAATACATTGGATATGTAATTATAGAGAGTTTAGTTTTAATTTATAAGACAAGTTCTAATAAGTGATATAGTCTTATTATAGAAGCCAAATAAATACAATAATATCAAAAGATATTCTACTAATAAAATCCTTTTATATTTGAGAAGCTTCATATATAAGGCTTTTTAAAGTATCTAAAAATGCCCTTACATCCTTTGTTATATCAAATCATAATTAAATCATTTGCCGATAAGCTTGATTTCTAATGAGCTCAAAGAAAATCCATAATCTTCTTATAAAAATCCATTTTTATATCATAATTTTATCATAGTTTCAAATCTCTATCTTTAACATATATAAAAATTCTTTACTCTCAAAACTCCCTTTACTTTGCATAAAATGCTCAAATTGTAGCAAAAGCTTTTCAAAAGGTTTTTCTTCTGCAAAAGATCTCTCTTCTAAATTTTATAAATTCATATCTCTTGATTCAACTATTCATTTTTTTTCAAATTTCTAGAAAATATAGATTTTATCTTTATGATTTATCACAAAAATAATAAACTATAAATCTACTACAGATCGTCTAACATCTTAGAAATCCTAATAGGTGCTTTAAACCCTAATTTAAAAGCACCTGAGTACTATTTTCTCTATATTTCAAAAATCTAAAATCCAAATGCTACAAATTTTTTATATAAAGTTTGATAACATGACAATACACATTTTTAGAAATTTTTAGCTAAAATCTTGTCAAATTGCTGAAGATATAGCTCAAAATACAACTACTAATAAGTCAAGTTACTTATTGCCCTTAAATTGTAAGTGCTGATTTCAACTTTATATAACTACTTCATTCTAGATTAGAATTCATCAAACAAATTATAAAAATATAGTTTAAAAAGTGCTTTCTTCAATTCGAATTTTCAATCTTTCATTGTTTTTTTTTCGGGTGCATTATGTTCTAAAGAATGAAAGTAGGTACAAAATCAATACCTTAACTTTGAGTGCCTATATCTCTTTCATAAAAACTCCAAATCATCCAAAATTTGCACCAAAATCATAGTCAAAAACTTCAACTTTTTAATCTTTGTCTTTTAAGTTCAAATAGCCTTGGGAGAGTAATTCTAATCTCTAATAAGGCCTCAAGTAGTCTCCTTGAAATCCATTGGACATGAATTTTGGCCAATAAGAATAGAGATTTTCATCATCCATCTCCATTCTCCTTTATAGATGCCGTAACTACTCTTTTTACTACCAAAATTCTTCTCAAATTCTTTCTTATACAAGATCTACATAATATATGCTGTAAACACTAAATAAAAGAAACAAAATAAAATTTTAAGAATCACCAATATCTAATAAAGGTGGCTCTAAATATATAAAACTATTATCAACATAAAATTAACTTCAATAATAGCACTTTTAAACTAATCACTTCAAAGTAGTAATCTAAACATATTTTGAGACTAATTAAAATCTAATAATGTGGCTCTTATCACATTGTATAGTAAATTATATATTAAATATATATATGCATTATTTTCACATAGTAGCCAAAATACAATTTGACAATATGCAGATATATTAAAGATTAGATAATATTTTTAGAGATGTTTAAAAGTAAAAAATTGACATAAAATCTAGGGCAAATATTAATTCTTTTATTGTTTCATATTAAAATTATAAGAAATTGATTTAAAATTTTTAAAGATTCTATAGTTATTACTCTATACTTTTAATATCTAAATATATTTAGTACAATGATTATAAATCCATGGTGGCTGAAGATTTTAAGTGTGCTTTTTTGAAGATAAAGTTAACAAGGTCATCTTGATTAGTAGCAAGAGTATTTGAATTCATGCGTTGTGCATTACTTGAAGATATTTACAAGAAACACATTTTAAGATATGCACTTATAAGATTACATACTATTGAGTTCCAAAAGTAATGTTTTTTGCACATACACTTCTTAATTTTTTTGAATAAAACAATAAAGTAAAAGATCTGACTAATATATTTAAGATTATTTATGTGGAGGTTTTAATTAAAAAAAAAGATCTACTGTTATTTGAAACAATTAAGATTTATATAGTTTACAGTCCATGTGGACGTCAAAAAATGCAAGTTCTATATATAAAAGATAGAATATATCAAACAAAATATTCAAAAGAATATTAAGAGGTAATATCTATAAATAATAATAGTTATCTCCAATATCATAGAAAAAATGATGAAAGAACTTTTAATGTTGATAATCATGTTATAAAAAATAAAATATTATTCCATATAATCTTATTTTTAATAGAAAGTGCCATAGATACACTATATAAGACATTAAATAAGAAATTAAATAGAAGAGTTTTAATAAGAAAGCTAACAAAAATTTGATTAAATTAGAGTAAAAGATCAACATTAAGTGACGTGAGCTAGAGCTTTAAAAAGTGTATTATTCAGACTAAGAATTCTCTCAGTCTTGTCTCAAATATATATTAGGTATTAAGAATACCTAATATATTTCTTGAAAATTTTTCATATTATTTGAAGACAAAATAATCCTAAGAAGCTTATTAAGAAGTTTTCATGTTGCTTAAAGTCAAAGCAATTCTAGGAAGCTTCTTAGATAACTTCTTTAATTCTCTTAAAACTTTCTAAAATCTAATCAAATATTCTAAGAACCTTCTAGAACTTAAAAAAAATCTTTTCAGAATATTTTATTATTTTATAAGTCTATAAAGACAATATCAAAAAAAATTATATCTTAAATAGATATCACATAAGACAATAAAGTCCTTAGTCTTCCATATTTAAGGCCATCAGAAGTCTTAAAAGATAAGTTCTAATTTTTTGTTAAATCTAAAATATCTTTTAGTTGAAAAATCATGACAAGATTCAAGAAGACAAAGTTGGATTGATCTTTCTAGAATATATAAATGATCTTCATAATATAATATATTCTTGATCATATGCTACTTCTTTAACTTTGGAGTAAGATATGATCTCTTTGATAAAACTTTTGATAGTACTTGCTGAACAATATGTAATCAAAAAATCAAAATAAGATAATGACATATTCTAAAAAACTTGGCGGTAATTCAAAATCCAAGCTAATATGAAATACTCTAAGTTTTTGTAATTTGTATATAAAATCACAAAATGTGTAGTATCTTCCAATAGGTAATCTCATTCTTATAAATAGTATAAGAAATAAATATTATCTTTTATCCATTTTTTTTGAATCCGTATCAAATTATACATTCAATGGAGATTTATTATTGTATAGATCTTGGCTTGACTAAGTTGCTCCAAAAGCCCTAATATCAATGATAATGGATAAAAATTCTTCACTATTATTATATTGAGGTTGCAATAATCAATACACATTTGCAAAGATCCATCTTTTTGCTTTATAAAAAATATTAGTGTACCTACTAGAGATTTGCCAAATAAAATTTTTTGTAAGATTTTTGTCAATATAATCTTTCAATACCAAAATCTCGTTTTATAATAGATTAGGCCAAATGGTAGTTAAATCTCTTTTTGAAGATTGATGGTACAATCATATGGTCAATGCTATGGCAATATGTCAACATTTTTTTTTTTTGAAGATATCTTGAAATTCTTTATATTGCTTTAAAGTAGTTAGTAGCAAGCTTGCTTCTTCATGAGTTTGAGTTGCATGTATAATAAATGGTATTTCTTCCTTAGTCTTTTTTATAAAATTTTTGCTCCAAAAAATAAGAATTTTGTTATTGATGACTTTTTGATAGGTTTTGCTCAAAGAAATTCTACAAGAAATTCAACCTTCTGAAACTTCTAATCTATAGATGCATTATATCTTTTCAATAACAAAATTCCTAAAATGATAGAATTGGATAAGATTCTAATCATATTGAATACTATTTTACTACTAAAGTTTTCAAATAATATTAGTAGTAATATAATTTCATAAATAATATTGCTTAAAGATAAAATTCGACCACCTATTATTTCTCTATGTATAAGTTTTAACTTTTATATTGAAGAAATTTTATAAATTTTAGAAAAAAATTGATCTAAAGAGCAAGTAAATGCTCTTAAATCTAATAAAGCATTTGCTTGAAGTTTTTATGGGCCAAGAAAAAAAGCTATAATAAAACAACAAGAAAATTAGACAAAGAAAGAAGAACCTTGATGAAATTGAGGTGTTGGAATGTTCAACCACATGGTTCTTATTGTGATTGGGCCTCTTTTTTTTTTTAAATGATTACATTTTTACTCTCGGTTGTGTGTTATTTTTTTAAATAGTTCTTAAATTTGTGGCCTTCTTCATCAAAAAATGAGTATAGACCTTATTCAAATTGATGATTCTCTTCTTCTATTATAAAAAGTTTGAATCGCACTACATCAATCTACATAGTCTTAGCTCTAAAATATAGAAGTAATGTATTTGTTGAAACAGAAAATTATGTATTTTCAATGTATTGCTTTATCAAAATCCATGAGCTTTAATCTTGATGGTATTAAAATAATCAATAATTGCACTTCATAACTTAGCAAATAGCTTCATTGAGTGTTTAAGGATCAAATAATGATAATAATAGGTCTTTTATATTATTCTTAAGTTCTTAATAGAATTAGCTCATAAAAACTTATTTATTCCAATTATTGTCATAAGTCAATTGCCTAAAAGTAGATGCATAAATTAATGCATAGCATGATACTTGACACAATGAGTAAATCTTTGTAGTTGTCTATTAAGCCTTATCATGTATTTCAAATGCTTTTACAAATTCTTCTAAAAAAGCTTCAAAGTTATTAAAGATTAGAATTTTTTTCAAATAAAGCAAGAAACAAAGATAAGGCTTATCTTATAAATAAGGATTTAACTAAATCAACTAACAACTCTTTTCTTGGATAGCATTGAAGTTGTAGAAAACATATGAATTGACTTTGCTCAACAAACCTTCTTAACTTGCAGCAAGTACCATCAAACTTTTATAGAAGACTAATTTGAGGCTTCTTATATTATTGAATATCTAAATTTTTTTATTGAAGTATAGATGATATTACTTCTTTGGATGTAGAAGTGTAAGAAAAAGATTTCATCACAAGTTGAATTTTACTAGGTCTTGCATCACTATAAAATCTTGTAATTTTTTTTTTTAATTTTAATAATTCTAAAAAATAAAATATTCAATATATTCAGAATAATATCTAACTTGGGCTTAGAAGACTCAACCGTATTAACATCTTTACTTTTAGCCAACTTAAAATATATATATATATATATATATATATATATATATATCTAAAGAAAATCAATTTAGAAGAGAGTAATTTCTAACCTCTAAGGTGCTCAAATGCCTTTAAGAAGAAAAATAATTCACTCTCTATAAAAAAGAATCAAGTTTTAATATTAATAAGTAGATAGTCTTGACAAACTATCACTAATATTCTATATAAAAGAATCAATAAAAATTTAAACAAAAGAGTTTTAATAAAAAAGCTAATAAAAACTTGATTAAATTAGATGAGTATAAAATCAATACCAAAAGAGGTGAATTAGAGCTGCAAGAAATGTGTTTTCAAGTCTGAAGATTTTTTTAGCCTTAATTCTAATATATACTAGGTATCAAGAAGTTTCTTGAAAAATGTGTGAATCTATAGAGAGTGATTGGTAATATAAATATCAAGAGTTTCAATAATATTTTGTATAGAACAAAACTTCAACGAAGTGGACAATAAGACAAATTGGAATTGTATTTGGAAGATCATATTTTATAAATTCTATTATATTAAAAAGATTCTATCTTTGGCTTTTTTTAATAATGATATATAGATCATATTTATTTAAATATTTATATACTATAAATGAAGTGTTATAACCAAAAGTAAGAATACATGCTTGGAAATAGAATTTTTGAAAGATAACAAAGAATAGAACCAATGCTTAAAAGAAATATTTGTAATAAAATAAAAAAGTAATTTATTAGTTTTTTATTTGAAATAATTTCTCCAATTGTCTCAAGTAGAGAAATTTATTGATTTTCTATTCAAGATAATTGGAAAAATTATCTTTCAAACTCCTTAAATAACTTTATTGCAACCAATCACTTATTGGATTTATTAATCCATTCTATAAATGATTTTTTAGTTATCCTTTCAATATCTTCTAAATAATATTTTTTTTTAGTTGAAAGATAAAATCCTTCCATTTTCTATTGATTTGAATAATCTCTTTTATATACTTCCATAGCTTTAAGCTTCTTTAAGCTTAAATATAAGGATTATTTCCTTCTCAAATACTTTATTGAGCTCCATCTCTTGAGAATAATATTTCAAATACTTAGACATGTGTCTCCCATCAAATTGATCCAATAAACCAACATCAAATTATAAGGGTTTAGTAGCCATTTTTTTCTTATGTTCCACTATTTATTCTTGCTAAATATAAAAAATAAATGCTTAAAAAATTTGAGTTGTAACATAATCAAGCTTTAATGGTAATGTCTCAATGTAGTTTTTACTACTACTTTTTTGTTTTTAAATCCTAATAAAAAGCCAAAAGTCCTTATTCTAAATATTTCATGTATTAAAATAAGAATAAGATATAATTATTTCAAGTAAGTTTTTAATGGTTAAAAGATAATAAAAGAATGAAGATAATTTATTAATATAGAAACTAATGTTTGATGTAGCAATTAGGTTAAAAAGAATCTAGAGTTAAGTTGGATGGATGGAGATCGTTATAGATGAAGTTCAACTATAATAGATGTAAACTCATCCTATAAGTAAAAGGTGTTGGAAGAGAGAGGTATTTCATTCCACACTTCTCTTGTATACAACCATTCTGATTTCTACTTACTTACGTCTTATTTATTATATTTCTTCAATAGGTTATAGGCTTACTCATACTTTTTTGTGCCATTCAAGTAAGTTGATGTTATTTTCTAGTAATTATATTTGTGTAGAATAGATCTTATGATGTTTACTGATTTAGGATTTATAAGATCTAAACTTGTGTTTTGGCATAAGAAGGTGTTGATTTTGATTTTATAAATTTCTAACATTATTTGGTGGGTTCTTATAAATCCTTAAATATAAAGATCATTGACCTTATGAATCTCTAACATTGTTTGGTGGAGTTCAAAAGACATGAAAAGAAAGATTTTGATATAATTTCTACTAATTTGGATGAAACCAACTTTTTTCACATTATCTCTTGCAAAGAATCAGCAAAAGTATAGAAGATTCTTTGTAATATATATAAGAGCAAGAAATTAGCCAATATCATCTTTACAAAGAAGAAATTATTTACTTGCAAGATAGAAGAAGGTAAAGTCCTCATGGCTCATGTCAATAAGTTAAAGACTCTTAAAAATCAACTAATAATTATTGACAAGCCTTTAAAAGAGAGTGATATTTTCATGATTTTTCTTATGAGCTTTCTTGAGTCTTACAACTACCTCATTGAAATAAGACGAGACTATCTCAAAAATCCAAGATCCTTCTATTTTACAACAATATAAAATCTCATCACAAAATATGACAAAATAGACTAGAACAGAACTAAACATAATAAGACATGAAAGATAAACTAAGTAAATAGAAACAAAAGAAAATAAAAGTGAATAAAAAGATGCAAAACCAAACTTTATTAAAAAAAAGAGTCTGAAGCCATACTTGATCAGATGCCTCAAAAGGCCTTAGCCATTCCTATTTATATCTTATGCTACCACCCTAGACTTTTTAAAATATTCTTAGGTAGTGAACTTTATCTAGATAATCTTCCTAAGTCTTTTTTTAGAAGGTTCTATGATGGACCCCACTTAAATAATTACTCCAAATTCTTTTTAAAATATTCCACAATGGATCTTATGTTGTTCATTAATCTAATTTCAATTCTAAAAACTTCCATGATTCTATCTATCTGTAGAATTAACTTATCTATATCCTATTATAATTAATCTCACTCTACTAATATAGAATATCTTTGTTTTGCTCCCGATGGTATTTCCAAATTGTCTCTTGACAATGGATGACGTTTTGTGTAGGTTCCTATATTGCATCGTGAATGAAATAACCTTTCCAAAAAACTTTATACTAAAGTTGTGGACGTTCGCTGCCACAACAAATGTAGTAATATTCCAAAATGATGTCTACTTCATATTCTTGTTGGTCATCAATTATAATTAGTGATAGTGGTTGTAGTTGATATCAATTTGGAAAGTGCTTTGGCTTGGTATGAAATTCCTTCAATTACAAAACATAGAAGATTGAATTGATCCAAATATGTGGCCAAAAGCTCAAGGCAGTATGTAACATCAAAAATCACTATAGAAATATAAATAGATTTAAGCCACCAAAGTACTAGTTTATGGATTTGAGTTGATGTAACAAGTAGCAAGTTGGCATTGGAAAGTAACACTTAATCATCCTTTCAAAAGATCTTGTGTTATCAATGGTTATTCACATACTATTTCTATTGATTTTATACAATAAGGAGGCAATGTTGTACTTCTTGTAAGGCTGTTATAAGCTGTTGTATAAATTCCTCCATTATCAAGTTGTTGGTATTGATAGAATGATGAAGAATTGCTAGCATAATTGGATGCTAATTGCTATTCATGAAAAATGGTGAATGATTGGTACTTGCTTGAATAGTATTATTATAAGAAAAATCCAAAGGCATCAAGTACTCATCCAAATCATTATGATGAACCACTACAAATGCCTATAGCATGTCCTCCAAGGTTCAATTTTCATCTTTGTTTGCCCATCTATTTAAGGATGAAAGGTTATAAACATATTAAGTTGTGTACCTAGTAGCTTGAACAAGGCTTATCAAAAATTTTCCATAAAGCAAGGATCTCAATCTAAAATGATGACACAAAGGAATCCATCGTGATAAAAGACAGTATCAAAGAAGACTCTTATAAAAATTAGAGCATCAATGTTCGAGTGCGCCACCACCAAGTGAAGTTGATTAGAGAGTCGATCCATAAAAATGGCAACTGCTATATGATTATGAGGTGTCTGCAGCAAACATGTAGTAAGATTTATAGTCATATGTTCCCAATATATCGTAGATAGCAAAATTCGATGCAATAGTCTAGAAAATGCTGCGTTATGTGCTTTATTACATTGACATGACTCACAAGAGCATACAAAGGCTCGAACATCATAATCTAAACTTGTCTAAAACTATATCCTTGAGATCCATTCTAAGGTCTTCTCTCATTGTAGATGTCCAAATATTAGAATATTATATTTTTCTTAAAGTATGTGCGTCCAAAGTTCAGCATTATTGGATATATAAATTTACTATTTGAAATAGCAAAAGCCATCACTAAGAGTATAATATTTATATTATATATCATCTATCTTCAACTGATCACTAATCATCTTGAAATAAACATCCAGTTGCATAGCTTCTTTCTTATCTATCTTTTTTATTAGACTTAAAATGATACTATTAATGGTAGTAATTTTTGCCTTGTCTTCTGATTTGTACTTCAATTCTAGTCTCCATGATAAACTATGTGGCATAGTATATTGTCGCCCTTACTTATATTCAAGCTGGATATCAAAAAGTTACAACTATTCTTTCCAACGATGATGATTCAATTTTATATTTTTCATACACAAATTATATAACAAGGATTGATGGTCAGTCTGAATAACCACTAGCTTCTCTAATAGATAGTGTTGCCACACCATTGTGGCATGTACAATCGCTAATTGCTCCCAATCACGTTCAGAGTAATTGCCCTCTATCCTTCTGAGCTTGCATGATTTATACGCCACAAGTTGAAAGCCCCTATCAAAGTCTTGTTGAAAGACCATTCCAATAGCAAAGTCGAAAGCATCAATGTTAAGTGTAGAAGAGAGATTATGATCATACGATTGCAATATTAGAGCAGTAATGAGTGTCTCCTTCAACTTATCAAAGGTATTTTGTTGCTCCAATTTCCATTCAAATGCGGCACTTTTCTCTAATAGGTTTATCAATGAGGTAGCAATGTGAGCAAATCACCAAACAAAACAATCATAGTATCTTGCAAGGTCTAAAAATGAATGAGCTTTAGAAGCATCCTTAGAGGTTGGCCAATCCTTCATTACTTTCACCTTATCTTGCTCCATATATATGCCTTTGGAGGACACCACATGCCCTAAAAAGGTGACTTCTAACTTCTAAAGTTCATATATTGTTTGCTTGAAATAGAAGCAACTATCTTATAGCTGATGTAATACATCTTATAGGTGTTGCTCATGCTCTTCAATGATTTTATTATATATGAGGATATCATCAATGAAGATGACTACATATTTATTCAAAAGATCTTGAAACAATCTGTTTATATGATCCATGAAAGAAGTTGGAATATTGGTAAAGCCAAAGGATAAAACCAGCCATTCAAAATGTCCATAGCACATACAAAATGCCGTCTTTTTCACATCCTCTCTTGCAATAGGTATTTGCTAATAGCCGCTCCAAAGATCCAATTTATTAAAGATGATTACACCTCAAAATTGATCAAGAAGATCATCCACGCGTCAAAGTAGATATGCATTTTTAATAATTTTCTTATTGAAATCTTGATAGCCAATGCAAAGGCAAAGTCCACCATCTTTCTTAGGTACAAAGAATAGGAATGCTCTCCATGGTGATGTGTTTTCTCGAATAAGGTCTTTCTCTGAAAATTCATCCAATGTCTTCCATAGCTCTTTAAGTTCTTTTGGTGCTAGGCAATAAATTGGTCAACTTGATGGTTTGGCTCCACGCAATAGTTCTATTTGAAAGAAGACACTTCCATCAGGAGGTATGCCTCTAGGTAGATTAGTTGGAAAGACATCCTCATATTTCCATATAAATTAATCTGCTTGTTGTCGTGTTGTGATTTGGCTACCATGTGAAAATAATAGATATATATTTAATAAAAAATATACTAGACAACATGGTAAAAGCCATATTAGTGGATTTTTATTGATTATAAGATGTAGATAGATTATTAGCTCAAAAAGAGGTTGTTTAAAATGGCTTCTATTAGAATTTATATAACTTTATTTTTTTTAATAGTGACATTGAAGTTGATCTTATTAGTATTAACCTTTAAATATTTAAAGTCATCTTTGTTAGATATTGGTGATCCTTAAAGTCTTATTTAGTTTCTTCTATATAGTGTTTAAGGCATATATTGTGCAAATCATTGTAACCTCAACACAATATTCAATGTGACTACAAGAACTGATTTTAGACTAAATGATGACTATTGACACACTATCAAAAATAAACAATCTAATAATTGTTCCTATACCAATCAAATATAACTAGTCTATTTCAAAAATCAAAGATCCTTCTATTCCACAACAAAATAAAATCTCATCACAAAATAGGACAAAATAGACTAGAATTAAACTGAATGGAACTAAACAAAATGTGACACAAAAGACAAACTGAGCAAAATGTGAGTGTAAATTTTATTCCTCAATCTCAATTACAAGATAGCCTCAATTAAGAGTTGTTTATAATTGATGGTGTGAAATAAAGTATGAAATTGGCAAAAAACTAAAGAAGAACAATCACAATATAAGTGAAAGAAATGAAATCAAGTAATTACAACACCCAAAACTAAGTCATAGCCTGTTCACTATATTTTTATCCAATAAAAAATACAAATAAAAAAATATACATATATATATATATATATATATTTAGATAGATAATTTTATTATCTTTTCAATGACGTTAGAAACATATAAATCCGAATTACTATGAGTAAGTTATGAAGTTTTAAAGATAGGAAGTAAATAATTAAAAAGTGAAGTGAAAATATTTTACCTCAAGGATAACTTGCTTATAGATCAAGGATTCGAGCCTCACCAAGGCTCACATGTAGTATATATGGGTGTCTAAGAGAGGCCACGAGGCCTTAGTCCTATCCTCTTAACTACCTTCAAGGTGCTACAATCAATATGGAACTTGTCCCCTTCCTATAAGGACTATACTAGCTACTAGTTCTACTACTTTCTACTAGAAGGACCAATATTTTTATAATTTTGACCTCACCATGGTGTTCAAAAACATCCAATTAGCTTGGGAACCTGTGATGGCCTTCAAAAATTGCTCCATTTCTTCATAAGGGCTCCCAAAGTGGTAAAACTCATTTTTACCAAGAACTTGAAAATTGCTCTAAAAATTCCTAAAAAATTCTAAATAAATTCTAAATAAAATTTTAAAAATTCTATAATATTTTTATAATACTGATATCTATTTAAGGCTATATTTTCCTACCTTGATGATTTTTAATAATAATAAAAATTAATTTAAATCCACTATAAATCCTATTTTTTTATATCAATAACTAAAATGATATGAGGTTCTTTCTCATGCTTCTTCTAACTACTAAAATTTATAGTTTTTATAAATATTACATATAGATAAAATACCAATGTAAATATTGGTCTTAATAAATAATCCTTAATATTCAACAATGAATAAAATATTAAATAAAAAAATAATTACCTCTAAGACTTACTAAGACTCCATTTCTACCACTAACATTCTAATTCTCTATGTCTCTAAGGATTTCTACACTACTCATTATATATTGTGATTTAAAGCATTTTAAATTCATATTTTTATCTTAAAACAATAAGTGAGTTAATTTGATGATTCACACATAGAAACCATTTGGGACAACTTACAAAAGAGAAGAATCTAAAACTAACCTTCCAAAATGCTATTGAATAAAAAGAAGAATTATCTACAAAAGTGTTTTAACAACTATCCAAGACAAGAATGAGTGATTTGTTTTTAATTTGAAGGATCTAAAGTAGGTTTTTTTCAATAGATCTAAACAAGGAAGATAAAAAAAAAAAAAAAAATTAACCTATGATTTAATGATTATATATATAAAAAAAGAAATCACAGCTAAAAAATTAAAAAGTGATCTTTTTAGATTCTTCTTTAATATGAAAGGATTTTACTATCAACCTTCTAAGGTCTATATATCCATTGAGTGTCAAGGTTGGTCTTTTCCTACACTAACACAAACTTATTGAGATAGCTCATTTTTTCCAACTAGTGTCGTAATACGTGAAGTCTTGCTTGAGAATGCTCCGGGCACCTAGCTGTGGAAGGTAGAATGGAAATTACAACAACAAAATCCTAACTCTAATAGAATACTAAATAAACTCTAATTAGACCATAATAATGCCAAACAAGCTTTAATCAAATTCAAAGAAACCTCAAAGAAATTTCAAAGAAACAATAAGAAATCTTAAAAAAATATTAGAATGATCACAAATATATCTCAAATACATCACAATTCAATCTTAATTTAATCCTAGTTAAAATCCTATTGGACTTCATTCAAAATTTAGGCCAAAACTAATTAAATTTTAAATCCTAAAAAAATCCTAAAAAATCCTAAACCCTAAATCAAACCCTAACTAAACCTTAAATCCTAAACCAAGCTATAAACCCTAGTAATTTCTACAATAGATTCAAACCTCAATAACTAATGAATGAACCGTTGATCTTAACTAAAATTTTGCACACTTCTTAAAAACTAAGTTAAAAACAAGCACAAAAAATTTGAATATGATCGAAATTACAAAATAGACGATAGCCTCAAAAATGTGCTTGAGTATTAGCTAGCCTCCTTCTCCAATCTTGATGCCAATCTCCCAGAGCCAATATCTCTCCTTTTCACTATTCGATTGATTTCAAAATTTTCACACACATAGAAAAAAAAGTCTAATATTCTTTCACATAAATTTCACTCCAATCCAACTAGTAGATTACAAGAAATCTTAAAAACCCTCACTAGACCTAAAATTCTACTTTTTGAGACCTTGATTCACTTAAACCTCAATAATCCTCAATTCAACCGTTAGATCAAGCTCAAATTCAAAACACATATTCAACACAACTATAACCATTAACCCACAAGATTTCATCTATAGATCTATTACAAAATTCTTAAAATCATCCAAAACATAAATCCTATTTTATTTCTAAAAATCCAAGTCATCCAAAATAAACCTTGACTTTGCAAAGCTCTTATAAAGTCAATATAGATCCAAATCACCCAAAACCAATGCTCATAGAAATCCTATCCAATATTATATCAAACCCCACTCTCCAATTTGCCAAAGAGTACCGGAGTCGTCGTCGAGACTCGGTTTTGTGCCTTGGGGTCTGATTTCAATCCTAGTTCATAACTGGCCCTCTTCGGATATCAATATCTAGTTTTTTTAAATAATTTTTGCTAGAATTTACTCTTAACTTCCTCCTAAAGATGTTTATATCATTTAATTTCCTAATCTTCTTTGTTTTGCATTATTTATGGCCCTACGAAGTAAGTAGAAGTCACTTTTCTAAAAAGGTAATATTACTACTAAAAGTTTTACTACCTCCCTATCTTTTATCCATATTTTTCTATTTTATCTTTTAACTTGGCTCTTCTATAATAAGATCCATATTATCATCTTCTACCATATAGTTGTGTTACAACATGACACCGGATTTGAACCCAGGACATTCACTTGACAACTTCTCACCTAATCAATCCCTCTATGCCTTTTGGATGTTTACTAAGATATTTTCTCATAATTCTTAATAATATATATATATATTCATGAAATTCTTATCAATTACTTGTCTCCTTTAATTAGAATATCTCTAATTATTTGGTGAAAGGACTAAATTGAAAGAAAGAAAAGACAAATGAATATGACTATAGCTTATGTTGAATTCCAATGTTTTAGCTTCTACATTCCACCCAGTTTTGATAATTTGCCACTTAAGGGATTAAATAAGGGTGAATTTTAGGATGAGCTATTTGACTTTGTATATGATAAAATTCACACTCTTTACATCTATTTCTAGACGTTTTGGTAGAAAAATCTTTCATGTTAAGTATTTGTAGTCAAACTGAGTTATTTGAAAAGACTTCTTTAACTAAGTAGGGGCCTAACTATATGGAATCAAATTTTCTTGAAAAATCTAATTTCTTAGCATCTTGTAAGCAAACTAATATACAAAATAATTCTTAACTTTATGTCACTTATCAAAGGTAATTTTTCTTCTAACTTAGAAAACAATAGCATCTTTCATTCAAACAATAGTAGGCTTTTTCACTTATTTTTTGTATCTCCTAAGGAGGTTGAATTTGCATGCCAATACAACTATGCACTCTATATCTTCTTATTAAACTTGATATATAAGAAAAATTGCTTTTGAATGCTATTACTACATATTATTACTAATATAAGCACAAATCACTCTTTTTTGTTGTGCTTTTATTTTATGCAAGTGAAGAAAGAAAACAACTATGGTTGAGTTCTAAGGTAGATAAGATATGTATTTACATTGAAGCTTCCATCTATTTTTTCGATTGATTGCAAGCTCTCACTAATGCATGCAATTGATATTATATTTTGAGATGTTGAAATACAATACTTACTCTACTTGTGGCACATTGAAAAAAACATATTGTCACATATCAAATCCATTATCCAAGATGATACCAACTTTGAAACCTTTATGATTGCATAAAAGGCAATGGTTTATGCAACCAGTATCAAAGAGTACAAGAAAGCCTTGAATGGCCTAGAATGTAATTTTTATAGTATTGTCATGAGATATATTGATGTTGTTTGGCTACTTCCATATTACACAAAGTTTGTGAACCTTTGGACTAATCATATTTGCTATTATAGCCATTAAATAACATTGTGACTTGAGGATTTACATAGTACAATAAAAGGTTGGATCACAATATCTATATGCAACTTCAATGATGTATATAAAATAGATTAAGTTGGCCATCAATGCTCAAGTAGATAAAATTCAATAAAAGTTGGTTTTGAATGCCACATGCTACTTGAATACACTTTTTAATCCTATATAGTGCAAGGTTATTTATAAAATTTTGTATTATGCTTTGAAAGCAACTACAAAGGAATTTGAGCAAGTACAAAGCATATCCATACTAACTATACCTTATTCATGTGTGATTGCATTGTTGATGGATATTCCTTATCTACATATATTTTAGACGTTGATACAAGTTGGTAGGGCTTTGGAAGTTGACGATTTTAATCACTATTGGTGGCTTGAATTCTTCATAGCTTTGATTATGCTCCCTACAATGTTAAGTGTTGTATTAGAGCATGCTCACAAAGTGCATGATTTATTATAGCCCAATTACCAATATAGGCTCATAGATGGAATTATGAGCATTTCAAAAAGTGCAACCATTCTTGTTGCTGATCTAGTGCCCATTGCAATCCATCGTAGACTTACAAATACTTGAAAGAATCTTTCACTAATTGAGCATGCAATAACAAATCCATGCCAATGAAGGCATTGTCATTGAATTAGCCATGATTGTTGCAATTGTTCTACTTTCCAAGCAAAACATGGTTCTTGACTGTGGTTGCTTAGTTGTAACCATATCAATTCATTGACATTGGGCATATTTTTACATGGAAAATATTCAAATTTTGAAATTATGGTAGCATACTTATAATTATTGTTGCATAATGAAAGAATACAAAATTCCTCAAATACTTTGTTTCATTTATTACACCAATATATTGATCAAAAAATAATAATCAATAGGATATTTTTTCATTATAAATGAAAAAGTTGATGAATTGATGAATTCATTTATAGTTCATATGTAACAAAGTATGAAATAAATAAATAAATAAATAAATAAAAATTAATAAGATATTTGTTCATTATAAAATAAAATGTTGATGAACTAATGAGGCATATGTTCATTTATGTATTGCACAACTAAATTTGATTATTTCCTTAAATTACTATAGGATAAAAATTTTGGTATCTAAAAAATATATTAGTATTATTTTATAAATGTACATAAGAGACATTATCATTCAATCTTTTTAATGTATTTTAAAACTCTCTTTTAAATTACAATCTACATAACAAAAACAAAAATAATTGTTTTGAATTATACATTGTCATCTTACTTTAATTAAAAATTTACTTTTATTATATCTAAAGTAAATATTATTTATATCTATTGTGTCAATTCAAAAGAATTATGCTATTTATTCACTTTTAGTCTAATATTAATATTGTATACTTTAAAAATATCAATTATAGCTTAAAAAACTAAAGAAATTTAAAAATCTTTAAAAATATTTGTAAATTACTCTAATGAATAAAGTCTTCTTAAACAAAAATAACAGTATTAAATTTGTTATTTGTTAAATTATTTGTTTGATACTTTTCTATTTGCACCTTAAAGTAGTATTCAAAATTGAGAAATTCAAATATAATAAGTCCCATGTATATATAAAATAATAAGTCACTTTATAAATTCTTCTTGATATTAAACATAAAAAATGCACTATTTATTTAAAAAAGCAAGACAAAAATTAATGGATTACATTCTGCTTAAGTTATAGCAGAATGTAATCTAGAAATTTATTTTGCTACAATCCAATCTTGAATACAATAAGATTTAGCATGTGATTTGCAAATAATGCTATCCACAAAGAGATACTGGACCAAAACGAAAAAATCAACACATGAGGCTTGATGTAAAGCAGATGAGGAACATTAAAACAGTACACTAAAGCCTTCTGTAATCAAACCAGAGCTCACACTCCAACCAACAAAAAAGAAATCGTGCTGTGCAAATCAGATAATACTTCACACTTTCAGTAAACACAAAATGTCCTCCCATTTCCAAACCAGGAACGCCTTCCAGTATGCCTTCTTCAAAGTTCACGCCATGAACTTACACTCCTACTATTCGTTCGAAAAGGTCCAGAAACCGACCTCCGAAAACCTGTCTTAATTTCGAAATTAAAACCTCCAACAAGCACCCTTCCTCCGTAACCAAACCAAAAATGTTTAAACAATCAAAACTGCCAGTAAAAGCTCCACCACAAACATAACACAACCTCCAGAATAAACTCATCTCAATCGACATAACCTTACACTAATATAATATCAAATACACACAATTCACATGGTCCAAAAACTTAAACGGTTGACTGTGACATAATAGCAAAAGACTGATACGCAACCAATTTCAGTGTCATGTAAGGTCCCCGCCACAACTTCAACGCACAGCGAGTGCGAGTGATCAAATTCAAATCCACGCCAACCGCGCCTCAAATTTGAATTGTTCGATTCCTCGATGGCAATCGAAGCGGGCTCTGCTCGTCCGGTTTTGTCCACCACCAACACAAGCAAGGTGGGAATCCTGTGCCGAAGCAAACCTCTCGCTCATAGCCCATTACGCTGGAGCACTCTCATCTCTCTTTGCACTCGTCATCTCACTGACTCTGTTTCGGAGACCGTTCAGGAGCATGGGGAAGAGGAAGACCAAGAATGCACGAGACGGTGGTCCTTCACGCCCACGACCACGGCCACGGCCACGGGTGTCTGAACCTGATCGCAACCTCGGCGACATGATCCATGGCCCTCCCGCTTCTTGCGACGACGTCGCCGCTGTCAAGTCTCGTGTACAGTCCACCGTGCTGTCCTTGGAGGAGAAGTTGAACCAACTGCACGCACCGTGTTTGACGGACATAGAGACTTCCGGCGACAGGCTGCGCAAGCGGGTGAAGGTGAGGACACTGTGCAGGGTGTTGAATTCTTGCACGTTTGAGCATGGGTGAAGTCTCATCGTCTTGTTGTATGAAGGTGCATGATGCAATGTCCAGTGACGCAATCAGTGAATGCTCTTATTTCCGCAACGACACACACGCGCGTGTGCAATACTCAAGTACGTCTTCATGCCATGTTGGATAGCAGCCTGATATTGTCACTGGCATCTGCTGTGCATCAAGTGTGACACTCAGACCCTCAAAGCGCACGTTGTAGCGCTCGAGATACAAGCAGGCGAATCCATGGCCCAGTTCAACGACGACTTTCAGGAGATCCAGGTTCGCAGGAATAAACCGACTCGAGCGTGTGATTGAATGCATGTCTGAAGATGATTACATCGTCGCGAGAGGTTTTGCCATGCGCATGAGACATGTTCCCTGCGCAACACCTCCCACAAACACCGAAACCGCCCTTGTTGTGTGATCAACTTCTGCTGACCTTCCAATCGCAAACAAATAAGTGACCTCGATGCATGCACAGCTTCCGTTAGTTGGAGAGAGCACTCTGCGGTCGACATGTTGGCTTCCAAAGCTAATTCACTTCAGATCCTCTCGAGGATTGACCTTTGTGTGCAGGATGCGTGCAAGGACATCTGCACCAAAGCGCAGTCCGCCATAGCCCACTGTAAGAACATCTCACTCTGCACAGTAGGCCATGCATGCAGAACAGATGAACCGATTTCTCTCGTGATACACACATCGCATTGCCATCTCGGCACTGGATCGTCACACGAGACACAGAGAATGCCTGTTCAAATGCAATTGCCGTCCTCTCTAAATTGGCCTGGGAGTGCACCATTATCAAGCGCCTTCATTCCGCTCATCGACACTGAGCCGACTGCAGTGATCGTGATTCTTCTTCATCACAAGTGGTGTGTGCTTTTCGTGCAGTGATGAAGCATGCAGCTCAAGACACCCTTCTTTCCTCGACGAAGAGCGTGGAGGCACTCCGCAGGAGACATTTCTCGAGTTGATCCACAAGAGACACACATCAACTGAACGTTCAGCGCAGCCGAGACTCTCCTGTTTTTTTTTTTTTTTACTTTTTTTCACTTTCTGGTTTCTTACTGACTTTCTGATCTGCACCAGAGGTACAATCCCAACCTCGGCTATGATCCAGGTCGTCGAGAGGTCGACCGAACACATGTGAAATTGGTCGCATCCAAAACATGCAATTACATGCTGCATATTAGCACCCATTTGAAAAGTGAACAATGCTGTCTGCGATCCGTCCAATCTCCGCCTGTGTTCGATAATCTCCAGCGTGGACCGACCTGATAAAATCAGGTCTGCACGTGTACCCCATCATACAGGAGACGTCAAACCCTCACACATGTCCACATGCCCAACACAACAGCTGTGCATCCTCAAACCACAGCCTCTTGCGAATATGCTTCGATCCCCCAGCAGATATTTGAAATAAACCACAGTTGGACCGCAACAGCTGCTTCCAAGATCCCACGGACGTATACAACCCGCGGCTAGAGCTGCAAAACAGAGCAGAACAGAGCAGAGCAGAGAACGGCAGAGCCCCCTGCACGATGCGACTGAATTCACATGCGCTCTGACTACACCACATGTCCAATGTAACCCAAACGAGTGTCTCAACTCGTCATTTACCGACACACGCACAACGCAAACTGCTACAACATGACGCACACAACCGTCAATACCCGCTGCAGAGACCAAAGAATCGGGCGCACAACCCACACAACGGTGTTACCCGCTCAAACTCGGGCTGCATTTGCAGCCTCCAATTCGGGTGCAAACCACGGCATACAAAACAGCACCGCACCTACAAAATGTATGATACACATACACACACACATACCACCGGTTCTACTATGCTACAACAAAATTAGGTCCTCCAAGCCATCCGCTTCAAACCATTTTCCAAAAAACGAAAAAAGAAATAGCAATCAAAATAATCCTACACAACACACTCCTGCTGTGCAACCATCCAAATGCACCATCCACTGTACTACTCAAAAAAACTCACATCAACCCACTCCAAACAGAAACCACGCCAGGTGCTGAACGGACCGTAATCGGAAAAACCCAAATGCACAAGGGCCAATGAGCTCGCACTCCATCGAATCGAGCGAAAAGGCCATCATCAGCCGCATTCTCATTCATTGCAATACATTCATTTCAGTATAACCCTCGCAATGCACGACCTCAGCGATGACTCCGACGACCATCGCAGTTCTTCTGCAACGAGTTCCACCCCTAACCAGTATCCGTCACCTAAAAAAGACAACCGGAATCCGGCTGCAATCTAAATATCCAACAACTACCAAAACCTACTCTCGAAACGAAACAAGGATAAATTGGTCTAAACTACGAGAGCACGGCGAGGATGTCCTGCACCCTGAGCACCACGTACTGCGTCCCGTCCTTACCCTTGAACTCGTTGCCCGCGTACTTGGAGTAGAGCACCGTGTTGCCCTTCTGCACCTCCAGCGGCCTCCGCTCGCCGTCCTCGCCGTAGGCACCCGGCCCCGTCGCCACCACCGACCCGATCACGGGCTTCTCCTTGGCGCTGTCCGTGAGCAACACGCCCCCCGAAGTCTTGGACTCCATCTCCGTCACGCGAATGAGCACGCGATCGTTGGCCGGCTCCAGGTCCTTCACGTCGTCCGTGGACAGCAGACCCACGACGTCGTCCTCCTTGAGCAGGAGGTGCGGCTCGCCGTTGAACTCCACTTCCGTGCCCGCGTACTTGGAGTACACGATCTGCGCGCCCGTCTTCACCGCGGGCTCCAGCTTCTTGTCGCCCAGCGACTTGCCGTCGCCCACGGCCACCACCTGCCCGCCCTGGGGCTTGGTCTGCGCCGTGGTGGGCAGCAGGATGCCGCCCGAGCTCTTTTCCTCCACGGTCTGAATCTTGACGAGGATGCGGTCGCCCAGGGGTTTGAGCGTGGCGAACTTGGGCGCCACGGCCGCGACAGCGCGCACGGCGACGCACCTGCTGCGGGAGGGGGCAGTGAAGGAGACCTGGCTAGGGTTGAGCTGGGCAGAGCGCGCGGGGGTAGCCCTGAGGCCCTGAAAGGAGGCCAATTTGCAGGTCTGGGCGTTGAGAGCCATTCCAACCTGGGCAGCCATGGCGGTGGATTGAATCCAAACTGCAATAGCGATGCGGATGCGAATGCGAATGCGAATGCGGACGCGCTACAATGCGAAGGAAGGAGGAGGGGGAGCGGAGAATTGGAGTGAAGACGACAGAATGCGAGAATGTGAAGCAGACAGAGGAGGAATCCGACCTAATCGAAGGATACGAAGATTGAGGAGGGGATTGGGGAGACGCGCTGCAGGGTGGGAGGTGGGTTTTGGGCTTTCATGGGGCTTTGGAATGCTCCAGAAAAGCGCAGGGCTGGTGAGACGGAAGAGTGTTCCTGGCCCTCGTCGTCGTATTCTGCTGTCTCTGGGGGGCTTGCTTGTGGATAATGCCCCCTTCTCCCTCAGCTCCCCAAGTTCGCTTTGGAGCCTGGGGCTTGGGATGGGATGAATGAGCCCTGCCCATTCCGAACATTCGGCTTCCCCCGACGCGTCAGTCGTTGATGTTAGCGTCAGGGCATCAACCTGTCTACATGAGTTCTCGTGCCCTTGAAGAATACTATTGAAGCGATAGTACGCGGCTTTGAGCTGCGACAGCACATCAGCGGAAGACAAGTCAGCATGGCCGAGTGGTCTAAGGCGCCAGACTCAAGTTCTGGTCTTCGTAAGGGGGCGTGGGTTCGAACCCCACTGCTGACATCGTTCCGCATCTATCAGTGATCTCTTCTCTTCTTGAACTTCAAATGCAAATAAATTCCTTATCTTCAAAGTGTTTTAAATTCCTTATCTTCAAAGTGTTTTTTACTTTTACATCAAAATCATTTATTCTTTGTTGTGCCAAACACCTTAAAAACATTTCCACATTGCATCTACCTAAACTACTATTTTAACAACTTAGTAAAACATCATTATTGTGTTATAAAACTCTAATTGCAATTCAAAGTATCTATCTATAAATAAGCCATTCCTTTAATTGCTTGACATTGTTCATAGATCTTGTTCATCTTAAATACATGCTTCATTTTTAAGACACTTAAGGTCATGACCACTTTGCACCTACTTACTTTATTTTTGTTTTAAGAATTTCATAAATTCATACTAAAAAAAAAAAGGTCATTGTCTTAATAAATAAAATATCAAAAAACTATTCTAATACAACTCATTCTTCTCTTAATAATGACTTATTATTACGGTTCAAAGTTTAAACATGAGCATAGACTCAAGTTCTAGTCTTTGTAAGGGGGCGTGGGTTCGAACCCCACTGCTGACATCGTTCCGCATCTATCAGTGATCTCTTCTCTTCTTGAACTTCAAATGCAAATAAATTCCTTATCTTCAAAGTGTTTTTTACTTTTACATCAAAATCATTTATTCTTTGTTGTGCCAAACACCTTAAAAACATTTCTACATTGCATCTACCTAAACTACTATTTTAACAACTTAGTAAAACATCATTATTGTGTTATAAAACTCTAATTGCAATTCAAAGTATCTATCTATAAATAAGCCATTCCTTTAATTGCTTGACATTGTTCATAGATCTTGTTCATCTTAAATACATGCTTCATTTTTAAGACACTTAAGGTCATGACCACTTTGCACCTACTTACTTTATTTTTGTTTTAAGAATTTCATAAATTCATACTAAAAAAAAAAAGGTCATTGTCTTAATAAATAAAATATCAAAAAACTATTCTAATACAACTCATTCTTCTCTTAATAATGACTTATTATTACGGTTCAAAGTTTAAACATGAGCATAGACTCAAGTTCTAGTCTTCGTAAGGGGGCGTGGGTTCGAACCCCACTGCTGACATCGTTCCGCATCTATCAGTGATCTCTTCTCTTCTTGAACTTCAAATGCAAATAAATTCCTTATCTTCAAAGTGTTTTTTACTTTTACATCAAAATCATTTATTCTTTGTTGTGCCAAACACCTTAAAAACATTTCTACATTGCATCTACCTAAACTACTATTTTAACAACTTAGTAAAACATCATTATTGTGTTATAAAACTCTAATTGCAATTCAAAGTATCTATCTATAAATAAGCCATTCCTTTAATTGCTTGACATTGTTCATAGATCTTGTTCATCTTAAATACATGCTTCATTTTTAAGACACTTAAGGTCATGACCACTTTGCACCTACTTACTTTATTTTTGTTTTAAGAATTTCATAAATTCATACTAAAAAAAAAAAGGTCATTGTCTTAATAAATAAAATATCAAAAAACTATTCTAATACAACTCATTCTTCTCTTAATAATGACTTATTATTACGGTTCAAAGTTTAAACATGAGCATAGACTCAAGTTCTAGTCTTCGTAAGGGGGCGTGGGTTCGAACCCCACTACTGACATAGTTCCACATCTATCAGTGACCACTTCTCTTCTTTAACTTCTTGTCCCTCTCTACGTTTGTAAACGCCGCGTTGTAGATGATAGATATAATTGTTGCAACTTCAAGTTGTTCTTAGGGATGTATTCAAATTATCATGCCAAATAAATTGAAGCAGGATAAATCTAAGAAAAACACTATAACTATTCTTGCCTAAATGTGTTATTAAACATTATCATGGATGGTTTTCTTGCCAAATGAGTATATAGATGGTCCAATTCATGACATAAATAAAGTCAACTTCAAATAAAGTCCTTATCTTCAAAGTATTTTTTACTTTTACATCAAAATCATTTATTTTTTGCTTGTGCCAAACACCTGAAAAATATTTCTACATTGCATCTACCTAAACTACTATTTTAACAACTTAGTAAAATATCATTATTATATTATAAAACTCTAATTCCAATTCAAAGTATGTATTCATAAATAAGCCATTCCTTTAATTGCTTGACAATGTTCATAGATCTTGTTCATCTTAAATACATGCTTTATTTTTAAGACACTTAAGGTCATGACCACTTTGCACCTACTTACTATACTTTTGTTTTAAGAAGTTTATAAATTCCTACTAAAAAAAAAAGTTATTGTTTAATAAATAAAATATCAAAAAACTATTCTAATACAACTCGATCTTCTCTTAATAATGACTTATTATTATGGTTCAAAGTTTAAACATGTGCAAAGACTCAAGTTCTGGTCTTCGTAAGGAGGCGTAGGTTCGAACCCCACTACTCACGTAGTTCCACATCTATCAGCGACCACTTCTCTTCTTTAACTTCTTGTCTTTCTCTACATTAGTAAACGCTGCGTTCTAGATGATGGATATAATTGTTGCAACTTCAAGTTGTTCTTAGGAATGCATTCAAATTATCATGCCAAATAAATTGAAGCAAGTTAAATCTAAAAAAAAAACTATAACTATTCTTGCCTAAGTATGTTATTAAACATTATCATGGATGGTTTTCTTGCCAAATGAGTATATAGATGGTCCAATTCATGACATAAATAAAGTCAACTTCAAATAAAGTCCTTATCTTCAAAGTATTTTTTACTTTTACATCAAAATCATTTATTTTTTGCTTGTGCCAAACACCTGAAAAATATTTCTACATTGCATCTACCTAAACTACTATTTTAACAACTTAGTAAAATATCATTATTATATTATAAAACTCTAATTCCAATTCAAAGTATGTATTCATAAATAAGCCATTCCTTTAATTGCTTGACAATGTTCATAGATCTTGTTCATCTTAAATACATGCTTTATTTTTAAGACACTTAAGGTCATGACCACTTTGCACCTACTTACTATACTTTTGTTTTAAGAAGTTTATAAATTCCTACTAAAAAAAAAAGTTATTGTTTAATAAATAAAATATCAAAAAACTATTCTAATACAACTCGATCTTCTCTTAATAATGACTTATTATTATGGTTCAAAGTTTAAACATGTGCAAAGACTCAAGTTCTGGTCTTCGTAAGGAGGCGTAGGTTCGAACCCCACTACTCACGTAGTTCCACATCTATCAGCGACCACTTCTCTTCTTTAACTTCTTGTCTTTCTCTACATTAGTAAACGCTGCGTTCTAGATGATGGATATAATTGTTGCAACTTCAAGTTGTTCTTAGGAATGCATTCAAATTATCATGCCAAATAAATTGAAGCAAGTTAAATCTAAAAAAAAAACTATAACTATTCTTGCCTAAGTATGTTATTAAACATTATCATGGATGGTTTTCTTGCCAAATGAGTATATAGATGGTCCAATTCATGACATAAATAAAGTCAAATTCAAATAAATTCCTTATCTATAAAGTATTTTTTACTTTATATCAAAATTATTTATTTTTTGCTTGTGCCAAACACCTTAAAAACATTTCTACATTGCATCTACCTAAACTACTATATTAAAAACTTAGTAAAACATCATTATTGTATTATAAAACTCTAATTTCAATTCAAAGTATCTATCTATAAATAAGTCATTACTTTAATTGATTGACATTGTTCATAGATCTTGTTCATCTTAAATACATGCTTCATTTTTAAGACACTTAACGTCATGACCTCTTTGCACCTACTTACCTTATTTTTATTTCAAGAATTTCATAAATTCATACTAAAAAAAAATGTCATTGTCTTAATATATAAAATATCAAAAAACTATTCTAATACAATGCATTCTTCTCTTAATAATGACTTATTATTACGGTTCAAAGTTTAAATATGTGCATAGACTCAAATTTTGGTCTTTATAAGGAGGTGTGGGCTAGAACCCCACTACAGACATAGTTCCAAATCTATCATTGACCACTTCTCTTCTTTTACTTCTTGTCCCTCTCTACGTTCATAAATGCCACGTTCTAGATGATGCATACAATTGTTAGAACTTCAAATTGTTCTTAGGGATGTATTCAAATTATCATGCCAAATAAATTGAAGTAGGATAAATCTAAGAAAAACACTATAACTATTCTTGCCTAAATGTGTTATTAAATATTATCATGGATGGTTTTCTTGCCAAATGAGTATATAGAGGGTCAAATTCATGACAAAAATAAAGTCAACTTCAAATAAGATCCTTATCTTGAAAGTATTTTTTACTTTACATCAAAATCACTTCTTTTTTTTAGTATGAAGTTATGAAATTCTTAAAAGAAAAGTATCGTAAGAAGGTGCAAAGTGGTCATGACCTTAAGTGTCTTAAAAATGAAGCATGTATTTAAGATGAAGAAGATCTTTTAACAATGTCAAGCAATTAAAGAAATGGCTTATTTATAGATAGATACTTTCAATTACAATTAGAGTTTTATAATACAATAATGATATTTTACTAAGTTCTTAAGATAGTAGTTTAGATAGATGTAATTTAGAAATATTTTTAGGGTGTTTGGCAAAAGCAAAAAAATAAATGACTTTGATGTAAAAGTAAAAAATACTTTGAAGTTAAGGAATTTATTTGAATTTGATTTTTTTTGTCATGAATGTGACCATCTATGTATTCATTTGGCAAGAAAACCATCCATGATACTGTTTGATAACACATTTAGGTAATAATAGTCTAGTGTTTTTCTTAGATTTAACTTGCTTCAATTTATTTGGCATGATAATTTGAATATATCCCTAAGAACAACTTGAAGTTGCAACAATTACATCCATCATCTAGAATGCGGTGGTTACAAATGTAGAGAGGGGCAAGAAGTTAAAGAAGAGAAGTGGTCAACGATAGATGTGGAACTATGTCTGTAGTGGGATTCTTGCCCACGCCTCCTTACCAAGACCAGAACTTAAGTCTATGCACATATTTAAATTTTGAACCGTAATAAAAAGTCATTATTAAAAAAAGTATGCATTGTATAAGAATAGTTTTTTGATATGTTATTTATTAAGACATTGACTTTTTCTTTTAGAATGAATTTATGAAATTCTTAAAGTAAAAATAAAGTAAGTAGGTGCAAAGTGGTCATGACCTTAAGTGTCTTATAAATGAAGCATGTATTTAAGATGAACAAGATCTATGAACAATATCAAGCAATTAAAGAAATGGCTTATTTATAGATAGATACTTTGAAGTGCAATTAGAGTTTTATAATATAATAATGATGTTTTAATAAGTTTTTAATATAGTAGTTTAGGTAGATGCAGTGTAGAAATGTTTTTAAGGTGTTTGGCACAAGCAAAAAATTAATGATTTGGATGAAAAAGTAAAAATTACTTTAAAGATAAGGATCTTATTTTCATTTGACTTTATTTATGTCATGAATTAGACCATCTATATACTCATATAGCAAGAGAACTATCCATGATATTATATAATAATTCATATAAGAAATAATAGTTATAGTATTTTTCTTAGATTTAACCTGCTTCAATTTATTTGGTATGATAATTTGAATACATCCCTAAGAACAACTTGAAGTTGCAACAATTATATCCATCATCTAGAAGGCAACGTTTACGACCGTAGAGAGGGACAAGAAGTTAAAGAAGAGAAGTGGTCACTGATAGATGTGGCACTATGTCAGTACTGGAGTTCGAACGAACCCCCTTTTGAACACCAAAACTTGAATCTATGCACATGTTAGAACATTGAACCGTAATAATAAGTCATTATTAAGAAAAAAAAGAGTTGTATTAGAATAGTTTTTTGATATTTTATTTATTAAGACAATGACTTTTTTTTTTTTAGTATGAATTTATAAAATTCTTAAAATAAAAGTATAGTAAGTAGGTGCAAAGTGGTTATGACCTTAAGTGTCTTATAAATGAAGCATGTATTTAAGATGAACAAGATCTATGAACAATATCAAGCAATTAAAGGAATGGCTTACTTATAGAAAGATACTTTGAATTGCAATTAGAGTTTTATAACACAATTATGTTGTTTTACTTAAATGTTAAAATAGTAGTTAAAATAGATGCAATGTAGAAATGTTTTTAAGGTGTTTGGCACAAAAAAAAAAAAAAAAAAAAAAAAAAAAAAAAATTGTTGAAAAAGAAAGAAACACTTTGAAGATAAGGATCTTATTTGAATTTGACTTTATTTATGTCATGAATTTGACTACCTATACATTTGTTTGGCAAAAAAATCATCCATGATATTGTTTAATAAATCGTATAGGAAATAATAGTTATAGTTTTTTTCTTAGATTTAACTTGCTTCAATTTATTTGGCATGATAATTTGAATGCATTCCTAAGAACAACTTGAAGTTGCAACAATTATATCCATCATCTAGAACGCAGCGTTTACTAATGTAGAGAAAGACAAGAAGTTAAAGAAGAGAAGTGGTCGCTGATAGATGTGGAACTACGTGAGTAGTGGGGTTCGAACCTACGCCTCCTTACGAAGACCAGAACTTGAGTCTTTGCACATGTTTAAACTTTGAACCATAATAATAAGTCATTATTAAGAGAAGATCGAGTTGTATTAGAATAGTTTTTTGATATTTTATTTATTAAACAATAACTTTTTTTTTTAGTAGGAATTTATAAACTTCTTAAAACAAAAGTATAGTAAGTAGGTGCAAAGTGGTCATGACCTTAAGTGTCTTAAAAATAAAGCATGTATTTAAGATGAACAAGATCTATGAACATTGTCAAGCAATTAAAGGAATGGCTTATTTATGAATACATACTTTGAATTGGAATTAGAGTTTTATAATATAATAATGATATTTTACTAAGTTGTTAAAATAGTAGTTTAGGTAGATGCAATGTAGAAATATTTTTCAGGTGTTTGGCACAAGCAAAAAATAAATGATTTTGATGTAAAAGTAAAAAATACTTTGAAGATAAGGACTTTATTTGAAGTTGACTTTATTTATGTCATGAATTGGACCATCTATATACTCATTTGGCAAGAAAACCATCCATGATAATGTTTAATAACACATTTAGGCAAGAATAGTTATAGTGTTTTTCTTAGATTTATCCTGCTTCAATTTATTTGGCATGATAATTTGAATACATCCCTAAGAACAACTTGAAGTTGCAACAATTATATCTATCATCTACAACGCGGCGTTTACAAACGTAGAGAGGGACAAGAAGTTAAAGAAGAGAAGTGGTCACTGATAGATGTGGAACTATGTCAGTAGTGGGGTTCGAACCCACGCCCCCTTACGAAGACTAGAACTTGAGTCTATGCTCATGTTTAAACTTTGAACCGTAATAATAAGTCATTATTAAGAGAAGAATGAGTTGTATTAGAATAGTTTTTTGATATTTTATTTATTAAGACAATGACCTTTTTTTTTTTAGTATGAATTTATGAAATTCTTAAAACAAAAATAAAGTAAGTAGGTGCAAAGTGGTCATGACCTTAAGTGTCTTAAAAATGAAGCATGTATTTAAGATGAACAAGATCTATGAACAATGTCAAGCAATTAAAGGAATGGCTTATTTATAGATAGATACTTTGAATTGCAATTAGAGTTTTATAACACAATAATGATGTTTTACTAAGTTGTTAAAATAGTAGTTTAGGTAGATGCAATGTAGAAATGTTTTTAAGGTGTTTGGCACAACAAAGAATAAATGATTTTGATGTAAAAGTAAAAAACACTTTGAAGATAAGGAATTTATTTGCATTTGAAGTTCAAGAAGAGAAGAGATCACTGATAGATGCGGAACGATGTCAGCAGTGGGGTTCGAACCCACGCCCCCTTACAAAGACTAGAACTTGAGTCTATGCTCATGTTTAAACTTTGAACCGTAATAATAAGTCATTATTAAGAGAAGAATGAGTTGTATTAGAATAGTTTTTTGATATTTTATTTATTAAGACAATGACCTTTTTTTTTTTAGTATGAATTTATGAAATTCTTAAAACAAAAATAAAGTAAGTAGGTGCAAAGTGGTCATGACCTTAAGTGTCTTAAAAATGAAGCATGTATTTAAGATGAACAAGATCTATGAACAATGTCAAGCAATTAAAGGAATGGCTTATTTATAGATAGATACTTTGAATTGCAATTAGAGTTTTATAACACAATAATGATGTTTTACTAAGTTGTTAAAATAGTAGTTTAGGTAGATGCAATGTGGAAATGTTTTTAAGGTGTTTGGCACAACAAAGAATAAATGATTTTGATGTAAAAGTAAAAAACACTTTGAAGATAAGGAATTTAAAACACTTTGAAGATAAGGAATTTATTTGCATTTGAAGTTCAAGAAGAGAAGAGATCACTGATAGATGCGGAACGATGTCAGCAGTGGGGTTCGAACCCACGCCCCCTTACGAAGACCAGAACTTGAGTCTGGCGCCTTAGACCACTCGGCCATGCTGACTTGTCTTCCGCTGATGTGCTGTCGCAGCTCAAAGCCGCGTACTATCGCTTCAATAGTATTCTTCAAGGGCACGAGAACTCATGTAGACAGGTTGATGCCCTGACGCTAACATCAACGACTGACGCGTCGGGGGAAGCCGAATGTTCGGAATGGGCAGGGCTCATTCATCCCATCCCAAGCCCCAGGCTCCAAAGCGAACTTGGGGAGCTGAGGGAGAAGGGGGCATTATCCACAAGCAAGCCCCCCAGAGACAGCAGAATACGACGACGAGGGCCAGGAACACTCTTCCGTCTCACCAGCCCTGCGCTTTTCTGGAGCATTCCAAAGCCCCATGAAAGCCCAAAACCCACCTCCCACCCTGCAGCGCGTCTCCCCAATCCCCTCCTCAATCTTCGTATCCTTCGATTAGGTCGGATTCCTCCTCTGTCTGCTTCACATTCTCGCATTCTGTCGTCTTCACTCCAATTCTCCGCTCCCCCTCCTCCTTCCTTCGCATTGTAGCGCGTCCGCATTCGCATTCGCATTCGCATCCGCATCGCTATTGCAGTTTGGATTCAATCCACCGCCATGGCTGCCCAGGTTGGAATGGCTCTCAACGCCCAGACCTGCAAATTGGCCTCCTTTCAGGGCCTCAGGGCTACCCCCGCGCGCTCTGCCCAGCTCAACCCTAGCCAGGTCTCCTTCACTGCCCCCTCCCGCAGCAGGTGCGTCGCCGTGCGCGCTGTCGCGGCCGTGGCGCCCAAGTTCGCCACGCTCAAACCCCTGGGCGACCGCATCCTCGTCAAGATTCAGACCGTGGAGGAAAAGAGCTCGGGCGGCATCCTGCTGCCCACCACGGCGCAGACCAAGCCCCAGGGCGGGCAGGTGGTGGCCGTGGGCGACGGCAAGTCGCTGGGCGACAAGAAGCTGGAGCCCGCGGTGAAGACGGGCGCGCAGATCGTGTACTCCAAGTACGCGGGCACGGAAGTGGAGTTCAACGGCGAGCCGCACCTCCTGCTCAAGGAGGACGACGTCGTGGGTCTGCTGTCCACGGACGACGTGAAGGACCTGGAGCCGGCCAACGATCGCGTGCTCATTCGCGTGACGGAGATGGAGTCCAAGACTTCGGGGGGCGTGTTGCTCACGGACAGCGCCAAGGAGAAGCCCGTGATCGGGTCGGTGGTGGCGACGGGGCCGGGTGCCTACGGCGAGGACGGCGAGCGGAGGCCGCTGGAGGTGCAGAAGGGCAACACGGTGCTCTACTCCAAGTACGCGGGCAACGAGTTCAAGGGTAAGGACGGGACGCAGTACGTGGTGCTCAGGGTGCAGGACATCCTCGCCGTGCTCTCGTAGTTTAGACCAATTTATCCTTGTTTCGTTTCGAGAGTAGGTTTTGGTAGTTGTTGGATATTTAGATTGCAGCCGGATTCCGGTTGTCTTTTTTAGGTGACGGATACTGGTTAGGGGTGGAACTCGTTGCAGAAGAACTGCGATGGTCGTCGGAGTCATCGCTGAGGTCGTGCATTGCGAGGGTTATACTGAAATGAATGTATTGCAATGAATGAGAATGCGGCTGATGATGGCCTTTTCGCTCGATTCGATGGAGTGCGAGCTCATTGGCCCTTGTGCATTTGGGTTTTTCCGATTACGGTCCGTTCAGCACCTGGCGTGGTTTCTGTTTGGAGTGGGTTGATGTGAGTTTTTTTGAGTAGTACAGTGGATGGTGCATTTGGATGGTTGCACAGCAGGAGTGTGTTGTGTAGGATTATTTTGATTGCTATTTCTTTTTTCGTTTTTTGGAAAATGGTTTGAAGCGGATGGCTTGGAGGACCTAATTTTGTTGTAGCATAGTAGAACCGGTGGTATGTGTGTGTGTATGTGTATCATACATTTTGTAGGTGCGGTGCTGTTTTGTATGCCGTGGTTTGCACCCGAATTGGAGGCTGCAAATGCAGCCCGAGTTTGAGCGGGTAACACCGTTGTGTGGGTTGTGCGCCCGATTCTTTGGTCTCTGCAGCGGGTATTGACGGTTGTGTGCGTCATGTTGTAGCAGTTTGCGTTGTGCGTGTGTCGGTAAATGACGAGTTGAGACACTCGTTTGGGTTACATTGGACATGTGGTGTAGTCAGAGCGCATGTGAATTCAGTCGCATCGTGCAGGGGGCTCTGCCGTTCTCTGCTCTGCTCTGTTCTGCTCTGTTTTGCAGCTCTAGCCGCGGGTTGTATACGTCCGTGGGATCTTGGAAGCAGCTGTTGCGGTCCAACTGTGGTTTATTTCAAATATCTGCTGGGGGATCGAAGCATATTCGCAAGAGGCTGTGGTTTGAGGATGCACAGCTGTTGTGTTGGGCATGTGGACATGTGTGAGGGTTTGACGTCTCCTGTATGATGGGGTACACGTGCAGACCTGATTTTATCAGGTCGGTCCACGCTGGAGATTATCGAACACAGGCGGAGATTGGACGGATCGCAGACAGCATTGTTCACTTTTCAAATGGGTGCTAATATGCAGCATGTAATTGCATGTTTTGGATGCGACCAATTTCACATGTGTTCGGTCGACCTCTCGACGACCTGGATCATAGCCGAGGTTGGGATTGTACCTCTGGTGCAGATCAGAAAGTCAGTAAGAAACCAGAAAGTGAAAAAAAGTAAAAAAAAAAAAAAACAGGAGAGTCTCGGCTGCGCTGAACGTTCAGTTGATGTGTGTCTCTTGTGGATCAACTCGAGAAATGTCTCCTGCGGAGTGCCTCCACGCTCTTCGTCGAGGAAAGAAGGGTGTCTTGAGCTGCATGCTTCATCACTGCACGAAAAGCACACACCACTTGTGATGAAGAAGAATCACGATCACTGCAGTCGGCTCAGTGTCGATGAGCGGAATGAAGGCGCTTGATAATGGTGCACTCCCAGGCCAATTTAGAGAGGACGGCAATTGCATTTGAACAGGCATTCTCTGTGTCTCGTGTGACGATCCAGTGCCGAGATGGCAATGCGATGTGTGTATCACGAGAGAAATCGGTTCATCTGTTCTGCATGCATGGCCTACTGTGCAGAGTGAGATGTTCTTACAGTGGGCTATGGCGGACTGCGCTTTGGTGCAGATGTCCTTGCACGCATCCTGCACACAAAGGTCAATCCTCGAGAGGATCTGAAGTGAATTAGCTTTGGAAGCCAACATGTCGACCGCAGAGTGCTCTCTCCAACTAACGGAAGCTGTGCATGCATCGAGGTCACTTATTTGTTTGCGATTGGAAGGTCAGCAGAAGTTGATCACACAACAAGGGCGGTTTCGGTGTTTGTGGGAGGTGTTGCGCAGGGAACATGTCTCATGCGCATGGCAAAACCTCTCGCGACGATGTAATCATCTTCAGACATGCATTCAATCACACGCTCGAGTCGGTTTATTCCTGCGAACCTGGATCTCCTGAAAGTCGTCGTTGAACTGGGCCATGGATTCGCCTGCTTGTATCTCGAGCGCTACAACGTGCGCTTTGAGGGTCTGAGTGTCACACTTGATGCACAGCAGATGCCAGTGACAATATCAGGCTGCTATCCAACATGGCATGAAGACGTACTTGAGTATTGCACACGCGCGTGTGTGTCGTTGCGGAAATAAGAGCATTCACTGATTGCGTCACTGGACATTGCATCATGCACCTTCATACAACAAGACGATGAGACTTCACCCATGCTCAAACGTGCAAGAATTCAACACCCTGCACAGTGTCCTCACCTTCACCCGCTTGCGCAGCCTGTCGCCGGAAGTCTCTATGTCCGTCAAACACGGTGCGTGCAGTTGGTTCAACTTCTCCTCCAAGGACAGCACGGTGGACTGTACACGAGACTTGACAGCGGCGACGTCGTCGCAAGAAGCGGGAGGGCCATGGATCATGTCGCCGAGGTTGCGATCAGGTTCAGACACCCGTGGCCGTGGCCGTGGTCGTGGGCGTGAAGGACCACCGTCTCGTGCATTCTTGGTCTTCCTCTTCCCCATGCTCCTGAACGGTCTCCGAAACAGAGTCAGTGAGATGACGAGTGCAAAGAGAGATGAGAGTGCTCCAGCGTAATGGGCTATGAGCGAGAGGTTTGCTTCGGCACAGGATTCCCACCTTGCTTGTGTTGGTGGTGGACAAAACCGGACGAGCAGAGCCCGCTTCGATTGCCATCGAGGAATCGAACAATTCAAATTTGAGGCGCGGTTGGCGTGGATTTGAATTTGATCACTTGCATTCCCTGCCCGTTCGAATAGTCGCGGGTGATCCGATGATTATCACTCAGTCTCCTCCCTCCTGGCCACGGGGGAGGTTTTTACCGACGCGTTATCCTCTCTTCGGTAATATAGTTTTACGCTACAAACCCCTACGTGTGTGATACTTCGCAAATGTTGTTTAGTAGCCGGGTTTCATGGTGTGCCTGTGTTTGTTTTTAGGTCTTTTGTGATTTTTTGATGAAGTGAGGTGTTTGGGATTCATTTTTGAGTCAGCTCATACTTTTTGGGGAGTACACAAGCAGCTTAGTTATATATTTGTTTTAATTTTTTCTGAGAAGGATATTTGCTGGGTATTGGTGGGCGTAAAGAGCTTGGTGAAGTTTCAACATCCTTTTGGATTGAGTGACTGGATCCCTTGAGTGTTCTTTGAGTGGGTTTTTAGAATATTGGAACAGAGTTTGACTTAGTGCTTTCGATAGGGGCCTGATTATGTTTAGTGTTGTAGAAGTTTTAGTCTTAGAATATTTTGAGATGATTTTTTGCACGTCCATTCGGAGTTGATGATGACATAGATCTCATTGTATAGTACTGCGAGGGTAATGTTCCTCACTTTTGCCTTTGAACTTCGGAATGGACAGGCACAAACTGAACATTGTACACAAAGTCTTTGGAGGTTTACTGACAGGTGTAGAAGACTTGGGCGCGCTCATTCAATTGAGCCCAATTCAGCTGGATTTCTCTACTGGTTGCAGATATGTGTCTATGCGTGTCTCGGTTTGTTCAAGTTGGATCTCTACCTGCCTTTATGTGTTTTTAGAGTCGCCCTCTGTGATCGAAAGGTACTGGGAGCAATGTTTTGAAAAAGTATTCGTATTCAGAACTTGATGGAACACTTTCTTTCCACGTAATGAGATGCCAAGGTTACATCGGGAACCTTAACAGAGCGTTCGACGACAAGCAATCCATTAGTTCAAGTGACGACGTGAGTACATTATTGCCTCCACCCCATCGACATCGCTTTTATGCTTTTCTAAGTTGGCAGCGCAGATGCGTCTTTTGTACTCACTGGGCCGGAAGAGTACGTTGCTTTACGGTGTTTGAAAAGAATTTCCACACCCTAGTCCAGGTGGTTGGGTACTCAACAAAATAAGAAAATCGGCTACGTGTGATACCACGATAAAGAGCATGCAGACCTCTCAATGAAATTGGACTTGTGTACGAGATGAGTACTTTTCGAAGCAGAATGCTCAATTCTAGTGTCGTTGGGTCTGCTGTCTTTTCGAAGACTCCTTTAAACGTGAGATTGATTTCCTTGATTGAAGTTTCTAAACTAAATTGGATATAGCCTTCTTTAGCACATGAAAAAAAACACAATGCTTGGGTCAAGGACCTACGTGTTCTTCTTTTCTAACTTCTAATACAAGTCGTGATCACTCATTTGACGGACATCGATAAAAAGACTGTTGAAAACTTGGAGCAATGAGTAGCTGTTTTGTGAATGACGCTTGTTTTTGTCAAAATGCCTACGTGACTGACTCCCCTAGCGCATGGGCAGTAGACACTACGCATGTAGAGTGCCAGTGACAATTCAAGTACAACGATGACTCATAATCTTAGGTGCTCTATTAGCAGTGTCAGAGAGGAGACAGCAGCTGTGATCAACAGGACCATGATTTTTTTAATGTGGAGATGTATTCCTGCAAGAACAACCGACTGAGTGGTTTTTGATGTTATTTGATTAGGGTTTCATGTCTCTTTGTGAATGCCTCGCACCATATTTGGCGTTCCATGTAAACTAAATTCGGATTGTTCTTTTTCAGGATTAGGTTCTATGAGCACTGATGGCTAATTGAATCAATTCTAGCATCCTCGCGTAGTCGGCACTGAGCACACAAGACTTCGACCATGTTTCGCCACGGTTTGACATGCCATCCTCCTCAGAAACTCATTCTAGTGCAGGATGGCGAAACTGCTGCTGGAAAAGAATCTATACTCAGATATCTATTGCAGCCTTGAAGTCGAAATTTTCTTCTTAACAAATGATATGCTTTAAAGAACTGCAGTGTCTCTTGTTCTGGAACAAAGTGTACTGCACATCTCCTTGTTTGTTGAAGCCCTCAGACTGAGCCCAAATCAGCATCTACTGATACCAACATTTGCCTACAACACAGTTGTTCACCACAGATGCAATGAAGTCTGTGAAGCTGAATCCGTAACAATGCCATGTATTCAACGACATGCTCTTCCGGGCTTGCTTGCAGCTTGTGAGTGCGGCTTCAAAATGCTGAGCTGCTGCCCATGAAACACATGTTTTCATGCCTACCGAGAAGTTTTATCAGTCTGAGGGCCTTTCACAAGAGCGGTATTTTTACTCAGCAAGGAATGGAGACCCTGGACCTCCACTGCAAACAGATGTTTGAGACAGATTTTGAAGCTCAATATTTGAGTTGTCTCCAAAGCTGACTGGTCTCTGTCTCTAATCTTGCCCCCGCAACCCACTACAGATATGAGTCATAAGTGGCCTTGCTGCAGGAATGTTAAGTTCAATATCTCCTCAAAGTCCTTACCCTTTGTTTCCATTCCATTATACCGTTGAAGTCTATCTCTGTCTCCCATCATATGACAAGCTGATGAAACCAGTAACAGCGATGCGGGGTTGTCTTGTCTGTTCTCAAATCCAACCTCCACAACAACCAAGGTGCCATCTTAAGTACATCTTTATTTCTTTTCAAATTTTTGGGAAAACTTTGCTCCTCAAAGGTTTAAATAGGCGATGAGTGGCCTTCAGCTGGAATGTGGGCTAGTCCTTTGATATAAGTACAAAAAAAAAGTGAAAAAACCCTGCGTGCTCTTAGCTTTTATAAATCTGATGTGACATGGTTGCAAAAGAAAGAGAAGAAATAAAATCAAATAAAGCAGACAAAGCAAGCAAGCAAGAGTTTTTTTTCAAAAAAAATTGAAGAGGGAAAAAAGAAAGAGAAAAGAGGAGATTTACAAAGGAGGTAACACATCAATATCTTGCTTGAAGGCCAATGTAAAGACCAGGTC
This sequence comes from Physcomitrium patens, assembly GCF_059467195.1. Classification (NCBI taxonomy): domain Eukaryota; kingdom Viridiplantae; phylum Streptophyta; class Bryopsida; order Funariales; family Funariaceae; genus Physcomitrium; species Physcomitrium patens. Next base: position 2,421,742 of record NC_143428.1, read on the forward strand.
CAGGTCCAAAACAATTTTGTCACCCACCGCCCCATCTTGGCACCCCATTATAAAAGCCATTCTGGGAACACAGGATACTTATTCTGAAAATGACGCGTTCTTGCGTGGAAAGAGTCATAGCATGAATGAAGCTACTAGTATTCATCCACCCCTAATGCTCAAAAATTTAAACTGAACTTTTCTTTTCTTTCCTTTTTTTTCCTTTTTCTTCACTACAATGATAATAATAATAACCAGCCCAAGAAGTGGGTTTCTCCAAACACCTCTTACAGAATGAAGGTGCTGTTTTGTGAAACCTCACAACCAAAAGCTGTGGACAGCCACTACAAGTTCATTTCCTTATGTTCCTATTCTTTACTCACCTACCCAACCATGGCCACCACCAATTGTAGAAACAACATTCCACACTCTCTTTTTGTTGAGGATCTGTTCTCAGTTCCCAGTTCCCAGATCAGTTTTGGATCGCATGACACATGGCTGCTTGGGGGGGGAGGGGGGGGCGTGTGTGTGCAGAGGGTGGACCTAGAACTAGCCCCACAGATTCTATGCTTCCTTCTTCCTCTGAAGGCTCTGGCATGAGCTTCATCTGGATTGTGTGCAAGGGTCACTTTTTGCAAAGGTTCCAAATGGACACCATCCAGGCTTGCCCTAAAGCTCACTCAAATGAACCTCTCATTGGCCCCCAACCCCATAAAGGTATTGCTTCCCTTGTAGATCTCATTTGCTTCCTTTTCCATCATGCTGGAGAAGAAGAAGCATGAAGAATGAAGAAGAAGGAATTGGAAGAAAGAAGGAAAAAAAAAAAAAAAAAAAAAAAAACTGGGAGTGGTCTCCTAGTCAGCCTATCCTACTCCTACATTGGATAAACTTAGGGACCCAATTAACAACAGCTACAATTAGTCCCCTTCAGAGCCCAACTTGTGTGTGAGAGCTCCAGGATGGATTCCGGGTGGAACAGGCGTGCAGGAAGGGGAAGGGGCAGGAGTGTGGAGGTAGTTGTAGTGTCATGGGCGTGGGTCAGGGGTCGTTGTAGAAGATGGGCCCGGTTGAGGCTTGGGCGGCGCGGCCCTCACAACCAAAGCCAGTTAAGCCAGTCCCCCCACCCCCACCCCACCCCAACAACAGCTCTCTCTCTCTTCTTCCTTTTCCAGTCCAGGAAAAGCCTATGCTAACAAGCAAGTGCCAGCTGGATCTTGCCCCCCCCCCACCCCCTCCCTCAGTTCTATCCCGGGTGCAATCCTCTGTCTGAGTGGATGAATGTGAGTGTATATTTTGGATGGATGTTACATTGCTATATTGGATGGATGTTCTGTCGCACACTGTGTCACTGGAATGTTCCATTTGTATGCAGAATGTTCTTTTGAGAATGGGGGTCAAAGGCCCACATTCTTGCTGTAAATACAAAAGAGAGGGGGGAGAGGGAGAATGTTAGGGTTTTGGGGGAAAAATAGATGAATAAAATAAATAAATAAGATGGAGAACTATTTGTGTGTGTGTGTGTGTGTATTGAGTGGGATAAGATGTGGACATGTGGAGGCTCCCATCATGTAATGTCATGTCATAAGGTTTGGTTTTGGTGGAAAGTCATAATTGACAAATGTGACTAGACTTAAGGGAAGCTAAGCCACTCTCTCAACTCTTAACTGTAACCAATGCTTTTGCTCTCATCTGGCTATATCAGTGGAAAGGGCTTGATGTGATGGGATGAATATTATTTACTCATTTCCTCTCTTCCATCATACAAAATAAGTGTGAGAATGGAAAAAGGGAAGGGTTTGCACAACCACCACCGCACAACTCAATCCCAAAACATCCAAAAATAAAATATAATAAAACTCAAAACTAAACTGAAGAAACGGTTCCATGCAGAAAATCAGACAAGTGCAGGTTATTTCATCAATACACAAAGGTGACAAAATAGTTTAGAAATAAACATCTCAGATCAATTGTTTTAAAAATATGTCAGGAATTTGAGTTTGGTTTGGTTACTCACACTTTTAAAGAAGATATGATTTTTTAAATGTTATGAATATTTCTCAAAAGACAAGTTAGCATTTTTTCTTTAAAAAAAATGTAATAAATTATTTTAGGATTGTTTTTAGTATTTTGCAACATTCCACTACTACATTGTATGAAACAAATTATCATTTGTAATAGGTAAAAATAAAGAATAAAGAATGGTATTAAAATACTAATTATAAATATGAGAGAGTGTCATTTCATTAAAATTAATAAATACACCAAGAATAAGAGATTACACATATTGATCCTTTTTCTGAAATTCCATTTAAAACTAATCTTCTTGTTCATCAGAGTAACTCCAACACACAGACTGAAAATCAATACAAATAACCGAGAATACAAAAAAAGTTCTGAAGATGGACCTTTAAACTTTTTGGTTTGTTTAAATCTTATTTTGTTTATAGAAAATATATACATATTTTTTAAATGAGTGGTTAAGTCTATTACCTTGTTACAGAAATGTATTTAGTACACATCACAAATTCTGGTGTTTGTAAACCAGAATAGAATTAATGTGAAGATTGGTGTTGATTATATTGTTTTTACTTATAATGTCAAAAAATTGCCCTCCTCTGAATTTAAGGATAACTCTAGCTAAGAACAAAAAAAAAAAAAAAAAAAAAAAAAATGCAACATCACACTTTAAACTTTACATAAAATTTAAAAAATAAATCATTGGTTGTTTATTTGGTATCTTTTTGGTGTTTGAATATTGGTTTCATTGTTACATATGATACAAGCAACTTGCACACAATTGTTTGTACAATGCTCATACACATAGCACATAACATAAAATTCCAATAATAATATTCATAAAAAATAATAAGTTATGGCATATAAAATTTTAGAAGAAAATTCAAATATCTTTATTATAATGTATTATATTATGTCTAATTTAGGGGCTGTAATTCTGTTGTATAATTTCCTTCAAGCACATGAAATTTAAATTAGCCATATCTTTGCCTTTGAGTTGTATAAATTGTATATACATTCAAAAAGAAATTAAAGGATTCATTAAATCTCTGAATGTTGGAAAGAGAAATTCTTAAATATTAGAAATGTTGCAGAAAAAATTGGGATGTTTGTTTTAAATGAAAAAGCTGTAGAATATGAAAATCATTTAATTTCGACTGACAATATATTTTAAATAAATAATTGATCCAGTAAATGATGTGATCTGTTTTTAGGTTTGTCTGTATATATTGTCATGGAAATCCAACCTAAAAGTTAGTTGCACGTGCTCATCAATAATACTTTCATAACAGAGCTCATCAACCAAATCAGGCAAGTCATTTGGTCTCAGCTTCTGTTTTGACACCAATCTTCAGTATTAGCCATAAAGCCTCAGGACATACTTCCATATGAATGCTACCACAATCAGCATAAACATAGGGTCAAGTCAAATGTCTTATCCACAATATGCAGTGGAATTTTATTTTATTCAAACTCACTTATTTTATGTAAATAGTATCATTCTTTTGTGGGTGCCAAAACAAAAGAGCGTTCAAATCCTTTGCATTTTGTGAGAGATGTACAACATGGAGTTATATACTCTCAAGGGAAGAACTGGCTCCAACATCCATGCCATGAAAAAAAATCACCAAATTTTGTCTTTTTTTTTGGACATTCTTTGTTTGTGTTTTCACTTCTTTTTCTTTCTCATGTTGCACTCTCTCTTAATCAATTTCATATATCTATGTGAGGATGTGGTGGAGTTCAAGCACTCTTGGAGGAGGACAAGGACAGAGGCTGGTGTTGTTCATGTACGTAGGAGTTATTAATATTGGAATACTTTAAACCATCCACTTAAGATTTTTCAGCTATCTCAATGGTTTTTTCTCAAAAAAAAACATTTTTAGGTGGAGAAATAAAATTCTGATGTGCTCCATGAGGAGAAAAAGAAAAGGAAAAAGAGGAAAAAAAGAAAAAGAAAAAGAAAAAGAAAAAATAAATTGTTGCAATGGTTTAATTGAAAAAAAAATTACCAAGAGGTTTTTGCATTTGATCCCTAAACCAACACATAGACTTGGCTAAAATCGTCTATAAAAACACATTAAACCCCCACCTCCATCACACTAAACCACCAACTTCATCCTTGAAAAGTTTGACAATCATTGGTAGGCTTGGAATGGACTTAGAATCTTTCTACATGAAGAATGGTTGTTTTTGGGTTTGTGCAAGGGTGGTTTAGGATAAAGTCTACAGGTTGGTTCAAGGGCATGACAAGGTTTAAGATATTTTGACCTTACGTAGGAGCTACTACACCCCCAAAATAAGAAGGAAGGAGGGGAAGAAAGAAATGGAGCAGTGGCAACAACAACAAACAAACTTCCATCAAGGCCCACTCTCTCTCTTGGCCTTGACCCTGCCTCCAATCACCATCACTATGAGGCTGGCATCTGCAAGTGGGAGGGTTACCCAGCATCTGAACTGTAGGATGTTGTTGTTGTCTACAGTGCAGGGTTACCCAGCTTTGTCTCCACTGAAGAAAATCATACATTGGCAATCAAGGAGGATGTATACATGTGTGTGTGTGTGTGTGTTTATATACCTCTCAAGGAAGAGAAGATAATATTAATCTCCAGTATAAACATCAAGGTGACAAGAACATGGAGATAAACAAGCCCTTTTTTGCAATTTTTTTTTTGCTTTTGTGTTTTAAATAAAATGTTCTTAGTTTGTGCGTACTAAATACAATCACGTAAAACCTTATTAACTATAGTTTATCTATGATTGTCTCAAAACATGAAACTAGCTAGAATGTGTGTAGATCCCACAAGAAATATCATTGAGAAAAAGGTATTGTGTGAAATTCACACAAACTATTTTTGTAGAGATGGGTACAAACTTCTACTACTAGTAAGTGTGTGTAGAAATAAATGAATAAATAAATATTTTTATATACATACATATGTGTGTATGTGCGGGGCTAGCCGTCCCATGTGTTGAATGATATGATTCTTCCTTTTCTTCATCTTTGAATAGGGGTCACTGTCCTCCCTTCACAGATGGTTGCTACTACTTGTTGTTGTTCCCCCAATGCCACAATCCAGTGGTTCCCAATGCACTCTCCCTGCTTCTCCCTCCCAGAAAATCCAAAAAATAATTTTAAATTTAATATCCATTTTCAGTAAACTACTGCCATATTGTCCAAAATGTGTCCCCCAAAAAATGCACACAGTATTGCTGATTGAGAAGAAAAAAAAATTGAAAATAGAACAGAAGAAGCATACTAAAGTAGACCTGTGGCTGCCTCATTGCAACCCAAGTGGGGCTTTAGCTGCATTTGCTTTGGGATGCTGCGCTGCCCTAACTCCCATGGCTCATCACAGGAGCTTCGAAGCATACTAACAACAGTAGTAAAAAATATATATATAAAAGACAAAAAAGACAAAAAAAATATTACTGTTGAAAGAAAGTGGATTCAGCAACTGTAGAGAGCATATGTGTGTGTGTTTGTGTGTGTTTGTGTGTGCTCTCTAAGTTTGGTTGTGAGGTTCCTTACTCACCACACTTGAGAGGGTTAGCACTGGTAGTAGCAGTCATGGGTCCAGCTCTGCAAAAGAGGTCCTTGAACAAGCAAGGGTGCCAAAGAATCCACCTCCACCCATCCATGCCCAGTGCCCACCTCTTCATCAAAAGAAACACTCTTCTTCACCCTCAAGTCTCTGTGAAGACCTCTGCTGCGATTATCACCACCACTGCTGCTGTGGCCATTGCTATTGTTTCTGCCACTA